>NC_140488.1:120378896-120978896 GCF_964271855.1 Acomys minous | reverse complement strand
TACTGGTTTTCTTGTTGCTATTTTCCTAATGGTTCCCAAGGATGAGCAGGAGGGAGAGCTGGCTAGAGCTCCATCAAAGAGTTATGTGCATTAACTTTACAAGAGAAGTACAGTTTCATTTTAGTGTCTTTGGGTTTGAGAAGAGATAAGAACTGTGTTTATGGTCCTTGGCTACCCTGGAATACACTAAGTATCAAAGGCTGGCCTAATACCCTCAATGACTCTCCTGCCTCAGGTTCCTAAGTGCTAGAATTACAGATGTTTGCCATCAGGGTCATATCAGTGTTCATTTAAAATCATACTAATTTATTTGTGTATATTTCCTCTACAGAAATTCTTAGCAACACAGTTGTTGTTATCATATAGAAGGAGAAAATACATTTTGTGACAGGCTAAGTGGCATTCTTGAGCTTAGGACCCAAAAGCCCCAGGGCCTGAGGGCAGGGTATTCAAAGCCCAACCAAAGATAGGAAAATTGGATCTACATACGCTACCTGAAACCAATACTGGAGATGCAGAGGATCAGAACCTACCTTGGCTGACCTAGTGGGGAGTCCAGGGTGTGCAGCAAAGTCTTCAGGAGTGAAAACCAGGGTGTCTACCCGTCTTAAGGAAGAGTTCCCTGACCACCACGTGCAAAGAACCTTGACCTACAATCACTCACCAACAAACTGTTCTCAATGGCAAGTGAAGGACTCCAGAAGATACCTCCCAACATCAGAAAAAGCAAGATGACTAAAATCCAGCTTAAAAACATGAACAACAAAAATCAAAACAGTATGGCATTTCCAGTACCCAACTATCACAAAGAAAGCAACCCGGCAACTCAAGTGCAATGGAAATACAAGAAAATGACAGCAAATACTTAGAAATGAAGATGATAATGAAGGAAACAAATAAAATACATAAACATATGTAGAAAGACATAGCCAAACAGGTAGAAGACATAATAGAGGCCTATAGAGAAGCAATTGAAGGAAACCAGGAAAAAACAACCAGTCAATTGAATGAAATCTATAAAATAGTTCAAGATCTGAAGAAGAACATGGAAACAATGATAAATACCTGAACAGATGAAAAACAGGAAGAAGAAAGTTGAAAGAGGAAGCAAACAACAGAGAGGTGAGTTTTTCTAACAGATTCCAAGAGATGTAGGAACGAAACTCGGCAGTAGAAGATATTATGGTAGTATTTGAAACAACCATTAAAGATAGTGCTAAAACTGAAAAAGTCCTGACACAAAACACCCAGGAAATCAAGGACACTATGAATAGATGAAACCTAAGGATAATAAGCATTAAGGAAAGAAAAGCTGCCTGAAAATATTTTCAACAAAATCCTAGAAGAAAATTTCCCCAATTTAAAGGAGATGTTTATAAACATACAAGGAGCCGACAGAATGCCAAATAGAGTAGATCAGAAAAGGAAAACCTCCCACCACATAATACTTAAAACACAAAATGCACAGAACACAGAAAAAATATTGAAAGCAGCAAAAGAAAAGAGCCAACTAATGTTTAATGGCAAACCTATCAGTATTACACCCAACTTCTCACCAGAGACCATAAAGTCCAGGAGGGCCTGGACAGAGATCCTTAAGACCCTAAGAGACCACAGATGCCAGGCCAGATTACTATACCCAGTAAAACTTTCAATAACCATTGATAGAGAAAACAAGATATTCCATGAAAAAAATCAAATTCAAACAGTACATATCCACATATCTGGCTTGACGGAAAAAACTGGAAAGAAAATTCTACCCCACAGAACAAGCTACAACCAAAATACACAAGAAATAGATAACTACACCACCACAAAAACACAACCACACGAACACTCTACTGTAACCAACATCAAAATTAAGGGACTTAACAGTCACTGATCATAAATATCTCTCAACATCAACAGCCTCCACTCCCAATTAAAAAAAGAATTAGTAACTGAATGGATCCATAAACAAGATCCATCTTTCTTCTGCATTCAAGAAACACATCTCAGATACAAGGACAAACATTGCCTGAGGGTGAAGGGCTGGAAAAACTATTCCAAACAAAAGGTCACAAGAAGCAAGCTTGTGTCAACATTTTAATATCCAATAAAATAGACTTTCAACCAAAATTATTCAAAGGGGACGAGGAAAGACACTTCATACTCATCAAAGGTAAAGTCAACCAAGATGACATCACAATTCTGAACATCTATGCTCCCAATACAAGGGCACCCACATTTGTAAAAGAACCTTTAACAAAGCTTAAAACATGCACTGATCCTCATACATTAATAGGGGGAATCTTCAACATCCCACTGGCACTGAATGATAGGTCATTGAAACAGAAATTTAGGTAAGAAATAACTCCATTAAACAACCTCATGAAATAAATGGATCGAACAGATATCTACAGAACATTTCACCCAAACAAAAAGGATTATACCTTCTTCACACCACCCCACTGAACCTTCTCTAAAATTGAACACATAGTAGGACACAAAGCAAGTCTCAATAGATACAAGAAGATTGAAATAATACCTTGTATCCTATCAGGTGAACATGGTCTAATGCTGGACTTCAACAACAGAAATTTGAAAAAGACTACACACACATGGAAACTAAACCACTCTCTACTTAACGATACCTGGGCCAGGGATGAAATAAAGAAAGTAATTAAGGACTTCCTGAAATTCAATAAAAATGAAAGAACAACATACCCAAATTGGTGGGACACATTGAAAGCAGTGTTAGAGGAAAATTTATAGCACTAAGTGCCTTTATAAAGAAATTGGTAGGGGGAGGAGGTCTCCTTCAATCACAGACATAGGGGAGGGGAGAAGGGGGAAGTGGGAGGGAGGGAAGAATGGGAGGAAACAGGGGATGGGCTAATAATCGAGATGGAATACGAATAAATTAATAAAAAAATGGAAACATCCCACATAAGCAAGGTAATGACACATCTGGAAGCCCTGGGGAAAAAAGATGCAGAAACACCCAAGAGGAGTAGACATCAGGAAATGATCAAACTCAGGGCTGAAATCAATGAATTAGATATAAGTAGAAAAATTCAAAAAATCAACAAAATCAGGAGCTGGTTTCTTTTTAAAAATTAACCAGATAGAAAAACCATTAACCAAACTGTCTAAAAGACAGAGAGACACTATACAAATAGCAAAATCAGTAATGAAATTGTAGACATAACAACAGACACTAAAGAAATACAAAGATCATAAGATCCTATTTTAAAGGCATCTATGCCTCAAATTTGAAAATCTAAGGGAAATGGACAATTTTCTTGATCGATTCCACGTCAAACCGTTGAATCCAGATCAGATCAACAAATTAAATAGTTCCATTCCAACTACAGAAATAGAAGCTCTTATTGATAGCATCCCAATCAAAAAAGGCCCAGGGCCAGATGGTTTCAGGGCAGAATTGTACAAGACCATCAATGAAGAGGTAATACCAATACTCTACAAGCTACTGCAAAAGATAGAAAAGAATGGAACATTACTAAATCCATCTATGAAGCGACAGGCACTTTGATACCTAAGCCTCACAAAGTCTCAACAAAGAAAGAGAATTTCAGAGCAATTTCTGTTATGAACATTGAACCAAAAATACTCCATAAAATACTACCAAAAGGAATACAAGAACAAATCACAGATATCATTCACCATGACCAGGTAGGCTTCATTCCAGGCATGCAGCCATGGTTTAATGTATGGAAATCCATTCTTGTAATCCACCATATAAAAAAGCTGAAAGAAAAAAAAAGACACATGATCATTTTCTTAGATGTAGAAAAAGCATTTGATAAAATCCAACACCCATTTGTGTTTAAAGTTTTGCAGAGATCAAGGATACAAGGCACATACTTCAATGTAATAAAGGCTATATACCGTAAGCCAAGACCACATATTAAATTAAATGGAGAGATATTCAAGGAATGTTTTCTAAAATCGGGGACCAGGCAAGGATGCTCACTTTCTTCATATCTTTTCAATATAGTATTTGAAGCCCTAACCAGAAAAATAAGACAACAAAAGTAGGATCAAGGGAATCCACATGGGAAAGGAAGAAGTCAAATTATTCCTATTTGCAGATGATATGATAGTGTACATTAGTGACCCCCCAAAATTATACCAGCGAACTTCTACAGGTGATAAACACATTCAGCAAATTTTCAGGACACAAAATTAACTTTAAAAAGTCAATAGCCTTCCTTGATACAAATGACAATAATAGAATCTATATCAAAAGCCCTACAAATTATCTTAAAGACATTGAAAGATCACTTTTCAACTTCATACAGAGAAACAAAAAACCCAAAATAGCAAAAACAATCCTATACAATAAAAGATCCTCTGGAGGAATTTCCATACCAGATTTCAAGTTTTACTATAGAGCAACAATAAAACAGCATATGCTGTCACAGAAACAGGCTAGTTAATCAATGGAATCAAATGGAAGACCTAGAAATGATTACACACATATATGGTCACTTGATTTTTGACAAAGAAGCCATATCTAAACAATGGAAAGGGGACAGCATCTTCAACAAATGGTATTGGTTTAACTGGATGTCTACATGCAGAAAAATGTGATTAGACCCATATTTGTCACCACGCAGAAATCAAGTCCAAGTGGATTAAATATCTCGACATAACAACAGAGACAATGGATTGGTAGATGACACTGCAAACAGAACAAACGACAGCATGCAGACTGGGAAAAGATCTTCAACAACCCTACATTTGACAATGGTGTAATATCCAAAATATATAAAGAAATCAAGAAATCAAACAACACCAAACCCATTAACCCTATTAACAAATGGGACTGAGAGCTAAATAGAGAATTATCAACAGAGGAGTACTGAATGCCTGAGAAGCACTTAAATAAATGCTCAATGTCCTTAGTCATTAGAGAAATGTAAATCAAAATGACTCTGAGATTCCATGTTAAACATATCAGAATGGCTAAGATCAAAACTCAAGTGACATCACATGCTGGTGAGGATGTGGAGAAAGGGGGACCCTCCTTCATTGATGATGGGAATGCAAACTTGTACAACCACTTTGGAAATCTATCTGATGCTATCTCAGAAAACTGGGAATAGGGTTCCCTCAAGACCTAGCTATTCCACTCCATGGAATATATACAGAAGACCATCCACAACACAACAAGGACATATCCTCAACCATGTTCATAGTGGCCTTATTTATAACAGCCAGAACCTGGAAACAACCTAAATGTCCCTCAGTTGAAGAATGGATAAAGAAACTGTGGTACATTTACACTCTGGAATATTACTCATCCATTAAAAATAAGGAGATCCTGAAATTTGTGGACAAATAGATAGAAGTAGAAATGATCATACTGAGTGAGTTAATCCAGAAACAGACAGACTCACATGGTATATACTCACTTATAATTGGACACTAGGCCAAAAGTGACGCCCCATGAACATCTTCACTTACCAGGAGATTGGGATAGATGTGAGGACATCTTATTGGGACTCTAGGTAAGAGAAATAAAGGAAATGAGGAAATAGAAGGACCCAGAGGGTCCCAGGAACCTATATGAAGAACATCATGATACGTGGATGGATGCCCAGGAGAGTCTGCTCAAACTACTGCATGAACAAAGGACAATAAATGCAATAAACATCAAATCGCTATTCTGATCTAGCCAATAGACAGGACATTCTCCACAGTTATGAGGAGAGCAGGAACTGATTCTCACATGAACTCTGTTGACTCAATTTTTACAACCTTCCCTTGGTCGGCAGGCCTTGTGGCACTCAAAGAAAAAATAAGCAGGCTACCACGATGAGACTTGATAGCTTATGACCCTATAGTGGGGATGGAGTTCCCCCTCGGTCACTGACATAGGGAAGGGAAATTGGGTGAAAGTAGGAGGGAGGGAGGAATGGGTGGATGCAAGGAATGGGACAACAATTGAGATGTAATGTGAATAAATTGAATAAATAAGAAAATCAGGGCAATATGGTTTCATTGGAACTCCCCACAAACCCTGGATATCCTAATGCAGCCACAACACAGGAAAATGACTTTAAATCTATGCTTAGGAAGTTGCTGGGGCATGTAAACAGGAAATGAATAAATCCCTCAAAGAAATTCAGAGAAATACAACCAAACAGGAGAAGGAAGGGATGAACAGTTAAAGACCTGAAAATAAAAATAGAATCAATAAAGGAAACACAAATTAAGGAAATCCTGGAAATAGAAAACTTAGAGAAGAGAATAGGAACCAAAGGGGTAAGTATCACCAATAGAAGACAAGAGGCAGAGGAGGTAATCTTAGGCATAGAAAATTCTGAAGGAATGGATACATATTTCAAAGAAAATATTAAATAAAAAACTCCCAAGGCTAAGCATCCCAGAAACCAAGGATACCATGAATAGATAAAATCTAAGACTAGTAGGATTAGAAGAAAGAGAGGTTCCAGGCTCTAAGGTCCAGAAAATATTGTCAAGAAAATCATAGAGGAAAATTTACCCAACCTAAAGTAAGAGATGCCTTCAAAAACAATAGACCAACAGAACACCAAATAGAATAAAGCAGAAAAGAAATTTCTCCTGCCACATAATAATCAAATCACAAAATCCACAAAACAAAGATATAATATTAAAAGTGGAAAGGAAAAAATGCCAAGTAACCTATAAAGGCAGACCTATCAGAATCTCACCTGACTTCTCAATAGAGTTTATAGAAGCCTGTAGGGCTTGGACATGTGTCATGCAGACACTAAAAGACTGAAGATGTCAGACAAGACTATTACACCCAGCAAAGTTTAATCACCATAGAGGGAGAAAACAAGATATTCCATGACAAAACCAAACTCTAAAATATATAAATGTATACACCAAAGCAGCCTTACAGAAGATACTAAAATGAAAACTCCAACCCACTGAGGGCAAATACACTGATGAAAACATAGGATATAGATAATTTCACAACAGCAAAACCAAAAGAAGACAAGCACACTAAAAACACTATTACCAACAACACAACAATAAAAGGAACTAACACTCATTGGTCACTAACATCTACCAGCATTAATGGACTCAACTCTCCAATAAAAAGACACAGGGTAATAGAATGGGTGTGTAAACAGGATCAAACATTCTGCTTAAAAATGAAGCACACATTAGCAAAAAGATAGACATAATTTCAGAGTAAATGCCTGGAAAAAAGTTTTCCAAGTAAATGGACCCATGAAATAAGCTGGAGTAGCAATACTAATATCTAATAAGATGAAATTTCAACCAAAATTGATCAAAAGAGATGAGGAAGGACACTTAATTTTCATCAAAGGAAAAATCCTAAGCATATATGCCCCAAATATAAGGGCATCAGCATTCATAAATGAAACATTACTAAAGGTTAACCATCCCTACATATTAATAATGAGAGACTTCAAAACCCCACTCTCATCAATGGACAGATCATTGAGACAGAAACTAAATAAAGAAATAATGAAACATGGATCAAAAAGACAAAGTTGAAGTCTACAGAACTGTTAATCCAAACACAAAAGAATATATTTTCTTCTCAGCACCTCACGGAACCTACTCCAAAATTGACCATGTAGTTGGTCACAAAGCAAACCATAGTGAATGTAAGGAAATTGATTCTTTATTCATTGTTCTTTATCAGATCACCACTTATTAACGCTGAACCTTAACAACAAGAGAAATAATAAAAATCCCACATACTCATGGAAACTTAAAAATTCCCTGCACAAAGACCACTTGGTTAGGGAAGAAATAAAGAAATGAAAGACTTCCTAAAATTTAATGAAAATGAGGTAATTACATACTCAAAATTATGGGGCACCATGAAACAAGTGCTAATAGGACAGTTCATAGAATTAGTGCCCTCATAATGAGATTGGAGAGATTGAATACATGTAACTTAATAGCTCACCTGGAATCTTTAGAGAAAAGAAGCAAAAACACCTAAGAGTTATAGACAACAGGAAACCATCAAACTCAGGACTGAAATTGATATTTTAGAAACAAAGTGATAAATACAAAGAGTTATTAAAAACAACATCTGATTCTTTGAGGAAACTCAACAAGATAGACAAGCTCTCAGTCAAACTAAGTAAAAGGTAGAAAGAGAGTATTCAAATCAACACAATCAGAAATTAAACGGCAGAAATAACAACAGACACTGAGTAAATAGAAACAATCTTTGTCTTACTTTAAAAGCCTGTATTCCACAAAATTGAGAAATCTCAAGGTATTAAACTATTTTCTTGTAAGATTTTCCTTCCCAAAGTTAAATCAAGATAAGGTAAACAGTTTATACAATCCTATAACCCTTAGGAAATAGAATCAGTCATCAAAAGACTTGCAAACAAAAATTTCCAAGGTCATATGGTTTTACTGCAGAATTCTACAAGACTTGGCTAAAGATAGAGCAAATAGAGCAGAGAGTGATGGCAGTTCCAACTAATGCCTGTTCCAACCCAAGTGCCACCTCATGGAAGAGAGACAACCCCTGACTCTATTAACAATACACTGCTATGGTTGCTATGCTGAATTGTCCTCTGAGAGGCTCCACCCAGCAGCACTTTGAAACAGATTCTGAGACTCACAAGCAAACACTGGGCAAAGCATAGGGAATCTAGTGGAAAGGTGTGGGAAAACAAGAAAAGGACCTAGAGGTGACATGATCTACACAAGAAGACCAACAGAACCAACAGACCAGGACCCAGAGGGGCTGGTGGAGTCTGTGCACCAACTGAGGACCACTTATTGACTGGAGCTGGGTCCAACACATAAATGTACCTGATGACAGTTAGGCTTCATGTGGGTCCTCTAGTAAGGGAAGGTAGAGCTCTCTCTGCCATGGACTCTGTCACCTACTTTTTGATCACTTACCCCAGGTGGGATTGCCTTGCCAGGTCACAGGGGAAGAGGAGGAATAAAGCCCTTCTGAAACTTGAAGAGTTTAAGTAGGTGAGTAAGAGCGCTCTCCTATTTTTCTGAGGAGAAGTGTAGAGAATAGGGGACAGTGTGAGACTGGGAGGAGAGGAGGGAGTGGACTACAACTGGGATTCAAATTGAATAAATATATTAATTAACAAGAAAGCTTTAAAAGCAACATGCATAAATTGGTGCCATGGAGCATGGCAGAGACATGATCATTCATCCACTAAGTTCCTTGCACATAGATACATATGGTTCTGTATTATCACAGGACAAAGGTTCTCATCATAGACTGTTCTGCCATCATGAAACACTCGGTAGTATTATGTGACAGTTTTGCTTGCTAAATTGGATAGTGATGGCATTTCTGACATCTAAAATTACTCAGTATGCTCTTGTCTCAGCGTCTTGAGAAGTTACAGATATATCCCTCTGTATCTGGTTGTCTTTTTATCTCACAATATTTATTGCTAATATTGAAGATTAAACTTAGATGCTCATGTACACTAAGTAAGTGTTTTGCCCCTCAGCTATATCTCCAGGCCACATTAATTTTCAGGGAACGTTTTATTGAGTTACCCAGGTTGGCCTTAACGCTGGACTTACTTGCTGTAACAGTCTCCTAAATGCTGGGCTTGCACATGTGCATCAAGTAAAAGCAGTTCAAGTTCTGACTCCTGATTTATCTAGTAAGGGAAGGATTAGCCTGAATTACAAAGCAAAACTGTCAAACTGGAAAGAAACTAAGTTATTTAATTCATGATTCTGAAGGCTGTAAAGTGATATATCTCAGTACTTTCATCTGGTAAGATCCTTCTTGCTATATGGCAGTGTCAGTACTGAGAGAACAGATATAGAGCTCTATGTTATCCAGTTCAGTACCTGATGGACCATCGATGTTCTTTTAGGGACTTTGACTCAGGCCAAACATGATTCATAGCTTCAAAGCAGAAAAGGACTTCAGGAATAACAAATATGATGCACATTATGGGGATTTCATTAAAGATAATTCTAACATTGGTTTGTGTATGAGGATTAAGTGAAAGAGAGGCACTGAGAAAAGTGACACACTGAAATGTGGAAATAGGCTCCTTCAGGTAGAATCCAAACTAATCACATTGACATTAAGTGTAGACACCAGATACCGACTGTCTATTTATTTGTTGAATGTTAATTTATAACAACATTCTAACCTGTGAGTCTTCTCCAAATTCAGTGATGATTTTTATAATTATATAATGATAATGTAATTTTTCCTGTACTTGGCCTGGTTTTTTTCCCCTCAGGAGAACACTGTATAGTACTCTAGCAGGCTTTTAATGAAACAAATGTAATAATGATTTCTCTGTGTGTTCCATGCTCTCCTGCTTCATGTCCAGTTAGCAGGGAACCAAGAATTCCAGAGAGTGTAAATATATCTACATTTAGTGACAGAATTGAATGAGAAATAAACTCATCAAATGATGGTCTCTTTAGTATGCATAGGAGTGGGCACAGCTTTGGAAGTCTGTATACACACTGGGACTTGCTTACGGTCAGCTAATATGGATTTACTCTGCAATCAACCACAGAGCAATGTGCCAAATTCATAATCCCAGCTTGTCAACAACATCCTCCGTCTTGGTCTCAACAGCAGCAACAACAGCGACAACGTAAGGAGACAACCTTTTTTCCCCTACATTATAGCTTCATTAAAAGAATCAAAGTACCAGTGGTAAACATGTAATTCAGGAGAAGAGGATATGAACATGAGACCCTGGGTTCAAATACCAGTAACACCAAACAATATCTTTAAATTTTTATAAAATGAATTATTCAGATCCCATCCCAGTTGTTTTCCCTTAATTTTATCTTCCCTACCCACCCTCACTCCCTCTTTCATCTATTTTCCTCCACTAGACCTATGACAGAAGGGGACCTCCTTCTCCAACATATGATCACAGCCTATCAGGTCTCATCTGGATATCCTAAATATGGCACTGAAGCACAATTCTTCTATAAAACCTTTTAAAAAACAGGTAAATAATTACTGCTGAAACTTCAAGCACAGCTTGGGACACATTGTTCCATGTTTCCAATGGTCAGAACATTCTCCACAGTAGAGTGGAGAGTGGGATATGACTTTCTCACATACTCTGTTGCCTCCTTTGACCATGTCCTCTGGAGGGGGAGACCTGGTGGCACTCAGAGGAAGGACAGCAGGTTACCAAGAAGAGACTTGATACCCTATGAGCATATACAGGGGGAGGAAGTCCCCCTCAGGAACAGTCATAGAGGAGGGGAATAAGGGGAAAATGGGAGGGAGGGAAGAATGGGAGGACACAATGGATGGGATAACCATTGAGATGTAACAAGACTAAATTAATAAAAAAGGAAAAAGGATGCATGTAAGCATTGAGTACTGTTGTCCTTCTTACAGGGAATATGATCCAGGAGACCCAGTGAGTATCTGAAAGTGCACATTGTGTTTTAAATAATGGAAGGTAATTAATAGGTCTGGGTCTTTTCAATTGTGACAGGTATCCAGTAGTCAGCCCCAGTAGTCAGGATCAAAAGATAAGTCACCATATTGCAAAACATTTAAAAATTACAGATAGATGGAGCCACTATATTGTTTTTCTTTAGGGTCTATTGTAGTTTACTGTGAAGGATTCCACATAGGCTGACATGTTTTAACACTTGGACCATGAAAGGTGGTGCTCTTTGGGGAGGTATTGGAACCTTTAGGAGATAAAGCCTTGCAGGGGCAAGTACCTCCTCCATTCATGACCTAAAGGGGACATAGAGAGTTCATTGTCTTGTTCAGGCCTAGTTTGGTCTCCCTGGGATATGGATGTGAGCTCTCAGTTTTCTGACCTGGTTACTTTGGTTCCTGTGTCATCGTGGTTCTACTGCCATCAGGGTCCCTGGCATCATATTCCACTGGCATCATGGTTCCCCTGCCATCTCCGTTCCCTGAATCATGACTCTTCTACCATCCTGGTTCTCTGTCATCATAGTTCCATGACATCATGATTCCCTGCCATTATGGTTCCACTGGCATAATCATTCCCCTGTTATCCTAGTTCCCCAGCCATGACAGTTTCTTGTCATCATGGTTTCCCTGTTTTCCTTGTTCCCTTGTCATCCTGGTTGCCTTGCCATTATGATTCCTCTGCCATAATAGTTACCTGCCATTATGGTTCCCCTGCCATCATAGTTACTTGCCATCATGATTGCCTTCCAATTATGGTTCCCATGCCATCATGATTGCCTTGCCAGTATGGTTCCCCTATATTCATGGTTCCCTACCATCATGATTCCCTGATGTCATCTGTCTAGAAATATGAGCCCAAATTATATCTTCCTTTTATAAAATAGTCAAGGGATTTTATCACAATGATGGAAAAGCAGCTAATAAGAGAACTTACCAATATCATGGTAGAACATGCCTGAAACAGCAGTGCCCTGGTGTCAGAGACAGTTCACTACACATTCAAGTTGCCTATGTGTTAGATGTAGAAACTGTCTCAAAACCAAAACAAAATAACAAAAATGCCATATTGCAACTAATTTCATCATCCCCTTAAATTCTGGTCTCCCTCCATTTATCCACTTTCCTTCTCTATTTTTATAGAACCAGAATTGAACTAATGATATATTATTCACTAAACAGCACTGAGAAACATCCTTCAATACATTTCCACATAATGTGGATTAGCTGTTATCATAATCAACAATGGTATACAGAATAAGTTTACTACATTTGATTTAGGGTATTTCCCATTTAATCTCAGCTCTAAACTCATTGGCTGTTTTGAACCACGGGATCTGTGTGAGAATCTTTAATGAATCGACCAGGATATTTTCTGGGTTGTTGATGCCACTTCTGTTGGCACCTGGATCTATATATGTCTATGACTCTTCTAAAATGTCACTGCCCCCAATGAAAAGGTTAGAAATCATCCTCAAAGAGAACAAAACATGTACTGGACAGCAAACAGGGCAGAATCACTCTTGATTCAGTTAGGTCTTGACTATGAGCAGGGAAACATGAGTAAACACATCAAAACCTTCAAATGTTGCATAAGAAAACATATGGCACTAGAAATTGAAAACCTTGTGTGTTTAGCACCCAAAGTGTCGTGTCACTCACATACTAAAGGCTGAAATGCTGAAAATGAGCTCAGTGCTAGAATTTGATGACACAATAAAGGTCTCAGAACTGTGAAGCAAGCCAGTTACCTCATAGCTGACTGTGAAGTCAGATACTAGCCTTGAAGGGCACATGAGGAAAGCTCTGTCCTCCTAAGCACTGCTGATCCAGCTAGTTCCGCAGTGTGCCATATAACTGGCCACTTGGCTACTTGTCTTCACTTGGAGACACCATCACATGTAAGTAGAAGCTTCATCCATCTTTGTTGTAGATGTATTTAATGTTACTAAGCATGTACATCAGAAGACTTTGAAGAAGTAAGTTTGTGGTTATGTGTATATTCATACGGATGTGGAAATGTCACCAGTGTTCACATTCTCCAACTGAAATGCTGTCCTCATTGAATCTCATCTATCATTTTTCACTGCTCTGGCTGCTAGAAACACCCACTGTGCTGTCTTCATCTGGATGTGACTGTATCAGGGTTCATTTTAGTGGAATCACATATTGCTTGATCTTTTGGGGCTGACATTTCCATGTAATGGGCACAAGGATGATCCATTTGCCACTCCTATAAAAATTTCCTCAACTCTATAAGGAATCATTCAATCACGTGCACCTGCATGGCTTTTCCCTAATCGATCGTGGTGTTATCATTTCAGTGTAGCCAGTGTCTGAAAAAGGCTCTTGTGTAAATGCTGTGTTGAGAGGACCTGAAAACTGAAGGAAATGGGATGTTAAGCACTAAGTAGCTTCTATGGAGTGTGTCTTTGAAAAGGTATGCTTCTTTTCATGCCTGCTTGTTTGTCTGTATCTGAAAATGAAGTCAGTTTTTACTAGGTAGGCTCCTAATTCTTACCGTCATAACTCTGAGATGGGGTTGATTACCCAATGATAGTTTATTATATATAATTTATTCTCAAATTCCTAAGATGTACTAATTGCAAATAATTGATTGGTCAAGTGTTGGACCCCACGTCCACCACAGTTTCTTTGTATTTATTTTTTATGGTTTTAACTTGTATAGGTCTTGTACATGCTGGCAAATTCAGAGTTCATGTGTGCATCGGCCTGGTTGTGTGTGGAAGATGTTGTTTCTTTTTATTAATCCATCACCTCTAGTTCTACGAATTGTTCTTCTTCTTCTTCCACATCAATTCCTGTCCTGCAAAGGGAGGGGATTTTATAAAGAGATCCAATTTAGCATGGATGCTCCAAAATCATTTATTCTATATATTGTTCAGCTGATGTGTCTCTGTATTACTATTGTTGACCATAAGACCCTTTTCTGATGAGTGATGAATTAGATATCGATTTTTGACATAGCATTGTATAATTTTATGAGTTATATTATTGCAATATTCCTTTAGCAGAATGATAGCATGAGGTTTTCTTTTATGCCTGTGACCTTACCCCAGAGGCTTGTCTACATTAGTGTCAAATAGGGTTCCTATTTCATGGAGTGAATGTTAAGTCCAATGAAGAGTGTGGTTATCAACACAACATTTGTAGAAGTATTATACCGGTATATCTTAAAAGCAAGTCATTCCTGTATGTCTCAGGATTTGAACCCGAATATTATTGATGATTACCTTTATTTTCTTGTAGCATACAAAGTACTTTCTAGCTACTCATTCCAGATGAAGCTTCATTGTTCGAAGATATAAGTAACTGATATATTCACAATAGGGTATTATTTTCAAGGTAGAGAGAAAAATCAACAGTCTTGGTAGTAAAGTCTGATGTTTGGGGTCTATGAAAATCTTTTGCACTGAGATGCTTTAAAATTTAACCCACTTACAGCACTCCATATTTTACTATGTGGCATGAGATATATAGTTGAGGCATTGTTTCTTCCCATTATAAATGACTCCATTTAAATTTCTGTCATGTGTGCATATAGTTTAGGAATCTTCTCTAGCAATAGGTTTTCATGTGGCTTTTCAAACATCCATTGATGTTAGTTGTCCCTCCTTTTATACCATACCAAGAAAGGCCTTGTTTCTTTATCCAGAAGGAGACATTTTATTGAGAATTAGAAACAAAGTTATTATTGAAAGATTTTGTTAGTTCCAGTCATTTTGTAGCTTTGACATTTGTAGATTCTATTTCAGTTATTACACATTCATTTGCTTTCTTTTGACAGTATATTTTCTATATTATTCATATCTTTGATTTAATAAATTATAAAATACACGGTAGACACCATATTACACAAACCCAGTTCTGCTCCTTAAGATAAAGCCTAGAGAAATGAAAATATATATCATCATGAGTTTTATATATACATATAAAAACAAACCATTTTCTGTGCCCTAAGGTTCTGTTTGTTTGGTCATACAATCTGAATTGAGCTATAGAAAACATTACCAAGTCACGCTGAATGAGTGTGCCACTGGATTGAGGTTTGCCCCCAAATCAAATACCATATGTATTTTTTATTTATGAATGAATCATATACTGACATGCAATACACATGACTATATTCATGATAGGTTAAGATTTGAGTAAACCCAGATGTCAAACCTCAATGGTGGAGCTGAGAAAGCATAGGTTATCCATACCTTGAGAAACTAGTCATTGTGTGAAGGAGAACAAATTACTCACACTGACTGTAGCATTGATCAACATTGAAAAAAAGATGGTACTAATCTGACGTGGCTGCTGCCTGTAATACAGCATTTGGTAAGAAGAAAGAGGCAGGAGGATTGCCTCCAGCTGAAGGCCAGATGGGGAACATAGTTCTAGGCCAGCCTGGATGGCAGAGCCATATATTGTGAAAAAAGTTACACGTTCTAAATGTATAATTCCTGTTTTATATTTAAGATTGTCATATGACTCTATGGTATGAATATTTCATCAATTATGTTTTGTGCTTGAAGTGGCCTCCTTTTTTCAGTATGAAGTTTCATGCTATGAAAACCATCTGGGTGGCTAGATACTTGGGACGGAACGTTACTGCAATCCAGTAAACAAGAAAAAAAACCATCTTAGATGTTGTGGTATGCATTACCAAGCTGCTAGAAAATGTTGCCACTGAGCTGGCCCTTCTCTGACTTTGATCAGAACAGATTCTATGAAGGAGATATCCTGGTCAAAGGCTCACTTGCTCAACCTAACCCTTCTCCCCTGGTATTGATCCCACAGGGGACATTCTCCCAGGACTGAAAATCTCAACCTCATGATGTCTTGTGTTTCTTTGCAGTTACCATCACCATGTCAATGGTCAGAAACCATACCAATCGGCAGCTAGGAGGTTTTGCTGTGGCCACCCTAGCATGGTTCCTTTGTAGTGTTTCTATGGGCCTCCCCGAGTGGCGAGTGTGGTACTTTCAAGACCCATTGGACTCCAAGCCCAGCATGGCATTAGTGGGGATGTGGAGAACCTGCATACAACACCAGGAAAGGAATTCCAGCATTGTCAGAGTGTGTTATCAGTACAGCTACCAGGACACCTTCATTCCTTTGGATATTCGAGTGCTTCAACACCTGCTACTCATCTCCAGCCTTCTTAGCATGCTTGCGGCAGTTTTTGAAACCATTGCACTGTGGAAATTGTACTCAGGGAGACTCTGGAAGAAAGCCACCTACAATCCATTCTGTCTTCCAGGGATTCTGAACATCATTGCCAGCAGCTTTGTCTTCCTTTCCATCTTGTACAATTACTTATCCATCATTCGCAAGGATGGGATTGCCTTCCCCCCATATTTCCACACACCCACCTTCCCAGATACCCAGAAAGGTGGCATTGCACTGGCAATGGCAACTATTTCTTCTGTCTTATTTCTAGTAGGTGGCACCATTGCCCTTTCTTTCACTCTTCCCTTAAGGTACAAAATGCACGCTATTATTAAACTTTAGTTTCCATCTTACATAGACTTGAAAATCCAAAATTACAAGGACTAATCACAAGTATTCTTCAGATACCCATCTCAAACTTCCAGATTCAAGACCATGCCCAAGGAGGACAAGTGGGCCTCCTCTTATATTTCCTCTCTTGGTTGTTTCATTAGTTCATTGATTGTCTTATGGATTTTCATTAAATAAAATCTTTTCTGCTTAGTCATATGAGGTTTGGATTTTTATTAGTGGTGCAGGAAGGTAAAAGATCAAGCAATATAGCATATATAGAATGAAGTGTTAGAATATATGAAACTTTCTATCATTATCTAGGCTCATAAAAATTAAAGCACTTTCCCCATATCATAATAATTGCAAATAACCACCTGATGAAAATTCCCAAACTATGTTTCAGATTACTGTAAGGAGTCTCCTCAATGCTTTTGTCAAAGTACCTGTGAAGAGTTTCCCAATATTTTCTCGCTTTTTCATTGAGGGTTTAAGTGATGTCTATTTTCCTAAAGTTTAAAAATTTGAGACACTTCATCCCATATTTTATTCCCCATGTGCTCAAATTATGTCATAGTCAAACATTTTCAGACTCCCCTTTATCTTATTAGTGTAACAGGTATTCTCTGTTATAATTTGTTACATTTTTCATGCATTCTCCTCTTGGGAGACATTTCTTAGGGAGGTATAGAAGAAAAAGAAAGCTACTCCCTACAGAAATAGCACCAACAATAGTACAGTGAATTAATTCTGACTATGTCTAAATTGAATGGAATGGATTAGCTTGAGGGATCCCCCAATAAAAGCCCCAAATAAATTCTGGAAATGAGTCTGGGACCCAGTCAATAGTCAGGGTAGCAGGATATTTAGAAAGATCGTTACATTTTATCTATGGTGATAACGTAAAAAGGGGCAAATTTGGTGCTTTTTCTGCTTTCTCTTTTCATGTAGTCTAGGATACAAGCTTAGAGAATAATTAGTCCCACTTTTAGGCCAGGGTTTCCCAGTCCAACTCACCTACTTAAAATAGCCCTGTATAGCCATTCCTCATAGACTCATGATTCTAGATAATCTCTCTCATCTGTGGCCAGAAATTTATTGTGTTTGACTCTAGATCCACAGTTCTCAACCTTTGGATGACCACAGCACAGGATCCCTTATCAATTATCTTGCATATCAGATATTTATATTGTGACTGATAACAGCAGAAGATTACAGTTATGAAATAACAATGAGATAATTTTAAGGCTCTGGTCACCCCAACATGTTGTACAGTAGCCAAAGGTCACAGAATTAGTACAGTTGACAAGCACTGCTCTAGATCTTGTGAAATTAACTGTGAGTGTAAACCATCATAGCATATTAGTGTCAGCATTATAGTGAGTGATTCAGTTTGACTTATGTGAAAAGCCCCTAGAAATCCAGAGGAGATATGCCTTTATAATGGGAAAAGTTACGTTATGGGTCAAGAAAATAACACCGAATACATAGGTTACCCAGAAAATGGTACGTAAAAGTTTTGTATTGTCCCCTTTCATTTCAGCCCAAAAGGCCAAAAGTAACCCAAAGAACCTGATTGGTTTGGAAGAAGGGAAAGATCATTTTATCAGCATTATTTCAAAGAATGGTCTTAGGGAACTACATCCTCATTGTGTCATTTGAAAAGAGCAATAAATGTTCATAGCCAACAACACATCCAGAAAATATAAAAAAGTTCTTCACCTAATGTAGGGTACCTAAGACCGCAATCAAGTGACATACTCATTCAATATGTACAGTAAGGGTTTATATTACTGATATAAAAACTCTATGACCAAAAATTATCCCTTAGGGCATGGGAAAGAGGTTTTATTTTATTTTATAACAGATAGTCTATTATACAAGGAAATGAGTGCTGAAACCTGGAGGCAGCAACTGATGCAAAGGGTATGTAGAAATACTGATTATTTGTTTGCTCTCAATGCCTTTCTTTGCCTGCTTCCCTAATGCACCCTGTACCACCAACACAGGGGTGGCAACACCCACAGTGAACTGGACACTCTCACATTATTCATCAAACAATAAAATGGACAACAGGCTTTTCCACAGTCCACTATGATGGGGAGATTTTTAAAACTGTGGCTCTGTCTCCTAATAGAAACCTAGCTTATGTCAAATTGACATAAATCTACCAAGCATACTACAAGTGACATAGGAAAGAAAGTGTTGAAGTTGTTTGAGGAGATAGAGCAAAACAAGTCAACAAAAAGGCATCCTTACCAAGTCACTGAAAATAACCACTGTTCCCTCCAGAGATTGATAAGGTATAGATGAAGTATACACTACAAGAGGAAGGATAGCTGTCAGCCTGAGTTGTAGCCTTTGACTCTTAGACTTCTAGATTCTGAGTGCTGACCACTACTCTATTGTCCTAATGAAACACATATGATGTGTGTGATCTCAATGAGACTCTTATTAACCTCATCTTATCCTTCTGCTTCATCTGACCAGTGTGCTAGTGAAATACAGTCTTATCCAGTGATATTAATCTCTTGTTAAACATAACTGATTTGTCAAAGCAGGAAAATTAGGAAAATTATTTTTATTGAATTTTTATATTGTTTATTTTTGAAATTGTCTTTAAATACAGTATTTCTCCCATCCCTTTCCTCTAAAGAACTAAGCTTAATTGTTAAACTAAACTATCTGGTCTTCAACCTTATCAGAGACTTGCGAAGTAATAAACTTGATTACCTGAGTAAACAGGGGGTGCAGGTTAGTAGCTTTCCAAAATTAAAAAAAAGGCAGAGGCAGTCCTTGCCTGAAGAGTCATTCAAAACTTTCTATAAAATTAAAGCATCATCTGCAGCCTTCTTACTAGTATATCTGACAGACACATTTGTGTGGCAGGAAATACTGAGCACTTGCTTACCCTATCTTGGCAGAGTTTAGCCATCCTCACTGCCTGTATCCAAACTTACCCATCTTTAGGCAGAATTCTGTCTGTATCCAAAATGAGAACATTTTTCCCAGTGGCTGGTTTGTCACATTTGAAGCTATCTCCAGAGGGGGGAATCTTTATTGCTCATTATCATCTTTGAGATAGGCTGTGTAATTTCTTTCCTCTTTCTCTGTGGCCTGGTGAGGCTGCCCTGACAGGGGAAAATTATAAACATCACGGGACAGGGCCCATGTCAGAAGTAGTCTCTATGTCTCATATTGTGGTTCCCACAAGGAGGCTGTATCTACTACATCTGAACACAGGGTGTAGGTCCACATCTTACATGGTCCTTGGTTGGTGCATCAGTCTCTGAATTATACCGAGGTTATCCTGTATTATGTGGCTAATATTCACTTATAAGTGAGTATAAACCATGTGTATCATTCTGGGTCTGGGATACCTCACTCAGGATGATCATTTCTACTTCTATCCATTTGCCTGCAAATTTCAAGATTTCCTTGTTTTTCATAGACAAATAGTTTTCCATTGTGTAAATGTACCCGTTTTTTTTTTATCAATTCTTTGATTGAAGGACATCTGTGTTGTTTCCAGATTCTGGAATTTCCAGATTTATTACGAATAAAGCTACTATGAACATAGTTGGACAAATGCCATTATTTGGTGGAACATTTTTTGAGTATATGCCCAAGAGAGCTATGGTTTGGTGTTGAGGTAGAATTATTCCCAGTTTCCTGAGAAAGTGCCAGACTTATTTCCAAAGTGATTGTACAAGTTTGTACTCTCACAATGAATGAAGGACTGTTCTCCTTGCTCCACATCCTCACCAGCATGTGCTGTCACTTGAGTTTTTGTTCTCAGCCAGTCTACTAAGTGTAAGATGGAATCTCAGAGTCATTTGGATTTGCACTTCCCTACTGAGTAATGACATTCAACATTTCTTTATGTGCTTCTTCACCAGTTGAGATTCTTCTTTTGAGAATTCTCTGTTTAGCACTCTACTACATTTTAATGGGTTTTTTGGTATGGCGGTGTTAATTTTTTTGTGTTTTTTATATATTTTGGATATTAACCCTTTGTAGGATGTAGCGTTGGGGAAGATGTTTCTCTAGTATAAAAGCTGTAAGTTTTGTTCTGTTGGCAGTGTCCTTTGCCTGATAGAAGCTTTCCAGTTTCATAAGGTCCCATTTACTATTTGTTGATCTTAGGGCTTGAGCTGGTGGTGTTCTGTTCAGGATGTTGTCGCCTGTGCCAATGTCTTCAAGGCAATTCCTCACTTTTTCTTCTAGCAGATTTAATATGTTTGATTTTATGTTGATGTATTTAATCTACTTGGACTTTAGTTTCGTGCACAGTACTAAATATGGATCTATTTGCATTTCTTCAGGTTCAGTATTGGTTTGGCTGCTTGAGGATATTTTGTGGTTCTGTATATATTTCAGAATGTTCTTATTCTTTTTCAGCAGAGAATGAAGTTAGGATTTTGTTTCATTGCACTGAATATGTACATAGCTTTTGATCAAACGAACATTTTTGCTATTTTAATTCTATTAAACTTTGAGCATGAGATATCTTTATGTTTCCTAGTGCCTTTCTCTGACTCTGTCATCAGAGGTTTACAATGTTCAGTGTGGAGTTCTTTCACTGCCTCGGTAAGGTTTATTCCTAGATATTTCATTTACTCTGATGCTCATGAGATTAGGTGTGCCATTATCTCCACCACTGAAGATTTGTTGTTGTTGTTGTTGTATATAAAATTAAATGATTTGTAAGAATTCATTCTGTGTCCCGCCACAGTGCTTAATTTGTGTATTGTTTATAGAAATTTTGTGGTAGAATTTTTGGGGATCGCTAATATAACATCATATTATCTCCAAATATGGATAGTATGTATTCTTCCATCTCTATTTTTATCCTTTTTATTTTTGTTTCTTGCCTTACTGCTGCAGCGTATACTTTGAGATCAGTACTTTGATGCAAAACTTACCCTGCCTAAAAGATGATCAGGGATACAGATAAAGCAGAGTTTCAGTGAATGTCCAAACAATGCCTGGACCAACCAATGTCTTACCCCACGGAAGAGAGCTAATTCCTGGCACTATTAACAACACTCTGCTATGCTTGCAGAGAGAAGCCTATCAGAATTGTCTCTGACATGCTCCTCCCAGCAGCAGTTCCAAACAGATGAGGAGACTCAGAGCTGAACATTGGACTAAGCACAGGAAGTCTAGAGGAAAAATAGGTAGAAGAATAAAAAGGGTCAGAAGTAACAAGAGCTCCATAATAATAAAAACAGATCCAACTAACCAGGGCCCAGAGTGACCTGTGGAGTCAACAGCAACAACCAAGGACCAAGCAAGGACTGGCCTTATTTCCTCTACATAGTTGTAGCCAATGCGCAGATCAGGCTCCATGTGGGTCTACTAATAAAGGGTGGGCGGCTTTTTCTGTCGTGGACTCTGTTGCCTGCCTTTTCATCACTTTCCCTTCATGAGACTGCCTTGCCAGGCCACAGGGAAAGAGGACATACTCAATCCTGATGGAACTTGATAAGCTGCGTGGGTGTTTAGGGAGGGGAGGTTGACAACCACTGCTCCAGATCTTGTGAAATTAACTGTGAGTATAAACCACCACAGCATAGCAATGTCAGCAGTATAGTGAGTGATTCAGTTTGACTTAAGTGAAATGCCCCTAAAAATCCAGAGAAAATGTGCCTTTATATGGGAACAGATACATTTTAAGTCAAGAAAATAAGACCCAATATACAGATTATCCAGAAAATGGTAAGAGAAAATTTTCTTTCATTTAAGCACCAAAGGCCAAAAATATCCAAAAGAAGCAGATTGGTTTGGAGAACAGGAAAGATAATTTTATCAGAATTATTTGAAAGCATGTACTTAGGGACCTACATGTTCATTATGCCATCTGAAAAGAGCAATAAGTGTTCACAGCCAACAACACATCCAGAAAATATGAAAAAGTTCTTCACCTAATGTAGGGTACCTAACCCCTCAATCAAGTGGCATACTCATTCAACATGTATCAGTAAGGGATTCTCTTACCAAAATGAAAATTCTATGACCAAAAGTTATCCCTAGGGCATGGAGAATAGATTTGATTTTATTTTTTACAGGTACCCTATCATACAATGAAATCAGCGCTGAAACCTGGAGGCAGCAACTGAAGCAAAGCACAGTAGAAATACTGATTATTTGTTTACTACTCTCAATGCCTTTCTTTGCCTGCTTTCCTATAACATTCAGTACGACCAACACAGGGGTGGCAACACCCACAGTGAACTGGAAACTCACATTATTCATCAACCTGTGAAATGGATCACAAGTTTTTCCACAGGCCACTATACTGGGGAGATTTTTTAAATTGTAGCTCCCTCTCCTAATAGAAACCTAGCTTATGTCAAAATTGACATAAATCTATCCAGCATACTACAAATAACATAAGAAAGACAGTGTTGAAAATATTTGAGGAGATAAAGCAAAACAGGTCAACAAAAAGGCATTTTTACCAAGTCTCTTAGAATAACCACTGTTCCCTCCAAAGATAGATAAGGTACACCTGAAGTATACACTACAAGAGGAAGGATAGCTGTCAGCTTGAGTTGTAGCCTTTGCCTCTTAGACACCTAGATTCTGAGTACTGACCACTACTCTATTGTCCTAATGAAACACATATGATGTGATCTCAATGAGACTCTTATTAACCTCAGCTTATCCTTCTGCTTCA
The DNA here is from genome assembly GCF_964271855.1 of Acomys minous. Lineage (NCBI taxonomy): Eukaryota > Metazoa > Chordata > Mammalia > Rodentia > Muridae > Acomys > Acomys minous. The sequence continues at coordinate 120,955,275 of NC_140488.1, read as the reverse complement.
TCTGACCAGTGTCTCACTGTGCTAGTGAAATAGAGTTTTAGCCAGTGATGTTAATCGTTTGTTAATCATTGCTGATTTGTCAAAGCAGGAAAATAAGGAAAATTATTTTTATTGAATTTTTATATCTTTGTTTATTTTTGAAATTGTATTTTAATTACAATATTTCTCCCATCCCTTTCCTCCTCCCATACTCTTTTTTCCCATATATTTTTTCTCACTCTCCTTCAAAACCTGGCCCCTTTTCATCTATTGTTATTGTTTACATATATATCTTTATCTATACACACATATTCCTAAATATAATCTCTTGAGACTGTGTCCTAGCTATTTTTATGTCAACTTGACACAAGCTAGAGTCATTAGAGAGGAAGGAGCCTCAGGTGATAAAAAGGCCTCTATAAGGTCCAGTAATAAGGCATTTTTTAAAAATTGCTGATTAATTGGGGAGGGGTTAGGCCATTATGGATCGTACCATCCCTGGGCTGGTGGTTCTGCTTTCTATAAAGATGTAGGCTGGGTGAGCTTTGAGAAGTAAGCCAGTAAACATCACTCCTCTGTGGCCTCTGCATCAGCTCTTTCCTCAAGTTTTCTCTCCTGTTTCACTTCCTGTCCTGACTTCTGTGATGAAGGGTAAGACAAAGAAACCCTTTTGTCCTCAACTTGCTTTTGGCATAGTGTTTCCCCACGGCAATAGTAACCCTAAGACAGTCTATATGATGTTATTTGTTTTTATGTTTTCAGGGCTGACCATTTGGCACTGGGCAACCAAATGCTGTGCTCTTTTCTGGATGAAGGGGCCTCTTCCCTACTCCTAGCTACACAGTTGCCTGTATTTCTTTTGGTAGGGTTGAACCCTCAAGGGCTTTTCACATCCAGTTTGCTGGTATCTTTCTTGGTTAGCTAATTTTATTGTGGTCATGTTGGTGAGATTATATTCACTTATCCTCTTGCTTTTACAAAATATATTTCAATTTCTTCCATGTAATTTCTTAATGAGACTTGAATTATTAGTTTTCTATTTTTTTCCTTTTTAAATTATACATTCATATTATTATACATATATAGAATATATAAAGTACCTATAGCAAGAAGAACCACGGAACAATCAGGAATTCTATAAATGTTATATTCATAGTGTTTTGCCTATTTGTAGTTGGCAACCTTGTAGAAAACATATTCCCTTTCTTAGTGAGTCTAATATGTTGAAAGTAAATAAATATCTATCATATCACATCTCTATCAACCTATAAACATGTATCTGGACCTAAAAATATCTTAACCTCTAAAGAACTAAGCTTAATTGTATAACTAAACTATCTTGTCTACAACCTCATCAGAGACTTGAGAAGCAATAAACTTAACTACCTGAGTAAACAAGAGGTGCAGGTTAGTAGCTTTCCAAAAGGAAAAAGTAAAAATTGGCAGAGACAGTTCTTGTCTGAACAGTCACCCAAAACTCTCTACAATATTAGAGCATCATCTTCAGCCTTCTTGCTTATCCTGTCTTGGCAGAGTTTAGCCATTGACTCTGTCCACATCCAAGCTTGCCCATTTTTAGGCAAAATTCTGTCTGTGTCCAAATTGAGAACATTTTTCCCAGTGGCTGGTTTGTCACATTAGAAGCCATCTCCATAAGCAGAAACTTTGATGCTCATTATCACCTTTGAGGTAGGCTGTGTTATTTCTTTCCTCTTCCCCTGTGGCCTGATGAGGCTGCCCTGCCAGGGGGAAGTGATTATCATCAGGAGGCAAAGTCCACGTCAGAAGTAGTCTCTACTTCTCATATTATGGGACTCACAAGGAGACTTTCTGCCTATCTACTACATCTGAACAGAGGATGTAGGCCCACATCTTACATGATCCTTGGTTGGTGCATCAGTCTCTGTATTGTAGCGTGGTTATCCTGTGTTATATGGCTAATATTCACTTATGAGTGAGTATAAACCATGTGTTTCTCTCTGGGTCTGGGCTACCTCACTTAGGATGATCATTTCTAGTTCTATCCATTTGCCTGCAATTTCCAAGATTTCCTTGTTTTTGATAGACAAATAGTTTTCCATTGTGTAAATGTACCACAGATTTTTGTCAATTCTTTGATTGAAGGTCATCTTTGTTGTTTCCAGATTTTGGTTATTACAAATAATGCTACTTTGAACATAGTTGAGCAATTGTCCTTATAAGGTGGAGCACCTTTTGGGTATAGGCCGAAGAATGGTATGGCTGAGTGTTGAGGTAGAATTATCCCCAATTCCTGTAAAAGTGCGAGATTTATTTCCAAAGCGATTGTACAAGTTTGTACTCTCACCAGCAATGAAGGGGTGTTGGCCTTGCTCCACATCCTCGCCAGCATGTGCTGTCCCTTGAGTTTTTGATCTTAGTCATTCTGACAGGTGTATGATAGAATCCCAGAGCCATTTTGATCTGCAATTCCCTGATGACTAGTTACATTGAACATTTCTTTAGGTGCTTTTTGATCAATTGCGATTCCTGTTTTGAGAATTCTCTGTTTAGTACCTTACTACGTTTTTGATTGTGTTATTTGGTTTGGTGGTGTTTAATTTTTTAAGTTCTTTATATATATATAGGATATTAACCCTTTGTAGGATGTAGGGTTGGTGAATATCTTTTTTCTAGTATGTAGGCTGTAAGTTTTGTTCTGTTGGCAGTGTCCTTTGCTTATAAAAGTTTTCCAAGTTAATAAGGTCCCATTTATTATTTGTTGATCCTAGAGCCTGAGCTGGTGGTGTTCTGTTCAGGATCTTGTCTCCTGTGCCAATGTCTTCAAGGATCTAACCGATTTTTCTTCTAACAGATTTAATAGGTCTGGTTTAATGTAGATGTATTTAATCCACTGGGGTTTAAATTTGTGCAGAGTGATAAACATGAATGTATTTGCATTTCTTTTTGTTCAGGATTGTTTTGTGCGCTTGAGGATTTGTTGTGGTTCCATATATATTTTAGGATATTCTTTTTCTTTCTCAGCAGGGAATGAAGTTGGATTTTGATTTATTGCATTGAGTATGTACATAGCTATTGATGAAATGGAAATTTTTGCAATTTTAATTCTACCAAACTTTTGGCATGAGACATCTTTATGTTACCTAGTGTCTTTCTCAGTCTCTGTCAGCAGAGGTTTACAGTGTTCAGTGTAGAGTTCTTTCACTTCCTGGGTAAGGTTTATTCCTAGATATTTCATTTGCTCTGATGCTCTTGAGAATAGGTGTGCCCATTATCTCCACAACTGAAGATTCGTTGTTGTTGTATATAAAATTAAGTGATTTGTATAAATTCATTCTGTGTCCTGCCACAATGCTTATTTTGTTTATTATTTATAGAAATTTTCTGGTAGAACGTTTTGGGATCGCTAATATAACATCATATTTTCTCGAAATACGCATAGTAAGACTTTTTCCATTTCCATTTTTATCCTTTTAATTTTATTTCTTGCCTTATTGCTCCAGTGTGCACTTTGAGACCAGTGCTTTCATGCAAAACTTACCCTGCCTACAAGATGTGCACTGACACAGATAAAATAGAGTTTGAGGAAATGTCCTACCAATGCGTGGGCCAACCCAAGACTCACCCCATGGAAGACAGCTAATTTCTGACACTATTAACAGTATTCTGCTGTGCTTGAAGAGAGAAGCCTATCAGAGTTGTCTCTGAGATGCTCCACCCAGCAGCAGTTCAAAACAGATGATAAGACTCAGAGCTGAACATTGGGCAAAGCACAGGAAGTCTAGAGGAAAAATGGGTAGATGGATAAAAAGGCTCAGAGGTGACAAGAGCCCCATAATAATACCAATAGAGCTTTTGAGAAAGAAAAATACCACTTCATGATAAAAGTTGTGGACAGACCAAGGATACAATGTCCATGTCTAAATATAATAAAGACTACTTACAACAAGCTGTTAGATAGTATCACATTAAGGGAAGAGAAACTCAATTCAATTCCAATAAAATCAGGGACAAGACAGGGCTGTCCACTCTCACCATGTCTCTGCAATATATTACTTGAAGTTCTAGCTAAACAAATAAGATAATTAAAGAAGACCAAGGGGATAAAAATGGGAAAAGATGAAGTTAAATAGAGCGTTTTGCAGATATGATAGTATACATAAGTGATACCCAAGATTCCATTAATGAACTAAAGTGGATAAACACCTTCATCAAGTGAATGTATACAAGATTAATTTTTTTTTTGCTTTTTAAAAAAATTTTATTAATTTATTCATATTACATCTCAATGGTTATCCCCTCCCTGGTATCCTCCCATTCCTCCCTCCCTCCCATTTTCCCCATACTCCCCTCCCCTAAGGATCCTAGATATCTACAAGAAGAACATTATGATAGGCAGATTTGGGCCCAAGGGTCCCGATCAAACTATGGCATTAGCCAAGGACAACACAGGCTGTAAACTTCAAACCTCTACCCAGAACTAGCCAATGGACAGGACATTCTCCAAAGTTGAGTGGAGAGTGGGATCTGACTTTCACACGTACTCTGGTGCCTCATATTTGACAAAGTTCCCTGAATGGGGAAACCTGGTGCATTCTGAGGAAGGATAGCAGACTACCAAGAAGAGACATGATACCCTACAAGATTAGTTTTAATAGATCAGTAGCTTCCTTCTCAAGGATGGATAGAAGACCAGGTAGCTTAGTTTTAAAACAAAACTTAGTTGTTTAGGGATTAAGATGTTATTAGTTCTAGATCAGTTTTTTTATTGTATCACAATTTATTCTTTTTTAATTTTTATTTTTAATTTATTCTTGTTACATCTCAATAGTTCTCCCATCCGTTGTATCCTCCCATTCTTCCCTTCCTCCCATTTCCCCTTATTCCCCTCCCCTATGACAGTTCCTGAGGGGGATTAACCACCTTTATATATGCTCATAGGGTACTAAGTCTCTTCTTGGTAATCTGCTGTCCTTCCTCTGAGTGCCACCAGGTCTACCTCTCCAGGAGACATGGTCAAAGGTGAGGCACCAGAATACATGAGAAAGTCATATCCCACACTCCACTCAAGTGTGGAGACCATTCTGACCATTGGCAAGATCTGAGAAGGGGTTGAAAGTTTACCACCTGTATTGTCCTTGGCTGATGCCGTAGTTTGAGCGGGACCCCTGGGCCCAAATCTGCCTATCATAATGTTCTACTTGTAGGTTTCTAGAACTCTCTCGATCATTGTACTTTGCTATTATCCCATGCTTCTCTTATCCAGAGTCGCAATGGGATGTTCTCCTCTATGTCCCAGTTTCCTGATAAGTGAAGGCTTTCATGGGACATGCCCCTTGGGCTAGGATGCAGATATAACTGAGTATATACCATTTGAGTCTTTCTGCTTCTGGCTTAACTCACTCATTGTGATCATTTATGACTCAATCCATTTGTCCACAAATTTCGGGAATTCCTTGTTTGTAATAGCTGAGTAGTATTCCATAGTGTATATGTACCACAGCTTCTTTATCCTTTCTTCTACTGAGGGACAGTTAGGCTCTTTCCATGATCTGGCTATTATGAATAAGGCTGCTATGAACATGGTTGAGCAAATTTTCTTGTTGTGTGCTGGAGCATCTTCTGGGTATATTCTAAAGAGTGGAATAGCTGGGTCTTGAGGAAGCCCTATTCCCATTTTTCTGAGATAGCACCAGATAGATTTCCAAAGTGGTTGTACTAGTTTGCATTCCCACCAGCAATGAAGGAGTGTTCCTCTCTCCCCAAATCCTCGCCAGCATGTGGTGTCCCTTAAATATTTTATCTTAGCCATTCTGATGGGTGTAAGATGGAATCTCAGAGTTGTTTTGATTTGCATTTCCTGATAATTAAGGAGGTTGAGCATTTCGTTAAGTGTTTCTCAGCCATTTGATATTCCTCTGTTGAGAATACTCTGTTTAGTTCCAAGCCCCATTTCTCAACTGGGTTATTTGGTTTGGTGGTGTTTAATTTCTTGAGGTCTTCATATATTTTGGATATTAGTCCTTTGTCAGATGTAGGGTTGGTGAAGATATTTTCCCAGTCTGTAGGCTGTTGCTTTGTTCTCTTGAAAGTGTCTCCTGCCTTACAGAAGTATTCAGCCTCATGAGGTCCCATTTATGAATTGTTGACATTAATGCCTGGGCTGTTGCTGTTCTGTTCAGGAAGTTGTCTCCTGTGCCAATATGTTCCAGGCTCTTCCCCACTTTTTCTTCTAAGTGACTTAGTTTCTCTGGTTTTATATTGAGGTCTTTAATCCACTTGGATTTGAGTTTTGCACAAGGTGACAAATATGGTTCCAGTTCCATTTTTTTACACATAGACATCCAGTTAGACCAGCACCATTTGTTGAAGATGCTATCCTTTTTCCATTGAATGTATTTGGCTTCTTTGTAAAAAATCAAGATACCATATGTGTGTAGGTTCATATCTGGGTCTTCAATTCGATTCTACTGATCAACCAGCCTGTTGTTGTGCCAGTACCATGCTGTTTTAATTACTATTGCTTTATAGTACAGTTTGAGATCAGGTATGGTGATTCCTCTGGAGCACCTGTTATTGTAGAAGATTGTTTTAGCTATTCTGGGTTTTTTGTTTTTCCATATGATGTTCAAGATTGAACTTTCAATGTCTTTAACAATTTTTGTAGGTATTTTGATAGGGATTGCATTGAATCTATAGATTGCTTTTGGTAGGGTGGCCATTTTTACTATGTTAATTCTCCCGATCCATGAGCAAGGAAGATCATTCCATCTTCTCATATCATCTTCAATCTCTTTCTTCTGAGTTTTGAATTTTTTTTCAAACAAGTCCTTCACTTGCTTAGTTAGAGTAACTCCTAAATATTTTATAATGCTTGTGGCTAATGTGAAGGGTGTGGTTTTCCTAATTTCTTCCTCTGCAAGCTTGTCATTTGTGTATAGGAAGGCTATAGACTTTTTGAGTTAAATTTGTATCCATCCAATTTGCTGATTTTGTTGAGAACAGTTTCTGGGCCTTGGAGTGTGATATCTTCTCTTTCTTCAATGCCTATTATCCTCATGTGTCTTCTTTTCATGGTGTCCTTAATTTCTTGGATGTTTTTTGTCAGGAGTTTTCCAGATTTGGCATTTTCTTTAATGCTTTCTTCAAGATATGTGCTTGTATTTTCTAGACCTGAGATTCGTTCGTCCATCTCTTGGATTCTGTTAGAAAATCTCACCTCTGTGTTGCTCGCCTTCTTCTCTGAGGTCTCACGTTCTCGTTTTTCTTCTGTCTGTGGGTTTATCATTGAATCCATTTTCGTCTTCAGTTCTTGAACTGATTTTTTATTTCTTTCTTCTGATTGTTTGTATACTCCTGAGTTTCTTCCATTGCCTCTTTATAGGTCTGCAGGCTTGCACCATTTTGTTTATTAGTTTCATCTGGTTGTTTGCATTTTCCTGAAATTTTTCCAGTTCCACTCTATGTGCTTCTTTTATGTCTCTCACCTGTTTGGCTGCGTCTTCCTGTATTTGATTATGAATTTTATTTGTTTCCTCCATTAACATCCTCATTACTAAGGATTTGAAGTCATTTTCTTTTATTTGCATTGTATTTGAGTTCTCTGGGTTGTTTTCTTTGGGATAGCTGGAAACTGGAGATGCCCTGTTGTTTTGGGTTTTTTTGCGTATGCTTTTACCCTGTCCTTTAGACATCTTTCCGTCTTTGTTTTTGTTGGGTAGCTTCCAGAGTTGGATGGAGGGAGTCTGATGATAGATTCACTTGTTTTCTCACGATTTCTCTAGGCTGGAAGCTCTGATACTTCATTGATTATGGATGGCAGGAGGCTAACCCTGTCATTTTGGACTTTCACAGCTAGTGATCCTCAGCTCCCCTGTGCTGTGGGTTCTGTAATCTATCTGGGTCTCTGAATGAATGTTGGGTCAGGCCCAGGTATCCACAGCCTTCTGGGTTCCCCGTCAAGTCCAGCCAGGTACACTGGGTCCGGACCACGCGGGGAGCTCAGCTAGATTCTCAGGGCCTGAACCATCTGCCGAGCTCAGCGAGAGATTCTGGGCCCAAAATGCATACAGGGTCCAGCCAGAATTTTTAGGCTGGGACTGTGCACGGTGTTCTGCTAGGGGCTTTTGGCCCAAAGTGCGTGCTATGGTCAGCTATTGACTCAGAGCCCGAACCGTCTGCCCAGTTGTGCCAGGAATTCTGGATTCAAACTGCACACTGTGTCCAACCAGAATCTTGGAGCCAGGACTGTACCAAAATTTCCACTATTGTCTTTGGTACCAACCTGTCTGCCAAGCACAGTTAGGGACTCTGGCCCCAAACTGCACGCCGAGCTCCACCCGAGTTTCCGGGGCAGAATTGTGCACTGAGCTCAGCCAGGGACTCTGGACTCACACTGCATGCTGAATTCAGCCCAGGATTCCGGGCCTACACTGCGTAGTTAGTCCAGCCAGAGTCTTGGAACCGCTGAGCCTGTGCACACAGCTCAACTAGAAATCTCTGGGCCCAATCTGCCCAGCAAGTCCAGCTAGGGCCTCTGGGCTGAGAACCGTGGCTGCCCTGAGCTGATGCTTAGGGTGAAACTGAGTGATCTGCCTAGCCTGCATCACAGCCGGAGAACTACGGCTGTACTGAGCTGGTGCCTAGGGTGAAACTGATCACTCTGCCCAGGCTGCGTCACAGCCAGCAAACTGCAGGTGGGCTGAGCTGTTGCCTAGGGTGAAACTGAGTGCTCCGCTCAGCCTGTGTCACAGCCAGAGAACTGTGACTGCACTGAGCTGGTGCCTAGGGTGAAACTGAGCACTCTGCACAGCCTGTGTCAAAGCAGGAGAACCGTGGCTGCACTGAGCTGGTGCCTAGGATGAAACTGAGCGCTCTGCCCAGCCTGCATCACAGCCCGAGAACTGCGGCTGTGCTGAGCTGGTGCCTAGGGTGAAACTGAGCCCTCCGCCCAGCCTGTGTCACAGCTGGGGAACTGCAGCTGCACTGAACTGATGCCTAGGGTGAAACTAAGCTATCTGCCCAGCCTGTGTCACAGCTGGGGAACTGCGGCTGCGCTGAGCTGGTGTCTAGGGTGAAACTGACTGCTCAGTCCAGCCTGCATCAAAGCAGGAGAACCGTGACTACACTGAGCTGGTGCCTAGGGTGAAAATGAGCGTTCTGCCCAGCCTGTGTCATAGCCAGAGAGCTGTGGCTGTGCTGAGCTGGTGTCTAGGGTGAAACTGAGCACTCTGCCCAGCCTATGTCACAGCAGGGGATCTGTGGCTGCATTGACCTAGTGCCTGGGGCAGAATTGCTTGCTTCGCTGAGTCAGCATCTCCATGGCACTACACACTGAGCTGAACCCAAGACTCTGGGGCTGAACTGTCCGCCGAGTCCAGTTTGGGTCACAAGGCACTACTCGACCCAAATCCTGTCCAGAGTCCCCTCTCCCACAGCAATTCCCCCTGGCCACCACACTAATCACCTCCACTGGAAGGCTCAGAACTGCAAACCTCAGCCACTACCGCTGTTGCCACTGGTGCCGCTGGTGCCTCTGCTGCTGCTGCTGCTGCCTCTCTGCCTCTGCTGCTCTTATCCGAGAAAATCTGTGTTCCTCCCATGTGCTGGGGCACACAGGTCCTCCGCACCTTGGTCCCTCTGAACCGTGGAGCACTTCTGCTGCCGTGGTGTGGGGACCTTGGTGTTCCTGCCTCAGAGATCTATGCAATTCCCTGAATTGTTCATTGGAGCATCCAAGCACGGTCCACACTGCTCGCCGCCATCTTGGATTCTCCAAAATTTTGAATGTTGTTCACTATCTATTATATCTCATCTCTTTCAACCTAAAAACATCTATCTATTTCTAAAAGTATCTTAACCTCTAAACAACTATGTTTAATTGTAAAAATAAACTAGTTAGTGTTCAAACTCATCAGAGACTTGAGAATGAATGAACTTGATTACCTGAGTAAACAGGGGGTGCTGGTTAGTAGCTCTCCAAAATAAAAAAGGAATGACAGAGACAATTCCTGCCTGAACAGTCACCTAAAACTCTCTATAAAATTGGAGCATCATCTGAAGCCTTCTGCCAGGATATCTGACAGACATATTTGTGTGGCAGGAAATATTGAGGACTTGCTTACCCTGTCTTGGCAGAGGTTAGCCACTGACTCTGCCTGCATCCAGCTTGCCCAGTTTTAGGCAAAATTCTGTCTGTTTCCAAAATGAGCACATTTTGCCCAGTGGCTTGTTTGCCACATTTGAAGCCATCTCCATAAGGAGAATTATTAATGTCCATTATCATGTTTGAGTTAGGCTGTTTTATTTGTATCCTTTTCCTCTGTGGCCTGGTGAGGCTGCCCTGCCAGGGGAAAGTGATGAACATCAGGGGGCAAAGTCCACATGCAAAGTAGTCTCTACTTCTCATATTGTAGGACACACAAGGAGACTTTGCTGCCTATCTACTACATCTGAACAGAGGGTCTAGTCCCACATCATACATGGTCTTTGGTGCACCAATCTCTGTACTGTGGTGTGGTTATCCTGTATTATGTGACTAATATTCACTTATGAGTGAATAAAAACCATGTGTGTCTTTCTGGGTCTGGGCTACCTCACTCAGGATGATCATTTCTAGTTCTATTCATTTGCCTGCAAATTCCAAGAGTTCCTTGTTTTTGGTAGCTGAATAGTATTCTATTATGTAAATGTACCACAGGTTTTTAAAATCAATTCTTTTGGTTGAAGGACATCTTTGTTGTTTCCTGATTCTGGTTATTAAAAATAAAGCTACTATAAACATAGTTGAGCAAATGTCCTTAAGTGGTGGAACATCTTTTGAGTATATGCCCAGGAGTGGTATGGCTTGGCTTTGAGGTGGAATTATTCCCAGTTTCCTGAGAATGTGCCAGATTTATTTTGAAAGTCATTGGACAAGTTTGTACTCTCACCAGCAATGAAGGCGTGTTCTTCTTGCTCCACTGCTTTGCCCTGTTACTTTAGTTTTTGATCTTAGCCATTCTGGTAAATATAAGATGGAATCTCATAGTCATTTTGATTAGCAATTCCCTGATGACTAATGACATTGAACATTTCTTTAGGTGTTTCTTGGCCAGTTGAGATGCCTCTTTTGAGCATACTGTTTAGCACTGAACCACGTTTTTTGATTCGGTTATTTGGTTTGGCTGTGTTTAATTTTTTGAGTTCTTTATATATTTTGGATAGTAACCCTTAGAAGGTGAAGATCTTTTTCTATTATGTAGGCTGTAAGTTTTGTTCTTTTGGCAGTGTGCTTTGCCTTATAGAATCTTTCCAATTCCATAAGGTCTCATTTATTAATTGATGATCTTAGAGTCTGAAATGAATAGTTTTTGGGATTGATTTAACTTACCAAAGTAAAATCAAAGTCAGGTAAACTGTTTAAACTGTCCTATAAACCTTATGGAATGGAAGCAGTTATTAAGTGTCCCACAACCAAAAATAAAAAGCACAGAGCCAGATGCTTTTAAAACAGAATTATACCAGACTTTAAAGAAGAGCTAATACCAAAGAATTCCACAATATGGAAACAGAAGGAACATTACCAAATTAATTCTATGAAGGCACCAAAAACTTGACAAAGAAAGGGAATTATCTCAGGAATAAAGGGATGGTTCAACATATGAAAGAGAAAAATATATGGTCTTCACACTAGATGCAGAAAAAGCCATTGAGAAAGTACAACATCACTTCATGATAAAAGCCTTGGACTGATCAGGGATACAAGGCTCATATCTAAATATAATAAAGACTATTTACAGCAAGATGATAGATAGCAATAAGTGAAGAGCAACTCAATGCAATTCCACTAAAACCAGGGACAATACAAGCCTGCCCACTTCACCATATCTCTTCAATATAGTACTTGAAGTTCTAGCTAAACAAATAAGACAATTATGGAGATCAAGGGGATACAAATGAGAAAGTAAGAAGTGAAATAGAGCTATTTGCAGATATGATAGTATACATAAGTGATACCCAAAATTCTATCAGTGAACTAAAGCTGATAAACACCTTCAGCAAAGTGGCTGTATACAAGATTAACTTTAAAAGATCAGTAGCTTCCTTCTCAAGGATGGAGTAGAAGACCACGTAGCTTAGTTTTACAACAAAATTTAGTTGTTTAGGGGTTAAGATGATTTTAGGTATAGATAGGTGTTTTAAATTGATAATGACAATATATGATAGACATTGATTTACATTCAGAAATTTAGATGCACCAAGCTAAGAAAGATGTCTTGTTCAAGGCTGTCAAACACAAATAGCCAAAAACACTAAGAATGTAACATTTATATAATTCCTGATTGTGTCATGATTCTTCTTGTTATAGGCAATCTATTATATATATGCACAATAATATATATGTATATGTAAAAAAAAGATCAGTAATGCTTTTGTAAACAAATGACAAACTGGCTGAGAAAGAAATGAGGGAAACTACATCCTCCACAAATCACAAATAATATAAAGTATGTGGTCATAACTGTAACCAAATGAGTCAAAAACCTGCATGGCAAGAACTACAAGTCTCTGAATAAAGAAATTGCAGAAGATATCAGAAGATGGAAAGATCTCCCATGCTCATGGATTGGTACTGTTATCAGTAAAAATGACCATCTTAACAAAATTAATCTACAGATTCAAATCAGTTCCCTGGGCATGGTGAATGATATCTTTGATGTGTTCTTATTTTCGTTTGCTAGTATTTTATTGAGTGTTTTTGCATCAAAATTCATAAGAGAAATGTGTCTGAAAGTCTCTTTCTTTGTTGAGTCTTTGTGAGATTTAGGTATCAATGTGACTATGGCCTCATAGAAGGAATTTGGTAATGTTCCATCCATTTCTATATTTTGGAGTAGCTTGAAGACTATCGGTGTTAGCACATCCTTAACGGTCTGGTAGAATTGCACTGAAACCATCTGGCCCTGGGCTTGTTTATGTTTGCGAGACTAACAATGATTACATCTATTTCTATAGGGGAAAGGGGACTATTTAGCTTGTTTACCTGTTCGTCTCTCAATTTTGTCAAGTGAAATTGTTCAAGAAAATCATCCATTTCCCTTAGATTTTCAATTTTTGTGGCATATATGCCTTCAAAGTAGGACCATATGATTCTTTGTATTTCTTCAGTCTATTGTTATATCTCCCCTTTCATTTCTGATTGTGTTAATTTAAGTACTGTCTCTCTGCCTTTTAGGTAGTTTGGCTATTGGTTTGTCTATCTTGTTGATTTTCTCAAAGATCCAGCTCTTGGTTTTGTTGATACTTTGGACTGTTCTCCTTGTTTCTAACTTATCAATTTCCATCAAATTTCCTGCACAACTTTTTACAGACCGTGAAAGATCAATTATCCACTTCATATGGAAAAACTAGAAACCCAGAAGTTCTAAATAAAGATCTTCCATAGGAATCTCCATCCCAGATCTCAAGTTGTACTATAGAGCAACAGTAATAAAAAATGCATGGAACTGGCATAGAAACAGACAGGTCAATCAATGAAATTGAATTAAAGACAAAGAAATAAACCCACATACCTATGGACACTTGGTTTTTGACCATGAAGTCCAAATCATACAAGGAAAAATAAAAGACATCTTCAGCAAATGTTGATGGTCCAACTGGACATCTACATAATAAAACTGGGAATAGATACCTATTTATCACCCCACAAAAAACTCAAGTACAAGTGGATCAAAGACCTCACCAAAGAAGAGAAACAGTAAGTGGGAAACCAGCCTTGCACTCATTAGCACAGGAGACAGGTTTCTCAACAAAAAATCCAAAGCTCAGTCTCTAAGATTAATAATTACTAAATGGAAATTCATGAACCTGAACAGCATCTGTAAGGAAAAAGGACACTGCCAGTAGAATAAAACAGCACCCTATTTTGGAAAAATTCTTCAGCACACCTATATCTGACAAAGGACTAATATCCAAAACATATAAAGAACTCCAGAAATCAAACAGCAACAAACCAAATAATCCAATTTAAAAAATGAGGTACACAGCTAAACAGAGAATACAACTATACTACAAATCCTGAGCACAAAGAAACTAAGTAACAAGGAGGGTTCAAGGATGGCTGTTCTTGAATCTCACTCAGATGAGGAAATAGATAGATGGTAGAAGAAGAAGTAGAGAGGGAACTGTATAAGAGAGGGTGTAGGGAGGAAAATGAGGGCTGGAAGCAGATGTGTGGAGACTGCAGAGGGGAGGTTTGAGGGCCTGGAGGGAAAAGTGAAACTGAAGGCATGGGCATTACATAGACAACCTGGAGACCTGTAACTGGATAAGGTACAGGGTGATGTCTCCAGCTAAGCCTAGTAGCAGCAGGGGACTTGAGACTGAGGAGGCCAACTTCTAGCCAGGCAAGAAATACAGTGGTGGGAATAGAATACCAGTCCACCTACAAAACCTTCTAACCAAATTTTACCCTGCCTACAAGATGTACAGAAATAAACATAGAGACTGAGGGACTGAACAACCAATGCCTGCCCCAACCAGAATCCCACCACATGGGAGAGAGTCAACCACTGAAACCTTTAAGGATACTCTGCTATGTTTAAATAAAGGTGCCTAACTTAACTGTTCTCTGAGTATCCCCATGCAGCAGCTGTTTGAATCTGATGCTGAGATGCACAGTCAAGAATTAGGAGAGCTTGGGGTAGTACTGTGGGAAAAAGGTGAGAATAAAAGATAGAAGCACCCATAGGGGACAAGAATGCTGCAAGAAGACCAGTATAGTTAACTAATATAGACCCATGGGGGCTTACAGAAACTGAAACACCAAACAAAGAGAATGTATAGATTAGATTAGGCCCATTATACATATGTTGTAACCTGTGTGCAGTTTGATGTTCATGTGGGTCCCCCTAGAAAGTTGCATGATTGCTGTCTATAATATAGATTTTGTTGCCTTTTTAAAAATCACATTGCCCTAACCAGGCTGCCTTACTTGGCCTCAGTGGATAAGAAGGAGCTGAGTACTGATGCATCTTGATGTGCTGGGGTGAGTTGGTGAGGGCTCCCCTTTTTTGAGGATGAGGGGAGAAAAGGGGAAGAGATTTGGAGGAAAGGATTGGGAAGAGAGGAAGGAAGAAACTAAGATTGGGATTCATAGTGGAAGTATATATTACAAATACAGTTAAAAATCAAAAATAAATTATTTATCTTTATTGTATGTACACTGGTGTTTTCCCTGCATGTATGTCAGTATGGGGGCATTAAATCCCCTGGACCTGGAGTTACAGAGAGTTGTGAGCTGCTATGTGGGTGCTGGGAATTGAACCTGCGTCCTCTGGAAGAGCAACCAGTGCTCTTAACTGCAGAATTCTCTCTTCAGCCCTAGCCTTTTTTCTTAAATTTGCATTTTTTTAAAATTATGTTTATGCATGGGTGGGGTGAGTGGTGGGGAGTTATATTCAAGAAGGCATGTGTCCATAGAAACAGAATTACAAGGAGTTGCAAGCTGCCCTGCTGTGTAATCAAACTCTAGTCTTCTCCAAGAGCAGAATAGTCCTTTTCTTCCCTGTATTTGTGGGTTTGTCTAAACACAAAACATGCCCACAAGCCAGCTACTCATTTTATTTGTTGTGCAGTCTGGTGTCAGAATTGGTGACTCTGATGACCAGCTGAGCTGTTCTTTTTATCATGGCCTTTTGGGTTTGGAGGAAACATTGTGAGCAATCTCAGTGCAGAAAAATTTGTTGCACATCAGCAGCATCTCCACCTCCTTGATGTTGCAGACTGGAAACTTCCAGAAGCTGTTAGTCAGCATGTGCTTGGTTTCCTGTTGATTCTGTAAACAATGTTGAATGTCATGATCTGGCCCTTGATTCTTGTCTGCACCCTGTTGTCCATATCTTTGGATGTCTCTCCCCTTTTCACTTGATTTTGTCATATCAGTCTGACTGGGGCCTGATGAACTTCCTGGTCCTCTTTTTGATAATTTTTGCCTTCACCAGAGTCTGGGGGCAACCATAATGCCACAAAAAAGGTGGGAGGCACCTTGGAGCACCTCAGCTCTCAGGGAGAAACACAGAATATTCTTTTAACCCAAGCCCAACCTTGTTATTTCCCACTGAATTGCCAACACAAACTAAAGGTAATTTTACAGGCTCTATGTCACCCGTACTGACTTATCCCTACTTTTAAGATAAAGACAAGTCTAACTAGCACTCACAATGCCTAGAGACCAGGGTTTGTTTCTTTCCTAGTGTCTACAATGTATGAATCTCTCTCTGTTTCTCTCAGTTTCTGTCTTTCTCTTTATCTTTCTCTCTCAATAAATAAATAAACACTTTGAAAAAGTAAGTAATCTTTCAACTCAAGGCTAATTATTTCTCTTTGTTTGAACATAAACACATTTCCTGATTTGTAAAACTGAAAAAGTTACTTTCCTAAAACGTTCCAGATTGAATCAGATGACGGAAAGAACGTACCCAAACCAGCTTCTAGGAATGATGCTTAAGTCTCCAACCTTTACATCAGCTTTCTCCAATCCAAAGAACATATTTTTCCCAGACTTCTCAATTTCTATAATCAAATCACAACATTCATGTCTTATATGACTGGCCATTCATAAGTGTCGGAAACTGAGGACCATTCTGTCCTTTGAAAGACTGTTCCTTTGGCTTCCCTGAAAACAGTGGACCTTTATTTCTACATACTTGTCTGGCCATTTTTTTTGTTTTGTTTTTTGAGACAGAGTTTTCCTGTGTAGACTGCTGTCATGGACTCTCTTTGTTCACCATACTGGCCTTGAACTCACAGAGATCCTCCAACTTCTGCCTCCCAAGTGCTTGGTTCAAAGGCATGAGCCATCACACCTGCCTTCCACTGGCCAATTTTAAGAGTATTTTTTCATTGCTTATGGTAAATTCAAAAGTTGTTTTCCCAGTACTGGAGATGGGATGCAGGCTTCACACACACTAAGGCAAGCATTTTAGCATTTTATGTATGACTATTTTGCTATAGCAGCCGTACATCTTATATTTATAGAAGTACTTTAATTTTGTCAATGACAGCTGAAAAACAAAGCCTTCTCTGACCATTAAACTAGCACCAAAACTAGCACCATGTTCTTCATGATACTTTTGAAAATCTATTTGGGGGAGTGAGTTCAGCAAGATGGATTATGTGCTAAAGGTGTTTGCAGCCAAGAGTGACAACATAAATGAGTTTGCTGTACCAATGTGACAGGAGGGACTCCTTCAAGTTGTCCTTTCACACATACACATGCATGAATACACTCACACATGCACACACATGTATACCATAGAACATATATACACATACATACAAACATACAAAATTATTTTTAAGACATTTTGAGATCGGGTATTGTGGGACTCTGTTGGTTAAGGTTGAAGTCTGACTTCTCTGTATATGTGGTGGTGTTTTTTTTTTGCTCCGTCCATGATGAATGGACTACCTTTTTCACTGGAAATCTCACTCCACTTGGTCCAGTAACCCCAGCCCTTGTAAGAGGAGTCACATATTCCTAAAATAAATACAGACCTACCCTTTTCGGATAGCAAACACAGGGATTTCCTGGAAGTACCCTACCTAGTGCTGAGATTCTAGCCTTCAGCAAATGGCCCTTAATTACACCTAGGCACCATCCCCTCACAGATAGGATAATTCAGTGCTATCTTCCTTCCTGTAATAAAAGCCCCACGTTAGGAGACACTGTATGAACCACTGTATATACATTACATATCCTGATACTCTTAGCCACAGCCAATCAGGCACAGTCAGCCTCACTGCCCAGGGTTTATAAATCCAAAATTCACAAGTAAAGTTGCCTTCATTCTTCACTTCATATGACCATCTCAGACTCATCATTCTGGGAAAGGAAGGGCTCCTGGTACCAGGCTTCCAAGATTTCCAGATGCCAACCAGAGCTTGCTCAGAGTCACCCAAGCCATCCTGGAAGGACAGAAGCCAACTGCTGGTGAAGAGCCAGCTGAGCTTGCACCTGTCTGCCTGCTGATTTAGGCCACATGCCCTCCCTTGCAGGGTGAGGTAGATGAACCAAAAACCTATGACACTTGTGGAGTTCCTGAATGCCAGTTCCCATTGAGACCTGCAATCTCATTCTGAAAAGGAGCTATTGTAAAATTCGTTTCCTGCCACTACTCAAAGACTGGAAACCTGTCTCTATGCCCCATCCACAAACATCAACCCCCAAATGCTTTCCCTGTACCTGAGAGGGAGAGGAGACCTCTGATCTTGAGGTCCACTCATTTCTGTTAGGAATCAAGCAGCGGCCAGATCAACTTGCAGTCCAGTGCCCGAAATTAGGAACTTAGACCAGACCCTCGGAGTGGCACAGGACACTGGACTACAAGAGTTGGATGCTACCACTCTCCAAGCATGGGCCTCAATATGCAGGGACCCAGAGTATTTCTAATGTAGCCCAGGAGGGCCTCAATACTCTCACCACAGAGCTGTAGAGATGGTTCAGTAGTTAAGAAAATGTATTGTTACTGTAGAATTCATTACCCTATTCTGTCCTCTGCAGGCACCAGATACACTTAAATACATGTAGTCAAAATACTCATCTATAAATAAATTGAAATCAGTACTCTTTTAATCCAAACACTTGGGAGGCAGAGGCCGGTGCTTCTCTGTGACTTTGAGGCCAGCCTGCTCTACATAATGAACTCTGGGAGAGCTAAAGCTACAAAGTGAGATCACTTCTCAAAGACAAAAGGCAAAGCAATGAAGATATTTTAATCTTCTTGCCTCTGACAGCCTTCCAAGTGCTGCATTAAAACAGAAGCCACCATGGAGTTTCTTCACCAAGCTAACTCTTATAACCAGGTGCCCCCATGGTGGGTCTTCCTAAGAGTCTCACTCCATAGACATGACAGGCATTGAACTCAGAGAACCTGCTTCCTCTGCCTCCTGGGCACTGAGATCGATGAAGTACACCACTTAGCCTGTCACACAATGTATTTTCTCCTTATATATGATAACACCAACTGTGTTGCTAAGAACATATGGAGAGAAAGAAATGCACAAATACATTTGTACCATTTTAAATGAACACTGATGTGACCCTGGTGACAAACATCTGTAATTCTAGCACTTAGGAAGGTGGGGCAGAGGGGTCATTGAGAGTGTGAGGCCAGCCTTTGATACTTAGTGTATTTTAAGATAGCCAAGGACCATAAACAAAGTTCCTATCTCTTCTCAAGCCCAAAGACACTAAAATGAAACAGTACTTCTCTTGTAAATTTAACGTACATTAACTCTTTGATGGAGCGCTAGACAGCTCTAGCATTTGCTCATCCTTGGTGATCATTAGGAAAATAGCGACAAGAAAGCCAGTAAGATGTCAAGATGGCTCAGGGGCTAAAACAGTTAATGAGCAAGTCAGATAGCCTGAGTTCTTCTCCAGAACCCATATCATGGTAGCAGACACACAATTCCATCCACAAAATTTTCTTCTGACTTTCACACAGGTGTTGTATGCTTGTGACCACATATACAATCATCGGATACACACACACACACACACATACAAACAAAAGGAACAACTACAAACAAGAACAAAACTGTTGGATCACACCCCCAGTAGTGTTTTCCCTCAGCTTCTACTCCAACCTCTGGTTAAGCTGACTGGACAATGGCTTTTTCTGAAATCTGGTCACAATGAGGGTTGAGAGTTGATGGAGGTGAATATGGGCACCTGAGCATTCAGTTCTGGAGAAGAGGGGAGCAGGTGCCACCCTACTCTGTGGGAATGAGTCTCTGCCTCAATCCAAGTAGGGTCTGTTTCACTCCCCAGCATACAGCAGGGGAAGGGAGCCTCAGACTTAAGAGTAGTAGGTATCCAAGCACCCCTGGACAAAAATAAGAAAGAGGAGAAACAAAGAACTAGGTTTTAATTCACATACTAAGTTTCATGTGTTCCATCTAAAATCAAGAATCCGACTTAAACTGAAGATAAAAGGCATCAAAAGGGGACATGGACAAGGAGCCAAGAACAAAAGAAAAAGACTAGAGAGTGCCCCACACTTGGGTACCCCAGGATTTTAAGTGCTAAGATGAAAATTGCAAGAGACATACCCAAGATATATCGCAGGGCCTGCTTCCTTAATGGATACTTTTTGATAATTCAGGGTGGGTAGCTTTGAAGGGTTTTTTTCTGAATGGAGCCAAGTTGATGACACCTTTTCAAAGAATGGTCTTCCTAATATGAAGCCAGCAGGAAGGAGACACTTTTTCCTTTTTCGGAGCTCAGAATACTGGCTTTTCAAGGAAGTGCCTCTGGACCTCAGGCCAGCAAAAGGCCACAAACAAAAACAGACTAGCCTGGACAAGTTTGAAGCAGCCTTAATTACCCAGTAAAATTTATCTTAGAAAACAAACAGAACAGTGTAGGAGAGATAACTCTGACAGTTACGTATCTACATTCCAATCATGAGGACCTGAGTGTGGATGTCCATAACCCATGTTTATCTCACTGGTGTTTGTTCTTGCTGATGTGTGAATGAGCATGTGTATCATAAAATGCATGTGGAGACAGATACAACTTCAGGGAGTCCTTTTCTCCTACCATGTGGGTATCAGAGATTGAATTTAGGTCTTTAGGATTGGCAGCAAGTATTTACCCTCTGACCATATGACTGGTCCCAGAACCCATGTGAAAAGCCAGGCATTGTGGTGTGCGCCTTTAACTAAGGTGATGGTGGAGATTTGGATAGACACAAGAAGATCTCTGGAGTTTTTTGTCAACTCATCTAGCCAAATCAGTGAGCCTCCAGTTCATTGTGGCACCTTGGCTCAAAAACATATAGAAGAAAGAAAGAGATTGAAGATGACATGAGAAGATGGAAGGATCTACCTTGCTCATGGATAGGGAGAATTAACATAATAAAAATGGCCATCCTACCAAAAGCAATCTACAGATTCAATGCAATCCCTATCAAAATACCTACACAATTTTTTAAAGACATTGAAAGTTCAATTCTGAACTTCATATGGAAAAACAAAAAACCCAGAATAGCTAAAACAATCCTGTACAATAAAAGGTTCTCTGGAGGAATCTCCATACCTGATCTCAAATTGTACTATAAAGCAATAGTAATTAAAACTGCATGGTACTGGCACAGCAACAGGCTGGTTGATCAGTGGAATCGAATCGAAGACCCAGATATGAATCCACACACATATGGTCATTTGATTTTTGACAAAGAAGCCAAATCCATTCGATGGAAAAGGGATAGCATCTTCAACAAATGGTGCTGGTCTAACTGGATGTCTATGTGTAAAAAAATGCAACTGGACCCCTATCTGTCACCTTGTACAAAACTCAAATCCAAGTGGATTAAAGACCTCAACATAAAACCAGAGACACTAAATCACTTAGAAGAAAAAGTGGGGAAGAGCCTGGAACATATTGGCACAGGAGACAACTTCCTGAACAGAACACCAACAGCCCAGGCATTAATGTCAACAATTAATAAATGGGACCTCATGAGGCTGAAAAGCTTCTGTAAGGCAGATGACACCGTAAAGAGTACAAAGCGACAGTCTACAGACTGGGAAAAGATCTTCACTAACCCCACATCTGACAAAGGTCTAATATCCAAAATATATAAAGAACTCAAGAAATTAAATACCACCAAACCAAATAACCCAATCGAGAAATGGGGCATGGAACTAAACAGAGAATTCTCAACAGAGGAATATCAAATGGCTGAGAAACACTTAAAGAAATGCTCAACCTCCTTAATCATCAGGGAAATGCAAATCAAAACAACGCTGAGATTCCATCTTACACCCATCAGAATGGCTAAGATCAAAAATTCAAGCGACACCACATGCTGGCGAGGATGTGGGGAGAGAGGAACACTCCTTCATTGCTGGTGGGAATGCAAACTAGTACAACCACTTTGGAAATCTATCTGGTGCTATCTCAGAAAAATGGGAATAGGGCTTCCTCAGGACCCAGCTATTCCACTCCTTGGAATATACCCAGAAGATGCTCCAGCACACAGCAAGAAAATTTGCTCAACCATGTTCATAGCAGCCCTATTCATAATAGCCAGAACATGGAAACAGCCTAAGTGTCCCTCAGTAGAAGAATGGATAAAGAAACTGTGGTACATATACACTATGGAATACTATTCAGCTATTAAAAACAAGGAATTCCCAAAATTTGTGGATAAATGGATTGAGCTAGAAATGATCATAATGAGTGAGTTAACTCAGAAGCAGAAAGACTCAAATGGTATATATTCACTTATATCTGCATATTAGCCCAACGGGCATGTCCCACGAAAGCCTTCACTTACCAGGAAACAGAGACAGAGGAGAGGACATTCTAGTGGGACTCTAGATGTGAGATGCATGAGAGAAAGGCAAAGTAGAAGGACCCAGAGGGTCCTAGGAGCCTACAAGTAGAACATTATGATAGGCAGATTTGGGCACAGGGGTCCCACTCAAACTAGGCACCAGACAAGGACAATACAGGCGGTAAACCTTAAACCCCTACCCAGATCTAGACAATGGACAGAACACTCTCCACAGTAAAGTGGAGAGTGGGATATTACGTTCTCACACACTCTGGTGCCACACCTCTGACCATGTCCCCTGGATGGGGAGACCTGATGGCACTCAGAGGAAGGACAGCAGGTTACCAAGAAGAGACTTGATACCCTATGATCATATAGAGGGGGAGGTAATCCCCCTCAGGAACTGTCATAGGGGAGGGGAATAAGGGGAAAATGGGAGGGAGGGAAGAATGGGAGGATACAAGGGATGGGATAACCATTGAGATGTAACAAGAATAAATTAATAAAAAAAAATAAAAAAAAAATGTAAAGTATGATGCACCTCAAAAAAAAAAAAAAAAACCATATAGAAGAGCATGATTATGTAAAGACATCTGATGTCTGGCCTCCACACCAACTTACACACACACACACACACACACACACACACCCTTGAAAGATAAACAAAAATGCTTAGAGTCAAGAGTGAATCCTGCCCATTCCACCTCAATTTGAAGTGTCGTTGGTTCAAAGGGCATATTCTTCTACTGCTCCATACTTTTCATACTAACTACGTGAACATAAACTGAATCTTCCTTTGATTAAATGAAATTAAACCCTGCCTATTTTATACCTGTACTGGGTACTATTCTCAACACTTTCTCATGTATCCACCATGCTCTCTCCCTGTCCAATGCTGGTATTCATCACAGGAGCATAGTCTCTGTCCCTCCCACGTCTCTATTGCCTACATAGGCTTGTGCACCCTCTGCACAGAGGGCAGAGGCCTGTGGGGAGGACTCATGGCCGTTGGGGCTCAGATGCTGGGCTGTGGACTCTAGCCCAGACAAGCTACAAGGGCCGAAATGACAGAGGGTATATAGTTTATTAATGTTAGAGGAAATGCTGGTATTTGTTGTTGTTGTTATTAACTAAAAGGGGTAAATGTAGTGAAACTTTTGGTTTCTTTTAAAACCAAGTTATGTTATATGAATGGTTTGTATTTTTGTTTTGTTTTGTTGTTTCAAGACAAGGGTTCTCATTATAGCTCTGGATTCCTGGACAAACTCACAGAGACCTGTCTCTGCCTCCCAAGTGCTGGCATAAGATGGTTGCTCCACAACATCCAGTTTATTTGTCCTTCTATCTCTAAGAATTTCTAATAAACTCTTCTTCTCCTTTGGGCCTAAGTCAAGGCGTTGTGATGCTTGGTAAGCACTACATAAGTAATGTTCTATATCCAGTGACACACCACATTTTTGTCTTTAAGGGGCACATCTGTAGATTTAGCAAACACTGTCTGACTGTGAGCAATCGTATTGAAGTCTGGCACATATGATTGCTACCTGGTGACTTGTTGCAGCATGGAGTTACCTGCGGGGTGGTGCTGGCACAAGTCTTTAATCTCAGCACTCTGTCCACAGAGGGATAAGTTCAAGGGAGCCCAGACTGGTCTCACAAAGGTGAAAGCTTGTATAGAATGCATATTAAACCTGAGTTAGGAAGAAAGGCAGGCTGAACTTCAGATAAAAACAGAGTCATTAACAACTTAGCTGTTAAAGGAAAATACAAATTTTTACAATAATATTATCACCAAGGTGCCTTCTTCATGGATGAGGATGAAGAATTGTACAGGAGAGATTTTGGTGCACATGCTCTTGAGGACCATTTCAACAAGAGCATTCATCCAAAGGTCATGTAGATCAAGAATTTGCACATTCTGGCAGCACAAAGTACACCGACCTTGTGGATCAAGATACCACTTCCTTTGACTCTGCATGGGGCCAAGAGAGTGCCCTGACACAAAGTTCTTTAAACAGAAGGCGGCTGGTGTATGTGAGGTATTTGAGCCACCATCTGCCAAGAAGCTAGGCTTCAACTACTTATTCCAACTGTGGGTCACAAGGGGATCTTTTCCTCAATTTTCTTTACCCATTATTTACATGGTTCTTATAGAGAGCCTTCTGGTCTTGATGCAATAACTTGTATTTGAAACCGGAGTTCAGACCATTGCCCTAACTGGTCAGCTCTTCTAACCAATGTCAGTCTCAATTACAGGCTGTGACACTGGTCAGTTCTTCAGCATTCAAATAACATTCCATCTATCTGAATCCGGTGTTCTAAGGGTCAGTATGTGGCTATTCCTGAACCATAACTGCTATTCCTCTGAAGTTCCTGAGTTCAATTCCCAGCAACCACATGGTGGCTCAGAACCATCTAAAAAGAGACCTGGTTCCCATCTTCTGGCCTGCTGGCTCATGTGTAGCACAGAATAGTGTATAAATAATAAATAAATCTTTTTTAAATTGCCTGTGGAAGTATGTGGAAATCAAGGTCCACTGTTTTTAGGGAAGCCAAAGACCTTTCAAATGACAGAATGGGCCTCAGTTTCCAATACTTATTAATAGCTAGTCACAGAAGACCTGAATGTTGTGATTTGATTGTAGAAATTGTGGAGCCTGGGAAAAGCAGGTTCTTTGTAATGCTGAGCACAGAAAGCAAATGGAAAATAGATTGGAGATGACAGCAATATTTCCATGAGATAGTTTGGGTTTATTCTTTCCTTGATCTAGTCCAATCCTGAAATATTTAGGAAATTACCTATTTCAATTTTACAAATGAGCAAACTGGCTTACTTTCCCACAAGGAGAAGTTATAAGTCTTGTGTTGGAAATTTACCTATTTAAAAATATTTATTTATTTATTCATTCATATATTGTGAGAAAGAGAGAGATGGAGGGAGGGAGGGAAATTCTTATATTGTAAACACTAGGAAAGAATCACGCCATGCTCCCAGGGCATTGTAAATCATAGTAACAGTCATCTTTATGCTAAATGGAAAGATAAAGCAGTATGAGTGGCATAGAGCCTGAAAAAGTTACCATTTGTTTGTTTTTGGTAATTCAATGTTAAATGACTTGTTGAGGCTTGCTATTTTTTTTGGTAGCTTAATTATAGATAGTCTTATTTCAGGCCCACAAGCCACATCATCTCATCTCATTGTTGACGTAAAATAAATTGCTATACAGGTCATGTTGCCCATAAACTATGTTTAATGTTACATGAGAAACTCTGTGGAGTCATTGATCCCAGAAATTGCCCAACCATAATCCCAGCTGCACACAATTGTAAGGCATACTTGCAAGGTCATCTAGAAGTTTTTTTGCAAAGAAACTTGATTCAGAGCTGACTACACGTTTATACCACCTGCCCTAGTGTATGAAATAATTGCAGGTTTCAGCTTCAAATATGCAATAAAAAACTTCCCCTCAGAGATGCAGTTCAGACCAAGAACTGACCACTTTGCCTAGCTGAAAAAAATAAAGTGTTCGTTTTAAGCATCTTAGCTTCTTCCTTGAGCCCAACATTTTATCTCCATTTAATTTGATGATGGCCATCGCCTTGCTGTATGTTATGTTTAAGTAAGGGAATTGTATCCCTGATTTCTCCAAGACTTTTACCACGAAGGGGTGTTAGAATGTTCTCGTTTTATAACAAAATCCCAAATGATATATTTTTACTCAGGAGCCAGATGCTGGGGTGAATACCTGCCACCTCAGAGAGGCAGAAAAGCACCAAGCAGACCTTTCTACTCAGTTCATATTACAATGGAAAAAGCCCCAAATCCTCACTAGCTCAGCTGACAGCCCAGGAGGAAAAGACCAAAACACCCAAAGCCAACTCTTGCTGGCTCAAAGCTCAAAAATCCAAAGGCCAAGGAGCTCAACAGCTCAATAGATATCACCAGCTGTGCACTCACGCTAGTGAATTCAAGCAGCTAACTCCCATCTCTTTTATGAACTATAAGGGATAGACTAGACAACTCTACTTCCAATCTCCATGTAAATATTAGGTTCCTAGAAATGTGAAGGCAGTTGTTATTATTTTTGTTTGTTTCATTACAGACCTACTAAAAGCTTATGAGTACTGTATCTGAGGGTTCTTTTGTTCTTTTTGCTTTGTAAGGCCAGATGTCTTATCATTCACACTGCCTTCAAACTGGCTGTGTAGCCAAGGATGGCTTGAAACCTCCTGCCTCTACCTCCTGAGTGTTGGGATTAATAGTTTTGTATTTGTATGTGTATGCCATGTGGTAAGATGTCAGCAGAGGTCAGAAGAGGGTGTTAGATCCTATGGTGCTAGACTGCTTGCAGTTGTGAACTGCATGATGTAGGTGCTAAGAAGGGAATCCATGTTCCTCTGTAGTGCCTGTGCTATGTGCTGTGGCACTTACCCATTTGCATGTTCTCCATCATTATAACATTTACCACCACAAAAAATAAATTAATAAACATGCTGTCTGTCTTTTAGAAACTGTCTTCAAAATAATGTCTTGTTTCACAGGGAGTACAGTCCTCTCCATTCATATGTCAGTGTAGTATGTTGAATTGACTAGCTTGAGTATACAGCTGGTGAACAGTCAGTGCAAGACTAACATTCTACTCCCCTACACATTTGTTCTCTTTCCAAATATCCCACACCCAATTTCTTCCTTCATCATTATCAGAAATTCATGGTTTTGTTGAGCAGTGTCATTTATAATCAGTATCATATCCCCCTTATCCTGCCATCCTGAGGAAGATGCCAGGAAAAAGGAGAGTGCTCTTGTCCACCAGGGTAGTTAAAGACACCCCCAGATGATATTTCAGCTTGAGTGCTGGAAGTAATTCTCAGATGGTGACAAAGATCCACCCAGGAGTCTCACAAAAGGTAAAACGAGACAATAAAAACTAAGAAACCCACCTGAGAGCTCTTGGTGATGGAGAGTCCGAAAAACTTATGTTCTTAGAAGGTGGCTCAGAGTGCTAGGTATAAAGCTCTATGTCCTCCACTTTAATTCTTCATAACCAAAAAAACAGGAAAATCCCTTTCATTTTCATCAGGCAGGCCTCTCATGTTATGTGATGTCCCTTGAAACAATGAGGAAGGGGTGAGAGAAGAGTAAGAGGTCTGAAGCCTGAGACCATTTCAAGTCCTGGCAAATCAAGACAACACTACAAACATCACAATCTCACCCTATGCCATAGTCTGAAGTGCTAGTCTTCAGCCCCAGCAGCACCATTCTGGTATTCACACTCAGATCTAAGAGCCACTGGAAGTGACTTTTTGCTGACTTCCCATAGAACAAGTCAGTCCAGTTCCTGAGAGTGGGAAATGAAGGCATGGCTGAGGGAAGACGCCTGAGTCAGCTGTGCCTAAATAGGGTAAATTCCCACTGGCCTGTGCTGCTGAGGGGAAGTTTGGAGTCAGGGAATTAGAGGGCCCATAGCCTGGGCTCAATCCCAGTTTCAGGTGGTCTCACCTGTCATGCCACAAGGTGGGCTTGCTGCTGGAATTCCTGAGACCAGGGTCAAAATTCACATTTGTAATCAGCAGTTTTGAGATTGGGTTGGGTCACAATAAAAGGCAGGAGATCCTGTGGAGAAGCTGACTCTGGCTGTATTCCCTGAAAAAGCTCCTAATCAGGTATCCTCCCTCAGAGGTTCAATAGTGTAGTGGTTAGCATGTCTGCTTTGCAAGCAGAAGGACTTGGGTTCAAGTCCCAGTGGAACCGTAGTTCAGCAATGGACTCACACTTTTCTAAGTACCCTCGATAAAAACAATACTTAAGAATTTTTTCTTATGACTATATACTTTCTAACACCTTTCTGTCCCTGACTTGAAAGGACATACACCATTCCTTCACCAAGGTCACACCTGCTTTAAGCTGGATAACATGGAGCCTAAGCTGTTGTCTTCCTCACCTCAGAGAGGCTTCAGCAGGAGATCTGCCTATCAGCCCTTTCTCCTGAATCAGGGCAAATTGACCCTCAGATCTTCCCAGGAAAATACACCAATAAAGACACACTTTGACTGCATCTAAAGTTTTTAAAGTTAATTATGATCACAAATTTAATTTTTTCTTTTAAATGTCTTCTTTCTTATGCCTCATTTGAACGAAATAATACTACAATAATAACAACAATAGTAATAGTAGTAGTAGTAGTCCTAATAATAAGAAGGTATTACATTTCATAGTTTGCTTTAAGAAAGATTTATTTAAACATTTAAATATCTTGCCTGTCACCACTTCCTACTTTTGTGAAAGTGTGTGTACTAAGTACCAAAAATCTTTTGACTTACATGGAGCAGTCAAAATTATAAAAATATCTGCAAAGAATATTTTTTACAATAAACAGGAAAATGGAATTCCTAAGAAAGAATTTCTGTTAGGCTGCTCTTTGATCAAAGGGGGAATAATGAGGAAATTTTACTGGGATGAGGACTTTAAATTGGGCATGGATTTAAAGCAAGGCCATGGTGGAAGCAAATATAGCAACTCATTTAAATGAGATTCTCCTTGACCTTGTGAGGTGCCTGTCCCCTGCATCCAGCACATCTTTAATAAGGAAGATACACATGACTGTGCTCTCTTACCTTTGAATGTTGGTATCCTTAGAAGTGGTTATGTAGCAGAGTAAATGGAATTATCTTACATGTTAGTAGATAGAGAGATGTCTGGTAGATGATGGCAAAATTGTCTGCTCTTTCATTATCATCTTATGATATTCATACTACCTAGGAGAAGGAAATGTTTATGTTGTAAAAGTAGAAGCAAACACATGTTCAAAGGCAGGAAAATGGAGCCGGGATGGAGGCAGAGGCAGGCAACCCATTGTGAGTTTGAGGCTAGCCTGGTCTACAAATCTAGTCCAGGACAGCCAAGGATACACAGAGAAACTCTGTCTTGAAAAGCATAAAAAATTAGGGAAATGAGCTGGGGTGGTGGCACATGCCTTGAATATCAGCACTCAAGGAGGCCGAAAGTAATGGGGCTCAGTGAGTTTGAGACCATCCTGGCCTATAGAAATTTGCCCCTTAAGAAGCCCAGGAAACATGATTCTCATTAATTGTTGCAATATGTTAAGAACCCTCCTTTCTTTCTGTTGTATTTTAAATATCATCTGAACTTTCAAAGGCTCCTCATGAAACCAGAAAGCCATTAGGAAGACAGTGACAAACACAGCCACACAAAATGACTTCTTAAATTAATAATATGTTAACTAATTATTATGTTGTTATCCAATCATTTTTATTATTCAGTTTTTCTGGAGTGGCTCCAGACCACAGTGTGTGGTGCCCCTCGAATCCTAAGAAAAATGGATGTTCTTTCCTTACGAAACACAAGTGATGGCGTCCAGGAGGTCTCCACATATGGAGGTTGCAGATATTGGAGTTATAGAATTGAATATTCCAATCACCGTGACACCATGTTCGCAAATCTTACCACTGATTTTCAGCTTACTCTCGGTGACCCCTGGGATGAATGATGGAGAATAGGTGTCTTAGGAAGGCTCTATACTAATGTCTATGCCAATTGCCCTATTGCAGACCTTCATGTCTCTCGACATCTTGTCCCTGCCTCCCAATCGATCCTGACCTATGTTAATATTCTTAAACAGGAAGACCAAACCCAGAAGACCTTCAAACCACCATTTCCTGGTTACAGTACATTCAATATGCTGCTAACCTCCTTCCCATAACAATATACCCGAACTCTTCTCTTTCCCGACCCTATTTAGCTGCCTTTCCGACTAATGCCTCCCATTATAAACTCCAAGAATCTCTGTCCATTCAAAAGTCACAAGACATCCCTCTCTTCAAACTTTCCCCTCCCCTCTGCCTTGTAGGGTCCTCCTCAGAAGCCCATCCTGCTTGCTCTCACAATATCACAGTCACAAGGCCAATGTTTTTTAGCTCCGCTGCCATTGTTTGGTTCCTGTCTTACTCCTCTTTTCAAGGCTTCTGCACCCCTGTAATGATTGTTCCGCAGGTTCATCTCTTAGCCTGAAGAACTTGCCTTAAAGCCAGGAGGAAGCCGAAAGAAGAGATTTTTATTCCCCCTCCTCATTGGACTGGGCTTGGCAGCTTCACTGGGTACCGATGGAACTGCAGGAGCAGCCCTCACTCAAACCCATCATCTGGCCAGAGATTTCCAGGACAAACTCAATGAGGGGATGGCTTCCAATGCAGACAGTCGTGAATCCCTTTAGGTCCAGATTACCTCCCTGGCTGGAGTCACCCTCCAGAACCAGAGAGCCCTAACTTATTGAGTGCTGAACGTGGAGAACCTGCATGCTATTGGGGGAAATGTTGCTTTTATGTCAACGAATCTGGGTTGGTAGAACAAGATGTTCAAGTGCTTAAGGATCTGTGTGGGGACTTCCTGGCACAATACTCTCCCCACTCCCCCAAGCCCTAGTATTCAAATCTGTTTGTAAACTGGTTGCTCCCCTTCCTTGGCCCTGTAGTAGGAATTGGAACCCTGATTCTCCTTACACCCTGCCTTATCCAGTTTTTAAAACAACAGATAAATAATATTGCTAAAGTTACTGCCATCTGTGTCTTGGTGCAATACCAGATATTCCCAACCCAAAAAACACAATGATAACCACTGTTTTCTCTTTATTCTTAAAAAAAGATAAAAAGAGTGGCAGTTGTGGGCCCTTTTCTGAAGGAGGGGGAGACACTCCCTCCCAGTAAGCTTCTTTCTCAGACTTAGGTGAGCAGACCCCCATGCTAACAACAACCAATGAGACACTAATGTGTTAAAAAGATAGTTCCTTGCAAAACATAACCTGCATGAAAGGTGTCAAAAGTTGGCTCTTTAAAGAAAAACATACCAAAGGTAGCCTGAAGACAAGCCCCTTATAAGTGTCCTGGGAATGTCTCCTGCTATTCAAATACCCTTAGTTTAAAAACACAGGGACTGGAACGTTTAGCAGCTTATAACCCATACCTCCTGTACAGCTGTGTCCTTGTCCTTTTTTAAAGCTCAGTGAGGAAAAATCTAGTTATTTGACTCTTTAGTCTTTATTTTAATAAATTGGAGTCTGTCCTTTCACAACCCAGAGTCTCCCTTCCCCCTCTGAAAGGGACAAAGATTTCCTCGTCACAAGCCAGCTGAGCACACTTGCCCTGCACTCCCTGCCTGCCCAGAAGGTCTTCAACACAACTGGTTCTCAAAATGGAGCCTTCTTCAGATAGCCTCCAGAAGGCTCAAGAAAGCGCTGAGGCCCGATTCTTAGTTCAACCTCCCAGAGAAAGGAACCCACACAGATTGTATTTCAGTTTATCAACTATCCTCTTAATTGAATCACATTTTTAAATATATAATAAGCATCAATGGCAGAAAAGTAAATACCATCACAGCAACAGAGAAATAATAATAAGAATCCTTTGACCTTACATTGCATTTTTCCCTGTCCTTGGCCACAGCACTACCTAACTGAAGTGGAGAGCTGGTCTAGGATCAAGAATTTAACTTGAGCCACTGGTCTCACTAAGCATCTCATTCCATTTAGTTTCTTTGGTCTTTCACTCAGTCCCTGACAATTAGCCCACACAGTCACCTCCCTCAGGAGGAAGTCTCAGATGATATTGTTAACATAATTTGGTTGGTTTAAGAAGAAGATACTGGTGTTATTCCATCATTAAATATATATTGAGTAGTGGAAGAAAATAGAAACTAGAGTCAGAAGACCATGGTTCCTAATTCTATCTCCAACAACATTTTTTAGAAAGTGACCTTCAACAGTTCCTGTTGAGTAAACACAGCCTCTATTAGTAAGGACATATTGTAGTATGTCCTCTCCCAGAAGAGCTTGCTGCCATCTTGCCTGAGGGAAGGTGCCAGAGGCAGCTGTGCAGAAATAGAGTAAACTCCCACTGGCCTGCGCTGCTGAGGGAAAGTTTGGAGTCAGGAAGTTAGAGGGACCAGAGCCTGGGCTCAATCCCGGTTTCAGGTGGTCCTGACTTTCAGTCCAGGGTTAAAACACACTCTTGTACTCCGCAGCTTTGAGTATGGATTGGGCCACAGCAGAAGGCCAGAGTTACTGTGAAGGAGCCGACTCTGGCTGTACTCTCAGAAAAGGCTACTAATCAGGTATCCTTGCTCAGGGGTTCCATAGTGTAACAGTTAGCTCATCTGCTTTGCAAGTAGAAGGGCTTCAGTTCAAATCCCTGTGGAACCATAGTTCAGCAATGGACTTACACTTTTGTAAGTACCGTGGATAAAAAAAGAAAAAAATTTGGGACTGATTTTTTCTCTTACCTATGTTTTTTCTAACACCTTTCTGGCTCTAATCCAAAAAGAAAGACAGCTCTCCTCCACCAAGTACAAAGCAGCCTTGCCTGCTGTCTTCCCCACCTCAGAGAAGATTAACCAGGAGCTCCACCCAGCAGCCCTTTCTACTGAGTCAGGACAAGCTGACCCCCAGAACTTCCCAGGAAAATAAATCAACATGGCCACACTTTGACGGCCGCTGAAGTTTTTAAAGGTTGATTGATGTCATAGATTTAATGTCTTATTCAACTCTTTAATTCCGTTTTAAACTCTAAAAATAAAGACTAAGAACAAAAGCATAGGTTTTTTTTTTTTTTTAACAATTATCTCGAGGGTTACTGGAATGAATAGTCCTCTCTTTATGGAAGAATTTATATACAGTTTAGAATAAATGCTCTAGAGACCTACATTTCAGAGATTCTTAGGCCCCAAAGGGCTGGGCAAGTGTACTACCCCTGTGCTTCCACATGATTGTGATGAGAACTTCAGAGAACTGATCTAGCGGGATTCCCAAATGAGCACTTTCTGTAGAGGAGCTGCTTTTGCTCTATTGATGTCATAACAGGGCTAGTTGATCTTTGTACATTTCATTTCTTGGGCTTAGAGTGTTGTTGGTAATATGCACACCTGTTATTTGATGCATAGACATCATATGGGATCATAATTCTTATTTACATTTTGGTTTACTGTTAAATACTTGTATGTATCTGTGCGTGGACAAGAGTGTTACATTCTTCTGGAACTGGACATGTGGTTGTAAACTGCCTGATATGGGTATATGAAACTGAACTGGGATCCTCAGAACAATTCAGTCCATTTCCTGAGAGTGGAAAAACAATGCATGGCTGAGGGAAGGTGCCAGAGGCAGCTGTGCCTAAATAGTGTAAACTCCCACTGGCCTGTGCTGCTGAGGGAAAATATGGATTCAGGAAGTTAGAGGGAAGTGGGCTTGGGCTCAGGCCTGGTATCAGGTAGTCCTGACTCTCAGGCTACAAGGTGGGCTTGCTGCTCGATTTCCTGAGCCCAGGATTAAAATTCACCATGGAACACTGCAGCTATCAGAATGGGTGGAGCTAAAGCAGAAGGCAGTGCTTCTGAGTCAACTGTACTCTCTGAAAGGCTACTTATCAGACTTTTTCCCTCAGGGGCTCCATAGTGTAGTGGTTATCACCTCTGCTTTATAAGGAGAAGGTCCTCGATTCAAACTTCAGTACAACCTGGTTCACTCTCTTATAACTACCGTAGATAAAGAAAAAATTATTTTCTTTTCTTTAACCTATATTTTCCTAACACCTTTCTATCTCAGACTCAAAAGGACAGACAACATGCTGTAGTCAGGGTTAGTCTAAGCCTCAGCTGCTATCTTCCCCACCTGAGAGAGGATTCACCATACTTTACCAAGAGCTCTACCCAACAGACATTTCTCCTGAGCTGACCCCTAGAACTTTTCAGGAAAATTCATGAAAATAGCCATACTCTGAATGCAGCTGATTTTTTAAAGGGTGATTGTGCTATAGATTTAATATATTATTCAACTCTTTAACCCCTTTTTGAACTCTAAAAAAATAAATAGAAAAGTATAGTTCGTTTCCTTTCAGTATAGCTGGAGGGTTAGTGGGATTAAGATTCTTCTCTTTAAGGGAGAATTTATATACAGTTTAGGATAAATTTAATAATTTTGTGCCAATCTTTTACATTTGTCAATTGAATGTATTTCTCAACAATTTCATACACATATATAATACACCTTGATTACTCTCCCCACTACTTCCAGGCTTTACAAACACCCAATAAGTGTTTACTGATGAACCGATGTTTCTCTAGTTCATTTTTACTCCCATCATTAAAAAATTTAGTTTCAGGGAGGATAATTTCTTCTGGAAGTTGAAGGGAAATAATTATTTTCACAAAAAGAAAGAGTGACAGAATTCTGAGGTGCTGGAGCCAGGAGTGAGATGACATGAGATAATAGTAGCTCCACAGAAACTAGAAAAATAGAGAATAGGATAGAAAGGAAAGTCTTGGTGGATTCATGGCAGGCAAAATTGAGCAGGCATTGAACAGTTGGTAAAGGGAAACCGGCAGTTTGTGAACAACTCGCTAGGAGCAAGTTTTTGAGGAGAAATTTAGGAAAGGAAGCTTTAAAAATGCTTGTCCCGGCTTAAGTTGAGTACAAACTAAAAGGTCATATAGCTCAGCTTTTCTGTCTTTCTGGCCCATACTTTATTTAAAGTGAATATCAATTTTGCCATTATACATTACATGATGATTTTCTCACCTCTTACAATCAATGGGGCATTTAAAGATCAACAAAGTAAGTAAGAAGCTTAACAAAGAAATATGAACACATCTCTATAAACTACAATAAAGCCTACAGCAAAAAATTAATTTCCAAGCAATGGTCAACATAATATGATTATTATTTCATAAACAGTAATCACAGAAGTTTAATAATGAATTTCCCTGGCTTAAAACCATTGTGTTTACATAATTGTCATTGAAACATAGCTTGAGCTAAATGTTCCCTAATAATGAAAAAACTTGACTTTCTCATAGTCCCAACCCAACAGGTGTGCTATCCAAGCTTAAGCTAAGTGACAAGTGTTCTTCTATTATAAAGTATCTGTAAATCATGACCTTCCAAGGCAACCTTCTTGGTCTCAAAACAGATTCTAAGGACATTTTTCTACAGCTATCAGTATGTGGCTAGGTACTGTTATATCAAGGTCCCAACTTTCTTGCCAAACAGTTTTGGCTTGAATGCTCACAGTCAGAGCACAGATGCTTATCACTGTGCGCAGCCTTAGTCTAGATGACTTCTTTCAACATACTCTGTGGGAGAAAGTTTTCCCTGTGTGATTTTCATTAGGGCTGAGAAAGAGAAAGACAATTTTAGAAGAAAAAGCAGATTTCAAAGTAGTTTTCAGGCAAACATACACCTGCTGCTTCCATAATATTTAAAGGCAGTGATGGTCAACCAGAGATCTTTGGGACTTTGTCAGGCAAAGCCTCAACAACAGTTCTGGATGCTTATACATCAGGCTGGACAGTACACTGTAACTTTGTCAAGCAAAGCCTCTACAACTTGTCCTCATGTCTCCAACAGGTAGCAGGGAACTAAACTGGGAAAGGGAAATGTTCAAATTGTTTTCTTGATTCCCTATTCCAGCCCCAGTTTTGCTCATACAGTATATAAATCTACATCTTTTTCTGAAAAAAAAAAAACCAATAAAGGATATGTTTACTCAGCAGGAACTGAGATGTTAGTGAGGACAGTGGCTCAAGTTAATTCCCTGATTTGTGCCAGGTTCCCACTTCAGTTAGGTAGTTCTGTGGCCAAGGACAAAGAGAAAATGCCATGATAGATCAAAGGCTTTTTATTATTACTTCTCTATGGCTGTGACGGTAAGTACTGTTCTACCATTGATTTTTATTATATATTTTAAAATGTGATTTAATTAAGAGAAGAGTTGATAAACTGAAACAGAACCTGAGTTATAAAAACTGTTGGATAACAACGTATCAATTAGTTAACAGATTGTTCATTTAAAACCTCATTTACTGTGGCAGTGTTTGCACTGTCTTGTTAAAGGGTTCCTGGTTACATGAGGATCATCCTACTGATCAGATGATGTTTAAAATGAAACAAGGAGAAAGAATGGCCTCAACATTTGTATAGAACAATTGTAAATTGCAACAAGTAATGAAAAATCATGTTTCCTGGGGATGTTAGTAGGCAAAGATCTATAGGTCAGGCTGATCTCAAACTCACTAATCCCCAGCTGCTTCTGCCTCCTTGAGTGCTGATATTCAAGGCATGTGCATCCAGCCCTGCATATTTTCTTACATTTTACCATGGGTTTGCTTCAACTTTTACAACATAGCCATTTCCTGCTCGTAGGTAGTATGAATTTCATAAGATGATAATGAAAGTGCAGGCAATTTTGCCATCATTTACCAGACATACCTCTACCTACTCACATGTAAGTCAGTTGCTGCTTGACCCCTTCTGACACAGGTTACATGATTACTATAAGAAATAGCACAGGAGTCAAGTAGGGCTATGTTTTTGCAATTTTAGACAAGGCCTCACTGTAGATTTGGATGGTCACACAAAAACAACACACATTCATATGGACTAATAACTAAAGCTATTAAATCGACTTTTTTTTCCTTTTTTTTATTAATTTATTCTTGTTACATCTCAATGGTTATCCCATCCCTTGTATCCTCCCATTCTTCCCTCCCTCCCATTTTCCCCTTTTCCCCTCCCCTATGACTGTTCCTGAGGGGGATTTCCTCCACCTGTATATGTTCATAGGGTATCAAGTCTCTTCTTGGTAACCTGCTGTCCTTCCTCTGAGTGCCACCAGTCTCCCCCTCCAGGGGACATGGTCAAAGGTGAGGCACCAGAGTATGTGAGAAAGTCATATCCCACTCTCCACTATACTGTGGAGAATTTTCCGACCATTGGGTAGATCTGGGTAGAGATTTAAAGTTTTACGGCCTGTATTGTCCTTGGCTGGTGCCTTAGTTTGAGCGGGATCCCTGGGTCCAAACCTGCCTATCATAATGTTCTACTTGTAGGTTTCTAGGATCCTCTGGATCCTTTTACTTTACCATTCTCCCATGCTTCTCTCATCTAGGGTCCCAATAGAATGTCCTCCCCTCTGTCTCAGTTTCCTGGTAAGGGAAGGCTTTCCTGGGACATGCCCCTTGGGCTAATATGCAGATATAACTGAGTATATACCATTTGAGTCTTTCTGCTTCTGGCTTAACTCACTCATTTTGACCATTTCTAGCTCAATCCATTTATCCACAAATTTTGGGACTTCCTTGTTTTTAATAGCTGAATAGTATTCCATAGTGTAGATGGAATTTAGTTTCTTTATCCATTCTTCTACTGATGGACACTTAGGCTGTTTCCATGTTCCGGCTATTATGAATAAGGCTGCTATGAACATGGTTGAGCAAATTTTCTTGTTGTGTGCTGGAGCATCTTCTGGCTATATTCTAAAGAGTGGAATAGCCGGGTCTTGAGGAAGCCCTATTCCTGTTTTTCTGAGATAGCACCAGATAGATTTCCAAAGTGGCTGTACTAGTTTCCATTCCCACCAGCAATGAAGGAGTGTTCCTCTCTCCCCACATCCTCACCAGCATGTGGTGTCGCTTGAGTTTTTGATCTTAGCCATTCTGATGGGTGTAAGATGGAATCTCAGAGTTGTTTTGATTTGCATTTCCCTGATGATTAAGGAGGTTGATCATTTCTTTAAGTGTTTCTCTAAATCTACTTTTAAAATCTTGCCTATTATAAACAAAGATACAAGGGCTCGATCTGTAATAAAAAGCACTGTACAGTTTAGAAGTTACAGTTTTGTGGAAAAGTGCTTTAGTGGACACTTTGTTTTTCTCTACAGAAAGTGCTTATTTGGGAATCCCGCTAAATCAATTATCTGAAGTTCTCAGATCAGAATCACGTGAAAGCACAGGGGTAGTATGTTAGCCCAGAAGTGTCTGTCATTTAGGATTAGAGCCAGAAAGGTGTTAGAAAAAATATAGGTAAGAGAAAATATTGGTCCCAAGGTTTGTTTTTTTGTTTTTAATCCAGGGTACTTACAAAAAGTCCATTGCTGAACTACGGTTCCACTGGGACTTGAACCCAAGCCCTTCTGCATGCAAAGCAGACCTGTTAACCACTACACTATGGAACCCCTGGGGGAGGACACCTAATTAGTAGCCTTTTTAGAGAGTACAGCCAGAGTCAGGTGCTTCACAGGAACTCCTGCCTTCTGCTGTGGCCCAACACATTCTCCAAGCTGCTTGCAGAGTACAAAGGTGAGTTTTATCCCTGGGCTCAGGAATTCTAGCAGCAAGCCCACCTTGTGTACTGAGAGGCGGGACCACCTGAACCCAGCATTGAGCCCAGGCTCAGGTCGCTCTAACTTCCTGACTCCAAACTTTCCCTCAGCACCGCAGGCCAGTGGGAGTTTACACTATTTAGGCACAGCTGCCTATGGTGCCTTCCCTCAGACACGCCTTCTTTTCCCACACTCAGGAAATGGACCGAATGGATATGAGGATCTCAGGTCAATTTCATACACCCATATCAGGCAGTTTACAACCACATGCCCAGTTCCTGAACAATGTAACACTCTTCTCCACACACAAATACATACAAATATTTAAGAGTAAACCAAAATGTAAATAAGAATTATGAGCCCATATGTTATCTATGCATCAAATAACAGGTGAGAATATTACCAACAACACTCCAAGTCAAAAAACTGAAATGTACAAAGATCAGCCTAGCCCTGTTGTGACACCATTAGAACAAGAGCAGCTTCTCAACAGAAAGTGCTCATTTGGGAATCCTGCTAAATCAATTCTCCGAAGTTCTCAGATCAGAACCACGTGGAAGCACAGGGGTGGTATGTTTGCCCAGCCCTTTGGGGCCTAAGAATCTCTACACCATAGGTCACCAGATCATTTATTCTAAACTGTATATAAATTCTTCCATAAAGAGAGGACTATTCGTTCCAGCAACCCTCGAGCTAGCTGAAAAGAATAGAACTATGCTTTTGTTCTTAGTCTTTATTTTTAGGGCTCAAAAAGGATTTAAATAGTTGAACAAGATATTACATCTATGATCACAATCAATGGCCATTTTGATATAGTTTTCCATGAAAGTTCTGGGGGTCAGCTTTCCTGACTCAGTAGAAAGGGTTGCTGGGTAGAGCTCCTGGTTAATCTTCTCTGAGGTGGGGAAGACAGCAGGCAAGGCTGCTTTGTACTTGGTGAAGGAGAGTTGTCTGTCGTTTTGGATTAAAGCCAGAAAGGTGTTAGAAAAAAATGTAGGTAAGAGAAAAAATCGGTCCCGTGGTTTGTTTGTTTTTTTAATCCAGGGTACTTACAAAAGAGTAAGTCCGTTACTAAACTACAGTTCCACTGGGACTTGAACCCAAACCCTTCTGCGTGCAAAGCAAACGTGCTAACCACTACACTATGGAACCCCTAGGGGAGAACGCGTAATTAGTAGCCTCTTCAGAGAGTACAGCCAGAGTCAACTGCTTCACAGGAACTCCTGCCTTCTGCTGTGGCCCAACCCATTCTCAAAGCTGCTTGCTGAGTACAAAGGTGAGTTTTGACCCTGGGCTCAGGAATTCTAGCAGCAAGCCCACCTTGTGGACTGAGAGTCCGGACCACCTGAAACCGGGATTGAGCCCAGGCTCAGGTCGCTCTAACTTCCTGACTCCAAACTTTCCCTCAGCACTGCAGGCAAGTGGAGTTTTACCCTACCTAGGCACAGCTGCCTCTGGCGCCTTCCCTCAGGCCTGCCTACCTTTCCCACTCTCAGGAACTGGACTGACTTTTTCTATGAGAACTCAGCAAAAAGTCACTGCCTGTGGCTCTTCGCTGTGGACTTGGACGACCAGAATGCTGCTGCCAGTGCTGTGGACTCTGGCACTTCAGAGTGGGGTTTGGGGTGGGGTGTCATGTTTATAGTGGTATCTTGCCTCGCCAGGACTAGAAAAGGTCTAAGGCTGCAGCCCTCTTACTCTCCTCTCCTTTCCCAACATTAATCCCTTCCAGGAGTCACCAAAGAGGATAAAATTCTCAGGGCTTCTCTTCAGTCCCATTTGTGTAAGGCTAAACTAGAAATGGTTGTATACAGGCCAACTCTTCCTGGTTGTTACATAGGAAACAGCACCAGGTATATCACATAATGTGCCTGGTGGAAAATGAAAAGGGATTGCTCTATATTTTTAGGTTATGAAGAATTCAAATTGTGGCCTTGGAGCTTTACACCCACTGCTCTGAGCCTCCTTCAAGGAAGGTAAGGTTTTGGACTCTCCATCACCAAGAGCTCTCAGGTGGTTTTTTCTTTTGATTGCCTTGTTTTACCTTGCTGAAAAATTCTCACTGTAAGTTTGTCACCATCTGAGGATTGCTCCTAACCTGAGTTTGGGCTCAACCTCGGTTTCAGATGGTCCTGACTCTAAGACCACAAGGTGGACAAGTTGCTAGAAATCCTGATTCCAGGGTCAAAATTCACCTTGGAACTCTGCACCCATCAGGATTGGCAGAGCTACAGCAGAAGGCAGTTGTTCCCGTGCTGGTTCTGAGTCTGGCAGTACTCTCTGAAAAGGCTCCTGGTCAGATTCTCGCCTTCAGCGACTCCAAAGTGTAAGTCGTTATCACCTCTGCTTTATAAGCAGAAGGTCCTAGTTTCAAACTACAGCATAACCATGAATCACTAATGGGACCCACACCCTTTATAACTACCCTAGATTTAAAAAAAAAACAGAACTTGAGACTTTTTTCTTGTACCTATACTTTCCTAAAGTCTTTCTGTCTCTGGCATGAAC
Source organism: Acomys minous (assembly GCF_964271855.1). Lineage (NCBI taxonomy): Eukaryota > Metazoa > Chordata > Mammalia > Rodentia > Muridae > Acomys > Acomys minous. The sequence goes on along the minus strand of NC_140488.1, from coordinate 120,914,320 downwards.
GGATAGACACGTCTTCTTCACCAACGTTGCAGCTGCTTTATGCAGGGTTAGTCCAAGCTTCAGCTGCTGTCTTCCCTACCTCAGAGAGGCTTCGCCACACTTCACCAGGGGCTCTGCCAGTAAGCATTTTCCCCAGGGCCAGGACAAGTTGACCCCCAGAACTTCCCTTGAAAATACATCAGCATAGCCACACTTTGATGGCAGCTGATGTTTTTAAAGGTTAGTTGTGATTACAGATTAAATATCTTATTCAGCTCTTTAGGTTCTTTGTCTACTCTAAAAATACAGACTAAGAACAAAAGCATAGTTCTTTCCCTTTCAGTATAGCTGGAGGATTAGTGGGATGAAGATTCCTCCCTTTAAGGAAGAATTGATATACAGTTTACAGTAAGTGCCATTCTTTTACTTTTATCAATTGAATGTAGTTTTTGACAGTTTCAAACACATATATAATACATCCTGATTACTCTCACTCCCCACTAATTTCACGCTCTACAAACACCCACTAAGTGTTGATTGATGAGTCAATATTTCTCTAGTTAATTTTTGCTTCCATTATTAAACTATTTAGTTTCAGGGACAAGAACTTCTTTTGCAGGTTGAAGAGAAATGTTTATTTTAACAAGAAGAAAGTGTGAAAGAATTCTGTGTTCTTGATGCCAGGAATGAGATGACGTGAGATAATAGTAGCTCCCACAGTGCAGCTCCAGGAAATAAGAATAGGAGAGAAGAGAAAGTCTGGGTAGATCCATGGCAGGAAGAATTGAGGAAGAAGTGAAGAGTTGGTGAAGGGAAAGCAACAGTTTGTGAACAACTAGCTAGGAACTAGCTCTTTAGAAAAGATTTTGGAAAGCAGGATTTAAGAATGCTACTCCAGAAATAAGTTGGGGTACAAAATGAAAAGTCTAATAGCTCAGTTTTTCTGTCTCTCTGTCTTACTCCTTGGGCCAGCCCCAGTACTTTATTTAAAGTGAAGATAAGTTTTTTTTTTTCCATTACACAGTACATCATGACTTACTTATCTTTAACAATCAATAGGGCATTTAAAGATCATCAAATTAAGCTAGAAGCTTAACAAAGAAATACGAACACATCTCTATAAACTACAATAAAGCTTACAGCAAAAACCAATCCATTTCCAAGCAATGGTCAGCATGACCTGATTATTATTTCTTAACCAGTACTCAGGAAAGTTTAAACATGAACTTCCCTTGCCTAAAACCTCTGTGTTTACATGATTGTTACAGAAGCATAGCTTTAGATAAGTAATCTCTAATAAAGAAAGAATTTGACTTACTCTCAGTCCCAAACCAATAGGACTGACACGGAGTCTTGTTTTATAAAATATCTGTAAATCATGACGTTCCAAGATCACCTTCTTTTGCTTTGAAAGGAGATTCTATGGAAATTTTTCTACAGCTATCAGTACCTAGCCAGGTACTGTTATATTAAGGTCCTAACTTTCCTGCCAAACAGTTTCTGCTTGGGTTCCCACAGTCAGAGCACAGACCTTTATCACTGTGTCCAGACTTTGGCCAGATTCCTTCTTTCAACATTCTCTGTGGGATAAAGTTTTTCCAGTGTGAATTTCATTATGGCTGAGAAACAGAAAGACAGTTTTAGAAGAAAGAGCAGATTTCAAAGTACTTTTTAGGCAAACATACACCTGGAGCTGGAGCACTCATAATATTCAAGGTCAGTGGTAATCATTAAGAGATCTTTGGAACTTTTTCAATCAGAACCTCAACAGCTCTTCTGGATGTTTGTAAAGCTGACTGGAAAGACGGAGGTCCCTGGAACTTTGTCAAGCAAAGCCTCTACACCTTGGCCTTATGTCTCCAAATGGCAGCAGACAACTAAAATGGGAAAGAACTTTTGTGGGGTTTTTTCTGCCTTGGCTTTCCAGGCTGGCCCCAGTTTTGTTCATACAGTATATAAATCTGTATCTTTTTCTAACATCCACACCAACAAACAATCACAAGGTGATTTTCCTGTTAAAAATCAATTTACTCAATTTGCTCTTTTTAAAACTTCATCCATGAAAATGCACAATCTGGTACTGTTAACTATAGTCACGTTGCTGAATAGATTAACAGAATTTTTTCTTGCAAAACTGAAACTCTACATATGTCAACCTTGCTCCTCCCATCACCCATATATATTGGTTTTTCGAGACAAGGTTTCTCTGTGTAGCCTTGGCTGTTCTGGACTCACTTTGTAGTCCAGGCTGGCCTCGAACTCACAGCAATCCGCCTGCCTCTGCCTCCCAAGTGCTGGGATTAAAGGCGTGTGCCACCACCGCCCGGCCCCATCATCCGTATTTTTAATGACCATGTAATAATGGTAGTTGATTATACCAGATACTGACATAAATACTTTTTCTTTGTTTTATGATAGGAATCAGATGTGAGATTCCCTCCCCATATTCAAAGCAAGTCTCCCCATCTTGAGCTAAACTACACCTCCAGCCTTACTATGTGTTTTGTAGTATCATCCCATTTCTATGGTAGCAGAGTTCTACGAAGGAGCCTTTATTATCATCATTTTATAGACAGAGAAATTGCCTTGTGTTCACACCACTGCAAATAGCATCTTTCTTCTCAAATCAATTTGGGGATCTGTGCCCTTAGCCAGCTTCCTCACTTTTGACATTGTGATTGTTTCCATGTTGCCCTTATCTTGTGTTACCTGAATATTGTACATCTTTACAGAGAACTGAGCCACCGCCACTGCTACCACTATCACCAACAACAACAACAACACCATCACCACCAATATCATCACCTGCACCATCACCATCACCACCACCCTTATATATAAAACATAATATAAAATATGAAATATATGATGTGTACTCTGTGCCACACAACAAATATGATATGGAGATGTTTACTATATGGGCATGGGGGGAGGAGGATTGGGGTTTGTTCCAGAGAAAAAGAGGGAGAGAGACAGAGAGGGAGAAAGATGGAAGTAAGAAAGCAAGAGAGAGAGAGAGAGAGAGAGAGAGAGAGAGAGAGAGAGAAGGGTTTTGTCCTTTTATACACTGGATGTCTGGCCTCACTAGTGTCAGGCAGGTAATGACTTCATAGGTTGAGAGGAAGACTGAGGCCAAAATGCTAACCTCCACTACCACCAGTACCAACACCAACACCAACCAAAACAACAACACTTTCAGCTCCTGGTGAAGGGAAGGAGGTTAGCAGTATGGAATGTACTGTAGTCAGGAAATGGGGTTTGAAGGTCTTCTGGTTTGGGTCTTCCTTTTTAAGAATGTTAACATAGGTCAGGACCAGTGGGGTGGCAGGGACAAGATGTGCATTAGTATAGAGCCTTCCCAAGACACCTATTCTCCTTCGTTCATCCTAGAGGTCACTAAGAGTAAGCTGAGAATGAGTATTATGATTTGAAAACGTGGTGTCAAGGTGATTGGAATATTCAATTCTATAACTCCATTATCTGCAACCTCAATATGCGGGGACGTTCTGGATACAATCACCTGTGTTTCATAAGGAAAGCACATCAACTTCTCTTACGATTTGAGAGGCACCACCCACTGTGGTGTGGAGCCACTCCACGAAACTTGAATAATAAAAACTATTGGAAAACAGCATATTAATTAGTTAACATAATATCAATTTAAAAAGTCATTTTGTGTGGCTGTGCTTATCACTGTCTTGCTAGTGGTTTTCTGGTTTCATGAGGAGCCTTCTAAAGTTCAAATAATTTTAAAAATGCAACAGAAAGAAAGGAGGATCCTCACCCTTCGTATAGAACAACTTTAACTTCCAATAATTAATGAGAAATCATGTTTCCTGGGGTTCATAGGAGGCAAAGTTCTATAGGCTAAGTTGATCTCAAACTCATTGAGCACCACTTGTTTCTGCCTCCTTAGGTGCTAATATTTAAGACATGTTCCACCAGCCCCAGCTCATTTTCCTACTTGTTTTTATTTTTTGGTTTTACTTTTTGAGACAGGGTTTCTCTGTGTATCATTGGCTGTCTGGGACTAGATTTGAAGACCAGGCTGGCCTCAAACTCACAATGGTCTGCCTGCCTCTGCCTCCGGAGTACTGGGATTAAAGGCATGTGCCACCCGCCCGGCTCCATTTTCCTACTTTTGACTACTTTTACAACAGAGCCATTTCCTGCTCATAGGTAGTATGAATTTCCTAAGATGATAATGAAACAATGGGCAATTTTGCCATCATCTACCATCATCCCTCAATCTACAAATATGTAAGTTAATTCCACTTACTCTGCTATATGACCACTTCAGACACACGTTACAAGATTACTGTAAGTAATAGCACATGAGTGAAGTTGGGCTATGTTGTTGTAGTTTTAGACAAGGCCTCAGGGTAGCTTTGTCTGGTCACACACACATAACACACATTCATATAACACACAACTGAAGATATTAAATCTATTTTTAAAAATTTGCCTTTTATGAACAAAGACCGAAGGACTCACTTTGTAATAAAAAAGCACTCTACAGTTTAGATGTTACAGTTTTGTGGTATAGTGTTTTAGTGCACACACTGTTTTTTCTGAGGATCTCAGTTCAATTTCCCACACCCATATCAGGTCCAATTCCAGGACCATGACACAACCCTGTCCTCACACAGATGCATACAAATATTTATAAGTAAACCAAAAAGTAAATAAGAAGTATGATCCTATATGTTGTCTATGTATCATAATAACCATATTACCATACGTGCATATTACCAGCCACACTCCAAGCCAAAGAACTAAAATATACAAAGATCAACCTAGGCCTATTGTGACATCACGAGAGCAAGAGCAGCTTCTCTACAGAAAGTGCTCATTTGGGAATCCCACTAAATCAATTCTCTGAAGTTCTCTGTTCACAATTACGGGGAAGCATAGGGGAAGCATGCTTGCCCAGCCCTTTGGGGCCTCAGAATATCTGCAATATACATCACTAGAGCATTTATCCTAAACTGTATATAAATTCTTCCTTCAAGAGAGGAATATTCATTCCAGTAACCCTCCAGCTATATTGAGTGGAAAAGAACTATGCTTTTGTTCTTAGTCTTATTTTTAGAGTTTAAAAAGGACTTAAAGAGTTGAATGAGATATTAAATCTACAAAATGATAGGAAATAGATTATCATGACACAATAAACACAGAGGTGAAGCTTGCGTGGCTTCTAAGGATACCAACATTCAAAGGTAAGAGAGCACAGTCATGTGTAGCTTCCTTATTAAAGATGTGCTGGATGCAGGGGACAGGCACCTCACAAGGTCAAGGAGAATCTCAATTAAATGAAGTGCTACATTTGCTTCCACCATGGCCTTGCCCTAAATCCATGCCCAATTTAAAGACATCACCCAAGTAAAACTTCCTCATCCCCCCCCATTTGATCAAAGAGCAGCATAGCAGAAATTCTTGATTAGGAATTCCATTTTCCTGTTTACTTTTTTAAAAGATTATTTGCAGATTTTTAAAATAACTTTTGACTGCTCCATAAAAGTCAATAGGTTTCTTTAATAGAATTCCAGAATTAGTAAAGTAATCATCTGTTTACAGATGATGTTTGCTAAGGCAACATTACCATTGGCCAATTGGAGGGATGCCCAGAAACTGCTGATAAATAAGAGAGTAAGAGAAACAATAGTTTTGTTTCTGTTCCTTAGTACACACACTTGCACAAAAGTAGTTAGTGGTGATGGGCAAGATATTTAAACATTCAAATAAATCTTTCTTAAAGCAAACTATGAAAAGTAACACCTTATAATTACTACTACTACTACTACTACTACTACTACTACTACTACTACTATGTGGTTCAAATGAAGCATAAGAAAGAAGACATTTGAAAGAAAAAAGATATTAAATTTATTATCACAATCAATCTTTAAATACTTTAGCTGCAGTCAAGTGTGTCCATTTTGATTTCTTTATCTGCAAATTTCTGGGGGTCAACTTGCCCTGACTGAGGATAAAGGGCTCAGGGGCAGAGCTCCTCCTGAAACCTCTCTGAGGTGGAGAAGGAGGCAGCTAAGGCTCCAAGTTACCCTGCCTAAAGCAGTTGTGACCTTGGTGAAGGAATGGTGTCTATCCTTTCATGTCAGGGACCAAAAGGTGTTCTTCAGAATATAGGTACAAGAATGTCTGAAGCATTGCTTTTTTTAATCACTAGTTCTAACAGTTCTTTCTTTTTAAATTATTTTTTATTAATTTATTCATATTACATCTCAATTGTTAGCCCTTCCCTTGTATCTTTCTATTCCTCCCTTCCTCCTACTTCCCCACTACTCCCTTCCTCTATGTCTGTGATTGAGAGAGAGACCCCCCTCCTCCTATATGCTCTTAGAGTATCGAGTCTCTTCTTGGTAACTTGCTATTCTTTCTCTGAGTACCGCCAGGCCTCCCCATCAAGGAATGTGGTCAGAAAAGGAACACCAGAGTCCATATGAGAGTCAGATCTCCCTCTCCACTCAATGGTGGAGAATAAATATCCTGTTCATCAGCTAGGTCTGGATGGAGGTTCAAAGTTTACTGCCTATATTCTCCTTTGCTGGTGCCTCAGTTTGAGGAGGACCCCAGGACCCAGATCTGCCTATCATAAAGTTCATCTTGTAGGCTTCCAGGACCCTGTGGATCCTTCTATTTCCCCATTCTTCCATGCTACTCTCTCCTAAAGTCTCAAGAGGATGTCCTCTCCTCTGACCCACTTTCCTGGTAAGGGAAGTTTTTCATTGGACGGATCCCTTGGATTAGTGTCTCGATATAAGTGAGTATATACCGTTTGTCTCTTTTTGCTTCTAGGTGAACTGACTCATTATGTTAATTTCTAATTCAATCCATTTGTCCACAAATTTTGGGAATCCCTTGTTTTTAATAGCTGAGTAGTATTCCATAGTGTAAGTGTACCACAGTTTCTTAGTCAATTCTTCTGCTGAGGGACACTTAGGCTGTTTCCATGATCTGGCTATTATGAATAAAGCATATAGAGAAACCTACCTTGGCTGACTCATCCTGGTGCCTACAGTGCAGAGAAAACTCTCCAGGAGTGGAAACCCGATCAACTGCCTGTTCCAGGGAAATACTCCCTGAAGTATGGCTTTTTATCCAGGGTATTAACAAGAGAATAAGACTGTTGCTGAACTATGGTTCCACTGGCACTTGAACCCAAACCCTTGCAGACATGCTAACCACTACACTATGGAACCCCTGAGGGAGGATACCTGATTAGTAGCCTTTTAAGAGAGTACAGCCAGATTCAGCTTCTCCACAGGAACTCCTGCCTTATACTGTGGCACAGCCCAATCTCAAAGCTGCTGAGTAGAAAGGTGAATTTTGAACTTCTGGTCAGGAATACCAGCAGCAAGTCCACCTTGTGGCCTGAGAGTCGGGACCACCTGAAACTGGGATTGAGTGCAGGCTAGGGCCCCCCTAATTTCCTGACTCCAAACTTTCCCTAAGCATCGCTGGCCAGAGAGAGTGTACCCTATTTAGGAATAGCTGCCTCTGGCACATTGCCTCAACCACATCTTCTTTTCCCATTGTAAGGAACTGGACTATGTGGAGTCAACAAAAAGTCACTGAGAGTGTATCTTATATCTGGGTGTGGAGGACCAGAATGCTGCTCAGGGGCTGAAGACTCTGCCACTTCAGAGTGTGGCTAGGGTTGTGGTATCATGTTTATAGTAGTGTCTTGCCTTGTCAGGACTGGAAAACGGTCTAAGACTGCAGTCCTCTTACTCTTCTCTCACTTCTTCATGGTTGTTTCAAGGGACATCACATAACATGAGAGGCCTGCCTGATGCAAAATGAAAGGGATTTTCCTATTTTCTTAGGTTATGAAGAATTAACTTGGGGGACATAGAGCTTTACACCCAGCACTCTGAGCCTCCTTCTAAGAACATAAGGTTTTTGGACTCTCCATCACCAAGAGCTCTCAGGTGGGTTTCTTACTTTTGATTGTCTCGTTTTACCTTCTGTGTGGCTTCTGAGTGGATCTTTGTCACTATTGCTTGCTGCCCTCAAGCTTAAATACCATCTGGGGGTGTCTTTAACTATGCTGATGGACAAGACCACTCTCCTTTTTCCTGGAATCTTCCTCTGAGGATGGCAGGATAAGCAGGATATGATACTGATTATAAATGACACTGCTCAACAAAACTATGTTTTTCTGATAATGATGAGGGAAGTAAGGGGTGTAGTGGGTGTGGAAAGAGGACAAATGCAGACGTGAGTGGAATTTTAGTCTTGCTCTTGCTATTCACCAGCTGTATACTCAAGCTAGTCAATTCAACATAGAGCACTGACCTATGACAGGAGAGGACTGTACTCCCTATGAAACAAGACATTATTTTGAAGACAGTTTCTAAAAGACAGACAGAATTTTTATTAATTTATTTTGTGTGGGGTTAAAGGATATAAAGAGGGAGAGCATGCACACATGTAAGGGCCACAGCTCACAGCACAGGCACTACAGACGATCTTGGATTCTCTTCTCAGAACCCACATCATGCAGTTCACAGCTGCAAGCAGTCTAGCACCATAGGACCTAACGCCCTCTTCTGACCTCTGCTGACTTCTTCACACATGGCACACACATACAAATACAAAATCATCAATCCCAGCACTCAGGACGTAGAGGCAGGAGGATGAAAGTCATCCTTGGCTACACAGCCAGTTTGAAGGCAGTGTGAACGATAAGACACCTGGTCTTGCAAAGTAAGTAGAACAAAGTAACCCTTAGATAAACTTATCATAACCTTTCAGTAGGTTTGTAATGACACAAACAAAAATACTAACAACTGCCTTCACTTTTCTATGAAGCTAACATTTAGAAGCAGAGTGGAAGTAGAGATGTCTAGTCTAACCCTTATGGTTCATAAAGGAGATGGGAGTTAGCTTGTTGAATTCACTAGCTTGAGTGCACAGCTGGGGATATCTTTTGAGCTCATGAGCTCCTTGGCCTTTGGATTTTTGAGCTTGGAGTCAGCAAGACTTTGGCCTTGGGTATTTTGTTCTATTCCTTCAGAGCTGTCAGCTGAGCTAGTGAGGATATGCGGCCTTTTCTATTGTAATATGAGCTGAGTAGAAAGTTCAGCTCAGCTAGGTGCTTTCTCTGCCTCTCTGAGCTAGCAGCTTTTCAAGCCAGCATCTGGCTCTCGATTCTTTATTGGTAAAGGTAGATCATTTGGGATTTTCTTTTAAAATAACATTCTAACACCCCTTAATGGTAAAAGTCTGGGAGAAATCAGGGATACAAGGCCCTTTCCTAAACAAAATATACAGCAAGCCGATAGCCAACATCAAATTAAATATAGCTTTACTGTTGTGTTCAGAGAAAAAGCCAAGAAAGCTCACTTCAGATGCTTAAAATGAACACTTTATTTTCTGAGCTAGGGAATGTGGCCAGTTCTTGGTCTGAACCCCATCTCTGAAGGGAAGTTGTGTTGCATATTTGAAGCTGTAAACTGCAATTATTTTGTATGGGGGGCAGGTGGTATAACAGGGTGGTCAGCTCTGACTCAAGTTATTTTGCTAAAAAGAAGTTCTAGTTGACCTTGAAAGTGTGTCTTGCAGTTGGGTGCAGCTGAGCTTATGGTTGGCAATTTCTGGGAACAATGATGCCATAGAGTCTCTCATATAAAATTAAATATAATTCATGGGCAACCTGACTTTGTATAGAGATTTATATCAGCAATGAGATGAGATCATGTGGCTGGTGGGCCTGAAATAAAACTATCTATAATTAAGCTACCAAAAAGGAGCAAGCCTCAATATGTCATTTCACATTGAATTGTCAAAACAAACAAATGGTAACTTATCCAGGCTCTATGCCACTTATACTGGTTTACCTTTATTTTAGCATAAAGATGATTGTTACTATGATTCACAATGCCCAGTTAGCATGGTTTGATTCTTTGCTAGGGTTTACAGTGTAAGAATCTCCATCTGCCCTCCCCCTTCTCAAAATATGAATAAATAAATAAATAAATAAATATTTTGATAGGTAAATTTCCAAATCAAGGTTTATAATTTCTCCTTGTGTGAACATGAACAAGTTTGCTCATTTGTAAAATTGAAATACTTAATTTCCTAAAAAGATCAGGATTGAATTAGATCAAGGAAAGAACAAACCCAAACTAGCTCCTGGAAATGACACTGTCAACTCCAACCTATGTACCATTTGCTGTCTCTGCTTGACATTGCAGAGACTCTGCTTTTCCCAGGCTCCTCAATTTTTACAATCACATCACAACATTCAGGTCTTCTGTGACTAGCCATTCATAAGTATTGGAAAGTGAAGACCATTCTGTCCTTTGAAAGATCTTTGCCTTCCCTCAAAACAGTGGATCTTGACAACATTTATTATGTATAAAGTATTCTGTGCTATGTGTGAGCCAGCAGGACAGAAGGCATGAACCATACCTCATTACAGATGATTCTGAGCCACTATGTGGTTGCTGGGAAATGAACTCAAGACCTTTGAAGGAATAGCAGGTGTGGTTCAGCAATAGCCACATACTGACCTTTCGAACACCAGATTCAGATTGATGGAATGTTATTTGAATGCTGAAGAACTGACATATCAGGGCCACATCCTGTAATTGAGATTGACATTGGTTAGAAGAGCTGACCAGTTAGGGCAATGGTCAGAATTCCAGTTTCAAATGCAAGTTATGGCATCAAGTCCAGAATGCACTCTATAAGAACCATGTAAATAATGGGTAAAGAATATTGAGGACAAGATCTTCTTGTGACCCACAGTTGGAATAAGTAGTTGAAGCCTAGGTAGTTTTACTCTTCTTGGCAGATGGTGGCTCAATCCATGACATACACTAGCTGCCCTCAGTTTAAAGAACTTTGTGTTCTGGGCACTTTCTTGGCTGACATGCAAAGTCAAAGTTAGGGTTATCTTGATCCACTAGTTAAGTGTACTTTGTGCTGCCAAATTTTCCAAATTCTTGACCTACATGACCTTTGGAAGAATGCTTTTGTTGAAATAGTCCTCCAGAGTATGTGCTCTAAAATCTCTTCTTCATCCTCATCCATGAAGAAGGCATCTCAGTGTTAATACTGTTTTAAAAACAAGTATTTACCTTTAACAGCTGAGTTGTTAATGACTTTGCTTTTATCCAAAGTTCAGTCTGCATTTCTTCCTAACTCAGGTTTCATATGCATTCTATAGAAGCTTTCATCTTTGCGAGAGCTTCTCTGTCTTCTCTGTCCCTCTTGATTCTTTTGAGCTCTCGGACTGACCGTGCTTCCCAAGTCCTTCTCGTTGTTGTCCTTGTCAGTATTGAGTGAGTCCACAGCAGCAAGGGGCCCCTTGTTCTCCTTTAGCCCTTTCTTGGTCTCTTCCTCTACAATCTTTATTGTGTGCTAGTGCATCTCCCCAGCTATGCATTTTGCTTACTGTTACAGTTCTTCTGTTTCAGTGCTTCAGGTTCTGGTTCTTGAACAGTCACTGGGTCATTCTTGTGAATGAAGACAGGCGTCTTTCGAAGATCCATTTCATCTTCACTGTGCATGTACTCTTCATACTCTGACTGTGGCTCTGACTCCTCACCAGAGCTTCCTTCATCTATCATTTCCACGAATTCCATCTCTTCTTTTTAACTCTCTGTCACTCACTGACACATAATGCCATGGCACCACTCTCTTTCCTCATCCTCAATTTCTTCTTCTTCTTTACTGCTATTTTCTCATTCCATGTGCTAAGCATCTCCTTCTAGTTCAGGATCACTTTCTCCTACTACTTCAGTGTCCACTATTTTCCTGTGACGAGCCATTCTCTCTTCCACAGCTTCACTAATGTGGCTCTGTAACTGCATGAATCCAGGATCACTGGGTGAATCCTCCCCATTTTGCTCAGGCTTTGATTCTTGTTCCTCTCCATTCCTAATGAATTGAAAGCCTTCATCCTCTTCATCTAAGGACTCTGTGGGGGCATAATCTGGCCTCTTTCCAGACACATAACTTTTTACCTTCACATTTTCAATTGAAGTCTCACATTGGTCATTGCGAACTAGGACAGCCCCATCTGTAGACTGAATGGGCGACTGCTTTGTGAATGATCATCGGAAGGCCATGATTATGGCTGTGGAGGCTCCCAAAATTTGTTTGAATCCCAATGACTAATAGGGAGGAATAGAACACTGCTTGTCACCTAGCTCCACTCAACATGACTGCGCATCTCCAGGTAGTAAGAGATTTATTGCAGGGATGAATCCAGGAGAGGAGGGACAAACCCAGATGTCCTGGTCCAGATGAAGACAATAGGGACCTGGGCAGACCGAGCCCTTTTGTATATCTTCTTAGGGGGCAGAGATTTCTAGGGAAGGAATTTCCAGGGTGAGGATTAATGGGATTTCTAGTCCTGAACTTGAGGAGCTCAGGGATTGGTGGGATTTCCTGTTCAGGGATTGGTCAATTCCCCTGCTTGTGGATTATTGGGGTTTTGCAGGAAGCTCAGCGGTTGATGAGATTTCCTGGTCAGAGATTGCTTGATACTCCTGCTCAGACTTTTTACCTCAAACTTGCATAATCTAGGATGGGTCCTACTGAAGGGCTGGAGATCACTTTTGTGATAGTTAAAATGGTCCAGTGAAGGGTCCTGGCTGCTTGTCCTTTTTCAAGAGAGGTCTGGCCATTTTTCTGCCTTAAGTGTCACTAAGTTTTCCAAGTTTACAAAAGAATCTGTTGCAGAGAAGCCTTTCCCTTCAGCATGAATGGCTGACCGAGACTGGAGCTTCTACCATCATGGGAAGCTCCTGTGATGGCAGGAGGCTGAGGAAGTAAAGTTTGTCATTGTTGTGAACATCTCCCAATAAGAAGGATGCAGTCTCTACTCTGAGAGGAATCACACTTTTGCCTGCTCCTGTCTAGGCGGTCTTCAGTGGGAATGAGCATTCTGACAGTCCTGGCAGTGTACTCCTTAAACATTTTGTGGCATGCTGTGCAAGAACTGGACTCACATCTCTGAAGGGCAGGGGCTGACATGCCACTATGATGCAATGCTGTCATGTCACTTGTTGTGTTGGAACTACAGGTATAAACTTTGGGCTTACAAGTATAGGATAGATAATGGAGAACTTCCTCCAAGGTTGCCAAATAAAGTCAGTTTTTGGAGGAAAGGGTGGGAGTTCTAATTTATTTTAAACCTAGTTCTGTTATGTGGATGGTGTTTGTTGTGTTTTTTTTCCAGAAAGGATTTCGTTGTGTATACCTGGCAATCCAGTACTCCATTTGTAGACCAGGTTGGCCTCAAATTCACAGAATTCTTCCTGCCTCAGCCTCGGGAGTTCTAGGATTAATGATGTGAACCACCACACCTATCTAACATGAATATATTTGATTTTACACCATGATTGGGATAAGAGGATGCTTCCTAACAGGTGAATGATTTGCCTCCTGCACTAGCAGGGTCCTGATCATTGCCAGCTACAGAGATTTTAGTTCTGGTGAATTTGGAAAGCATACAAATGGGAGAGCCCCAAGAGGGCACGGGGGTAGAAAAGGTTGATGCTTGTTGGTCTTACTGCTGATGTTTCTGTTGCTGACTTCCTGGTTTGCTGAGTAGCTGAACTGCTGGAATTTCTGACAAGGAAGATCAGACTGATAAATACTTGTCTCAAAGACAAGTAGAGCAAACCAAAAAAATACAGCCCAGGTAATGCGATGCCCATAGATCTGATCTGCAGAGTGCATTTTAGGACATCTGGGGACATATAGAGAAGTCCTGTCTTGCAAAACCAAATAAGCTGGATGTGATGGCACAGGCCTTTAATCCAAACACTTGGGATGCAGAGGCAGGTTGATCTCTGTGAGTTCCAGGCTAGCCTGGTCTACAAAGTGAGTCTAGGACAGCCAATGCTACACAGAGAAACCCTACTTTGAAAAAAGAAAAAGAAAAAATACCAAATAAATACTTGCCCTGTGTCCAACAATAAATTCAATCAAGGTAAGCAGTCCTTATACACATGAGAAGAAAGCATTTGCCCATTCAGCAGGGTTGTGAGGTACTCAGCAGGGAAGAATGCTCAGACATGGCTGGAAACCAATAGAAAGTCCACATTAGCCAGCAGGTAACTACACTGAGTGTAAAGGGCTCGAGTGTAGTGCTGAGCTTTTCTCAGGGTGAGCTTTTAAGGAAAAAAATCCATGTCCTGGGTTGACAGAATTCAATCTGAGGCCTTGCTACACTGGGGAGGATCTTCTATAAAAGTCAGCCACATCAAGTTTGAGGCCAACCTGGATTTTATAATGAGTTCCTGACCAGCCAGGTCTACATAGAGACCATTTTTTCTTAGGAGTAATACAGATTACGAGACTTCAGAGATGGCTCAACCATTAAAAACATTCATCATAGGCAGGAGCAGTGGCAAACGCCTGTAATTCTAGCATTCAGTGTAGCAGAGGTAGAAGGATCTTTGTGAGTTGGAGGCCACCCTGTTCTATGAATTGAGTCCAGGACATCAGGACAGCCAAGAGTACACAGTGCAACCCTGTCTTGAAAAAAAATGAAAGAAGAACAAGAAGAAGAAGAAGAAGAAGAAGAAGAAGAAGAAGAAGAAGAAGAAGAAGAAGAAGAAGAAGAAGAAGAAAAAGAAGAAGAATGTCATAGTTTTTTCCAGAAAATACAGGTTCTATTCACAGCCCACACATGGTTGCTTCACCTGTTCCTAATTCCAATTCCAGGGGATCCACTGCCTTCTTCTGACATCCCTGGTGTTAGAACATCCAAACTTGTCTATTTTAAGTTGTTCCATGTTGTTGCCTCCAGGTGCAGGCTTCTCTTTTTGGTTCCTGTAAGTGTGTCCTTCCTGAACATTTAAATTGCTCACACCTGTAATGAGACTTGTCCTCTCCTCCTTGTTAGGGTAAAGTCATCCTGTATTTTGGGGGAGAAGGGAGTTTGGTTTTGTTTTTTGGAGACAGAGTTTTTCTGTGTATCCCTGGCTATCCTAGAACACACTTTTTAGACCAATCTGGACTCCCTTGTACTTATCCCTCTGTGGACAGAATGCTGAGATTAAAGTCTTCTGCCAGCACCACCCAGCAGGTAACTCCATGCTGCAACAAGTCACCAGGTAGCCATGATTTGTGCCTGATTTCATTAAAATTGCTCACATTCGGAAAGTGTTGGCAGAATCTAGAGATGTGCCCCATCAGGACAAAAATGTGGGGTGTGTCTGGACATAGAACATAACTGTTGTAGTGCTTCCCGACATCGCAAGGCCCTGGCTCAGCTTCAAAGCGAAGAGTTTATTAGAAAATCTTAGAGATGGAAGGACAAATAACCTGGATGTAGTGGAGCAGCCCTTTAATCCCAGCACTTGCGAGGCAGAGAAAGGCAGATCTCTGTGAGTTTGTCCTGTAATCCAGAGCTATGAAGAGAAATCCTGTCTTGAAACAACAAAACAAAAAAGACAAATAAACTATTCATACAACATAACTAGGTTTTAAAAGAAACGAAACCTTTCATTACATTTATCCCTTTTAGTTAAAAACAACAACAGCAACAAAACCAGCTTTTTCTCTAGCATTAATAAACTATATACCCTCTGTCATGGCTGCCTTTAGAGCTTGTGGAGGTTGGTGGCCACAGTCTAGCATCCGAGCACCAAGGTCCATCAGTCCACCCCACAAGCCTCTGCCCTCTAGGCAGAGGTTACACAGGAATCACCAGGTAAGGGTGGTGTGGGAGGGGCATAGCCTATGCTCCTGTGATGAATACCAGCAGTGGGGAGGGAGCGAGCATGGTGGATACATGAGAAAGTTTTGAGAATAATGTCCAGAACAGGTATAAAATATCCAGGGTTTGATTTCATTTAAGCAAAGGTAGATTCAGTTTATTCTCATGTAGTTAGTATGTTAATTATGGAGCAGTAGAGGAATATGCCCTTTGAACCGATGACACTTCAGGAGGAAAGAGCAGAATTCACTCTTGACTCTAAGACTTCTGTTTAACTTTTAAGGATGTGCATGTGTATATGCGTGCGTGTGCATGTGTGTGTGTGTGTGTGTGTGTAAGTTGGTGTGGAGGCCTGAGGTGAATGTCAGATGTCTTTACCTAATCATGCTCCACCATATGTTTTTTGAGACAAGGTGCCTCAGTGAACTGGAGGCTCACTGATTTGGCTAGACTAGCTGACCAGAAACTTCAGAAATCTTCCTGTTGCTACCCAAGTCTCCACCATCACCTAAGTTAAAGGTACACAACAGAGTGCCTGGCTTTTTACATGGGTTCTGGGACCAGTCAGATGGTCAGAAAGTAAAAGTGCTTGCTGCCAAGCCTGAAGACCTAAATTCAATCTCTGACATCCACATGGTAGGAGAAAAGTACTCCCCAAAGAATCTTTCAAAGGACAGAATTTTCCTCATTTTCCAACACTTATGAATGGCCAGTCACATAAGACATGAATGTTCTAATTTGATTGTGGAAATTGAGGAGTCTGCGAAAAATACGTTCTTTGGAATGCTGATTGTAGAAAGCTGAAGGAAAAGTTGGAAACCTCAATATCATTCCCAAGAACTGGTTTGGGTATGATCTTTCCTTCATCTAATTCGAAATCTGGAACTTTTTAGGAAAGTAACTATTTCAGTTTTACAAATGAGAAAAAGTGTTTATCTTCAAACAAGGAGTAATAATTAGCCATGAGTTGAAATATTACTTATTTTTTAAAAAGTGTTTATTTATTTATTGAGAGAGAAAGAGACAGAGAGAGACAGACAGAGAGATTCATACATTGTAGACACTAGGAAAGCAACAAACCCTGGTCCCTGGGCATTGTGAATGCTAGTTAGACTTGTCTTTATCCTAAAAGTAAGGATAAGCCAGTACAATGGACATAGATCCTGTAAAGTTACCTTTAATATGTGTTGGTGATACAGTGGGAAGTGACTAGGTTGGTCTTCGGTTAAAAGAATATTCTGTGTTTCTTCCTGACATGCGAGGAGCTCCAAGGTACCTGCCATCTTTTCTGTGGCATCATGGCTGCCTCTGGCTTCTTGTGCAGCCAGAAACCATCAAAAAGAGGACCAACATATTGATCAGACTCAGGTCAGACTGATATGACAATATCAAGTGAAACAGGGAGGGGCACACAGAGATATGAATAACACAGTGCAGAGAAGATTCAAGGGCCAGATCATGATGCCCAACATTGGTAACAGGATCAAGAAGAAACCAAGCAAGTGCTATCTAGTAGGTTCTGGAAGTTTCTGGTCCGCAATGTCAAGTAGCTGGAAATACTGCTGATGTGCAACAAATTTTTCTGTGCTTAGATTGCTCACAATGTTTCCTCCAAAACCAAAAGCCATCATAAAAAGAACAGCTCAGCTGGGCATCAGAGTTGCCAATTCTGACACTGCGCAGCAAAGAAAATGAGTAGATGGCTTATGTGCATGTTTTGTGTTTAGATAAAACCTTGAATACAGAGAACAAAAAGAATTTTCTGCTCTTGGAGCAAACTAGAGTTTGATAACGCAGCAGGGCAGCTTACAACTGCTTATAATTCTGGCTCTGTAGGCACATGCCTTCTTGAATATAACTCCCCACCAGTCATCCTACCCCACCCACACATACAGGTAATTTAAAAAGAAAAATACAATTTTAAGAAAAAAGACTAGAGCTGGAGAGAGCTCTGCAGTTAAGAGCACTGGCTACTCTTCCAGAGGACCCAGGTTCAATTCCCAGCGCCCACATGACAGCTCACAACTCTCTTTAAGTTCTGTTCCAGGGGATCTAATGTCCCCATACTGACATACATGCCGGCAAAAACCAGGTGTACATACAATAAAGATACATAAATACTTTTTGGTTTTTAAATGTATTTGTAATTTATATATTCACTTTAAATCCCAATCTTAGTTTCTTCCCTCCTCTCATCCCAATCATTCCCTCCAAACCTGTTCCCCTTTTGTCCCCTCATCCTCAGAAATGCTGAGCCCCCACCAACTCACCCCAGCACATAAAGGTGCTTCATTACTGAGCTCCTTCTTATCCACTGAGGCCAAGTAAGGCAGCCTGATTAGGGCAAAGTGATTGAAAGAAGACAACAAAATATATGTCATAGACAGCAATCACTCAACTTACTAGAGGACCCACATGAACATCAAACTGCCTACAGGTTATAACATATATGTAGGGGACCTACGTCTACTCTATGCATTCTCTTTGTTTGGTGCTTCTGTCTCTGTAAGCCCCCATGGGTCTATGTTAATTGACTCTACTGGTCTTCTTGCACCATTCTTCTCCCCTATGGGTCCTTCTATCCTTTCATCTCACTTATTTTCCACAGTACTCCCCCGAGTTCTCCTTGGCTGTGAGTCTCAGCATCAGATTCAAAGAGTTGCTGCACGGGTTCTCTCAAAGAACCATTAAGTTAGGTACCTTTATATAAATATAGCAGAGTATCCTTAAAGGTGTCAGTGGTTGGTTCTCTCCCATGTAGTGAGATTCTGGTTGGGCCAGGCATTGATTGTTCAGTAGCTCAGTCTCTATCTTTGTCTGTGCACATCTTGTAGGCAGTGTAAAATTTGCTTAGAAAGTTTTGTAGGTGGACTGGTGTTCCCTTCTCACCTCTATATGTCCTGCCTGGCTAGAAGGTAGCCTCCTCTGTCTCAAGTTCCCTGCTGCTAGTAGGCTCAGCTAGAGACATCCCCATATCCTCCCTGTAGCTTATCCAGTTTCAGGTCTCCAGCTTGTCTCTGTAATGCCCATGCCTTCAGTTTCCCTTTTTCCTCCAGGCCCTCAAACCTCTCCTCTGCAGTCTCCCCACATCTGCTTCCAACCCTCATTTCCCTCCCTACACCCTCTCTTATACAGTTCCCTCTCTATTTCTTCTTCCACCATCTATCTACTTCCTCATCTTATGGAGATTCAAGGAGGGCCTCCCTTGGGCCCTCTTTATTACTTAGCTTCTTTGTGCCCAGGATTTGTAGTATAGTTTAATTCTCCGGTTAGCTGTGTACCTCATTTTTAAAATTGGTTTATTTAGTTTGTTGCTGTTTGATTTCTAGAGTTCTTTATATGTTTTGAATATTAGTCCTTTGTCAGATGTAGGTTTGCTGAAGATATTTTCCAAATTAGGATGCTGGTTTTTTTCTACTAACAGTGTCCTTTTTCCTTACAGATGATATTCAGGTTCATGAAGTCCCATTTACTAATTTTTAATCTTACAGCCTGAACTGATGGTGTTCTGTTGAGGAAGTTGTCTCCTGTGCCAAGGAGTGCAAGGCTGTTTCTCCACTTAGTGTTTATGGTTTTTGTTGAGTCTTTGATCCACTTGGACTTGAGTTTTGTGTGGAGTGATAAATAGGTATCTAATTGAAGTTTTCTTTTGTAGATATCCAGTTGGACCATCAACATTTGCTGAAGATGCTGTCTTTTATTTTTCCTTGTATGATTTAGACTTCATGGTCAAAAACCAAGTGCCCATAGGTATGTGGGTTTATTTCTGTGTCTTAATGCCATTTCAATGATCAACCTGTCTGTTTCTATGCCAGTTCCATGAAGTTTTTATTAATGTTGCTCTATAGACAACTTGAGATCTGGGATGGAGATTCCTCTGGAAGATATTTTATTATACAGGACTGTTTTAGCTATTTTGGGTTACTTGGTTTTTTTTTTTTTTTTCAAATTAAATTGAAAATTGATCTTTCAAGATCTATAAAGAGTTGTGCTGGAAATTTGATGGAAATTAATAAAGTGGAAACAAAGAGAACAGTCGAAAGTATCAACAAAACCAAGAGCTGGTTCTTTGAGAAAATCAAAAAGATAGACAAACCGTTAGCCAAACAAACTAAATGGCAAAGAGACAGTACTCTAATTAACACAATCATAAATGAAAAGGGAGACATAACAACAGCCACTGAAGAAAGCAAAGAATCATAAGGTCCTACTTTGAAGGAGTATATGCCACAAAATTTGAAAATCTAAGGAAAGTGAATGATTGTCTTGAACAATTCCCCTTGCCAAAATTGAGTGAAGAACAGATAAACAACCTAAATAGTCCCATTTCCCCTATAGAATTAGAAGCAATCATTGGTATCCTCTGAAACAACAACAACAACAACAACAACAACAACAACAAAAGCCCAGAGCGAGATGGTTTCAGTGCAGAATTCTATCAGACCTTCAAGGATGTGCTAATACTGATACTCTTCAAGCTTTTCCAAAAGATAGAAATGGATGGAATGGAGGGATTCCAAGATGGTATCAACCAGTATGCATCGTATCTGATCTACTTTGAGAAGACCAGTGGCGTGAATGGAGGCACAGACTGCTGAATTTTAAAAACTCTAGGTGAGTGGGGCCCCAAACTCTGCAGAACACCAGTGGGTCTACCCCTGGGACAAGCAACAGCCCAGAGGTGCTAAACGCACTCCCCAAACTCTGGAACGGAATCCACAAGCGAGCTGCAGCAGGCACATAAAACCCAAACTCACTGTTTGGGGAGAGGTTTTTCCGGAGCCCCCAGCCTGAGGAGTCTCAGGGAATATGGTGAAACTGCCATTGGACCCCTTCATCCACACCATTACAAACTGCGGAGGTAACCTGCCTAGGCTAAGTGGAAACACAGGTGGCAGGACTCTTTCCCATGACCTAATGGATAATTTTGGTCATAGAATTTTTATATCAGTAATATAAACCCTTACTGTACATATTGAATGAGTATGTCACCTGATTGCGGTCTTAGGTACCCTACATTAGGTGAAGAACTTTTTCATATTTTCTGGATGTGTTGCTGGCTGTGAACACTTACTGATCTTTTCAGACAGCACAATAAACATGTAAATCCCTAAGTACATTCTTTGAAATAATGCTGATAAAATTATATTACCCTTTCTCCAAACAATTCAGGTTCTTTGGGCTATATTTGGTCTTTGGGGCTGAAATGAAAGGGGATAATAGAAAACTTTTACTTAACCATTTTCTGGATAACCTATATATTCGGTCTTATTTTCTTGACTTATAACGTAACTTTTCCCATTGTAAAGGCACATCTCCTTTGGATTTCTAGGGGCTTTTCACATAAGTCAAACTGAATCACTCACTATAGTGCTGACATTAATATGCTGTGATTGTTTACACTCACAGTTAATTTCATAAGATCTAGAGCAGTGGTTGTTAACCTTCCTTATTCTGTGAGATTTTGATACAGTAATATATGTGGGGGTGACCACAGCCTTAAAATTATCTCACTGGTATTTCATAACTGTAATCTACTGCTGTTATCAATCACAATATAAATATCTTATATGCAGGATATTGATAAGGGAATCCTGTGCTATGGTGGACCAAAGGTTTAAAACTGCTAATCTAGAGTCAAACATAATAAATTTCAGGCCACAGATGAGATAGATTATCTAGAATAATTAGTCTATGAGGAATGGCTATACAGGGCTATTTTAAATAGGTGAGTTGGACTGGTAAAACATGGCCTAAAAGTGGGAAGAATTGATCTCTAGGCTTGCATCCTAGACTGCATGAAAAGGAGAAAGCAGAAAAACACACAAAATTGGCCCCTTTTTACCTTATCACCATAGATAAAATGTAACCAGCTTTCTAAATATCCTGCCATCATGACTATTGACTGGGTCCCAGACTCATTTCCAGAATGTATTTGGGCCTTTATTGGGTGATCCCTCAAGCTGATCCATTCCATTTAATTTAGACATAGTTAGAATTACTTCACCGTACGATTGTTGGTGCTATTTCTGTAGAGAGAAGGGTTTTTTTTTCTTCTACACCTCCCTAAGAAATATCTCCCAACAGAGAAATGCTTGAAAATTGTAACAAACTAAAACAGAGAATACCTGTAACACTAAGAAGCTACAGGAGAATCTGAAAATGTTTTGAATATAACATAATTGGAGCACATGGGAAATAAAATAAGGGATGAAGTGTCTCAATTTTTCAAACTTTAGGAAAATAGATATCACATAAACAATCAATGAAGGAGCAACAGAATATTGGGAAATTCTTCACAGGTACTTTGAGAAAGGCATTTTGGAGATTCCTTACAGTAATCTGAAACATAGTTTGGAAATTTTCATCTGGTGTATATTTGCAATTATTATGACATGGGGGAAAATGTTTTAATTTTATGAGCTTAGATAATGATTTAAGATTTCATATATTCTAACACTCTTTTCTATGTATACAATATTTCTTGATCATTTACCTTCTTGCACAAGTAATAAAAATCCAGACCTCATAAGACTAAGCAGAAAAGGTTTTATTTAATGAAAATCCATAAGCCAATCAATGAACTAATGAAGCAACCAAGACAGGAAATATAAGAGGAGGCCCACTTATCCTCCTTGGGCATGGTCTTGAATCTGGAACTTTCAGGTGTATATCTGAAGAATACTAGTGATTAATCCTTTTAATTTTGGATTTTCAAGTCTATGTAAGATGGAAACTTAAGTTTGAATGACAGAACGCACTTCGTACCTTGAGGGAAGAGTGAAAGAAAGGGCAATGGTGCCACCTACTAGAAATAAGACAGAAGAAAGAGTTGCCATTGCCAATGCAATGCCAACTTTCTGGGTTTCTGGGAAGGAGGGTGTGTGGAAATATGGGGGGAAGGCAATCCCATCCTTGCGAATGATGGATAAGTAATTGTACAAGATGGTAAGGAAGACAAAGCTGCTGGCAATGATGTTCAGAATCCCTGGAAGACAGAATGGATTGTAGGTGGCTTTCTTCCAGAGTCTCCCTGAGTACAATTTCCAAAGTGCAATGGTGTCAAAAACTGCCGCAAGCATGCCAAGACGGCTGGAGATAAGTAGCAGGTGTTGGAGCACTCGCATATCCATAGGAATTAAGGTGTCCTGGTAGCTGTACTGATAACACACTCTGACAATGCTGGAATTCCTTTCCTGGTGTTGTACGCAGCTTCTCCACATCCCCACTAATGCCATGCTGGGCTTGGAGTCCAATGGGTCTTGAAAGTACCACACTTGCCACTCGGGGAGGCCCATAGAAACACTACAAAGGAACCATGCGAGGGTGGCCACAGCAAAACCTCCTAGCTGCCAATTGGTATGGTTTCTGACCATTGACATGGTGATGGTAACTGCAAAGAAACACAAGACATCATGAGGTTGGGATTTTCAGTCCTGGGAGAATGTCCCCTGTGGGATCAATACCAGGGGAGAAGGGTTATGTTGAGCAAGTGAGCCTTTGACCAGGAAATCTCCTTCATAGAATCTGTTCTGATCAAAGTCAGAGAAGGGCCAGCTCAGTGGCAACATTTTTTAGCACAACGTCTAAGGTTTTTCTATTGTTTACAGAATTGCAGTAAAGTTTCATCCCCAGTATCTAGCCACCCAGATGGTTTTCATAGCAAGAAACTTCATACTGAAACAAAGAGGCCACTTCAAACACAAAACATATTTGATGAAATATTCATACCATAGAGTCATATGACATTCTTAAATATAAAACAGGTATCATACATTTAGGATGTGAAATATTTTTCACAATATATAGCTCTGCCATCCAGGCTGGCCTGGAACTATGTCCCCATCTGGCCTTCAGCTGGAGGCAATCCTCCTGCCTCTTTCTTCTTGCCAAATGCTGCTATTGCAGGCAACAGCCACATCAGATTAGTAACACCTTTTTTTCATTGTTGATCAATGCTACAGTCAGTGTGAGTAATTTGTTCTCTTTAACACAATAACTAGTGTCTCAGGTTATTGATGACCTATGCTTTCTTGGCTCTACCATCGAGTTTTGACATCTGGGTTTACACAAATATTTACCTATCATGAATATTGTCATGTGTATTGCATGTCAGCATATGATTCATTCATACATAAAAAACATATGTGGTATTTGATCTGAGGATATCTAAAACCTCAATCCTGTGGCACACTCATTCAGTGTGACTTTTTAATGGATTCTATTGCTGAAATCAAATTCTATTACCAAACAAACAAAACCTTAGAGCACAGAAAATGGTTTATTTTTATATGTATATATAAAACTCATGGTGATATATATTTTCATTTCTCTGGGCTTTATCTTAAGGAGCAGAACTGGGTTTGTGTTATATGGTGTCTTGCATGTATTTTATAATTTATTATATCAAAGATATGAATAATATAGAAAATATACTGTTGAAAGAAAGCAAATGAATGTGTAATAACTGAAAATCTACAAATGTCAAAACTACAAAATGACTGGAACTAACAAAACCTTTCAATAATAACTTTGTTTCTAATTCTCAATAATATGACTCCTTCTGGATAAAGAAACAAGGCATTTCTTGGTATGGTATAAAGGGAGGGACAACTAACACCAGTGGATGTTTGAAAAGCCACATGAAAACCTACTGCTAGAGAAGATTCTTAAACTACATGCACACATGACAGAAATTTGAATGAAGTCATTTATAATGGGAAGAACCAATGCCTCAACTATATATCTTATGCCACATAGTAAAGTATACAGTGCTGTAAGTGGCTTAAATTTTGAAGCGTCTTAGTGCAAAAGATTTTCATAGACCCCAA
The DNA here is from genome assembly GCF_964271855.1 of Acomys minous. Lineage (NCBI taxonomy): Eukaryota > Metazoa > Chordata > Mammalia > Rodentia > Muridae > Acomys > Acomys minous. The sequence goes on along the minus strand of NC_140488.1, from coordinate 120,889,801 downwards.
ACATCAGACTCTACTACAAAGACTGTTGATTGTTCTCTATACCATGACAATAATGCCCTTTTGATGAATACATCAGTTACTTATATCATCAAGCATTGAAGCTTTATCTGGACTGGGTAGCTAGAAAGTACTTTGTATGCTACAAGAAAATAAAGGTAACCATCAATAATATTCAGATTCAAATCCTGAGATATACAGGAATGACTTGCTTTTAAGATATACTGGTATAATACTTCTACAAATGTTATGTTGATAACCAGCCACTCTTTATTGGACTTAATTTTCACTCCATGAAATAGGAACCCTATTAGACACTAATGTAGACAAGACCTTGGATAATGTCAAAGGCCTAAAAGAAACCGTCATGCTATCATTCTGCTAGAGAAACATAGCAATAATATGACTAATAAAATTATACGATGCTATGCCAAAAATCGATATCTAATTCATCACTCATCAGAAAAGCTTCTTATGATCAACAGTAATAATACAGAGACACGTAGGCTGAACAATATACAGAAGAAATGATTTTGGAGCATTCATGCTAAATTGGATCTCTTTATAAAATCCCCTCCCTTTGCAGGACAGAAATTGATGTGGAAGAGGAAGAAGAACAATTTGTAGAACTAGAGGTGAAACAGCATCTTCCACACACAACAAGAATGATGCACACATGAACTCTGAATTTGCCAGCATGTGCAAGGCCTATACAAGTTAAAAACATAAAAAATAAATACAAAGAAACTAGGGTGGACATGGGGCTCAACTCCTGACCAAACAGTTATTTGGAATCAGTACATCCTAGGAAGTCGAAAATAAATTATATATAATAAACTATCACTGGGTAATCAACCTCATCTCAGAGTAAGACCATATGCAGGAGGAGCCTACTTACTAAAAACAGACTTAATTTTCAGATACAGACAACCAAGCAGGCATGAAAAGAAGTATACGTTTTCAAAGACACACTCCATAGAAACTACTTAGTGCCCAACATCCCATTTCCTTCAGTTTTCAGGTCCTCTCAACACAGCATTAACACAATAGCCTTTTGCAGACACTGCCTACACTGAAATGATAACACCACAATAGATTAAGGAAAAGCCATACAGGTGCATGTGATAAAATGACTCCTTATAGAGTTCAGGAGAGAAATTTTCATAGGAGTGGCAAACGGATCATCCTTGTGCACATTACACTGAAATGTCAGTCCCAAAAGATCAAGCAATATGTGATTCCACTAAAATGAACCGTGATACAGTCACATCCAGATGAAGACAGCGCAGTGGGTGTTTCTAGCAGCCAGAGCAGTGAGAAATGATAGATGAGATTCAATGAGGACAGCATTTCATTCCGAGAATTTGAACAGTGGTGACATTTCCACATCCATATGAATATACACATAACCACAAACCTACTTCTTCAAAGTCTTCTGATATACATGCTTAGCAACATTAAATACATCTACAACAAAGATGGATGGATTTTCTACTTACATGTGATGCTGTCTCCAAGTGAAGACAAGTAGCCAGTGGCCAGTTCTGTGGCACAATGCGGAACTAGTTGGATCAGCACTGCTAAGGAGGACAGAGCTTTCCTCATGTGCCCTTCAAGGCTAGTAGGTGACTTCACAGTCAGCTGTGAGGTAACTGGTCTGCTTCACAGTTCTGAGACCTTTATTGTGTCATCAAATTCTAGCATTGAGCCCATCTTCCACATTTCAGCCTTTAGTATGTGAGTGAAAAGACACTTTGGGTGCTAACCACACGAGGTTTTATATTTCTATTGCGATATGTTTTATTATGCAACATTTGAAGGTTTTGATGTGTTTACTCATGTGTTTCCCTGCCTATAGTCAAGACCTACCTGAATCAAGACTGATTCAGCCCTGTTTGCTGTCCAGTACATTTTTTGTTCTCTTGGAGGATGATTTCTAACCTTTTCATTGGGGGCAGTGACATTTTAGAAGAGTCATAGCCATATATAGATCCAGATGCCAACAGAAGTGGCATCCACAACCCAGAAAATATCCTGGTCGATTCATTAAAGATAAAAGCCCAGAAAACCAAAAAAAAAATTCTCACACAGATCCTGGGATTCAAAACAGCCAATGAGTTGAGAGCTGAGATTAAATGGGAAATTCCCTAAATCAAATGTAGTAAACTAATCTGTATACCACTGTTGATTATGATAACAGCTAATCCACATTATGTGGAAATGTATTGAAGGATGTTTCTCAATGCTGTTTAGTGAATAGTATATCATTTGTTCAATTCTGGTTCTATAAAAATAGAGAAGGAAAGTGGATAAATAGAGGGAGAACAGAATTTAAAGGGATGATGAACGTAGTTGCAATATGTCATTTTTCTTATTTTATTTTTGTTTTTGAGACAGTTTCTACATCTAACACATAGGCAACTAGAATGTGTAGTGAACTGTCTCTGACACCAGGGCACTGCTGTTTCAGGCATGTTCTACCATGATATTGATAAGTCCTCTTAATATCTACTTTTCGATCGCTGTGCTAAAATCCCTTGACCATTTTACAAAGGGAAGATATAATTTAGGCTTATATTTCCAGACAGACAGTCCATATTGACAGGAAAAATGACATCAGGGAATCATGATGGTAGGGAACCATGAATATAGGGGAACCATACTGGCAAGGCAATCATGATAGCAGGGGAAACATAATAGGAAGGCAATCATGATGACAGGGGAACCATGATTCCAGGGAACTATGATGGCAGGGGAACCAGGGTTTCAGGTGAATAAGGTCCACAAGGAGACCATCATGGCAGGGAACTGTGATGGCAGGGGCACCAGGAAGACAGAACCATGATGGCAGGGAAATGTGAGGCTATTGTGAACATGAGAAGTAATTCTTTTTAAACTCAGTTCCTTGGAGTGATTCCACTGGCGTAAGAAGCAGGACTCCAGCAGACCAATTAAATAGCAAATCAGCAATTCTAAAAAGGAGACTGCAAACACAGCTGCTGGAACCCAGAGCAGCATGGAAATTCAAAGTCCCTAAGCATTCCCTAGAAATGGTCTTTCTAGGAGCACCTTGAAGTGGATCCCTGAATAGCCAAACAATAGGAAACAATACCAAGACACAACAGCCCAGCCTCCTGTTTTGAGCAAATTTTTTTTCAGAGTCTTTAATAAGATGTTTTTCAGGTGCTAAAGATAAACCCTCCACAAGAGGTAGTTCCTCTTCTTGTGGATATACATCACTGTTCTCTCACAAGTCTGTTCCTCATTTCACATGTGGGATCAAAACAAAACCATGTTTGTATCCACTCCACTCACATTTGGCCAATTTTAACTTCTTTAAGAATCTTCCACCAAGTGAATGTGGTTCTTTATTTTTCTCTTCCTAATTCTCTTCCTTCTCTTTTTGAAACATGGGACAATGTGTCCCAAGCTGTGGTTGAAGCTTCAGCAGTAATTATTTACCTGTTTCTTGAGGGTTTTATAGAAGGATTGTGTTTCAGTGCCATGTTTAAGATATTCAGATGAGAACTGATAGACTGTGTTCATATGTTGGAGAAGGGGGTCCCCTTCTGTTACAGGTCTAGTGGAGGAGAATAGATGAAAGAGGGAGTGAGGGTGGATAGGGAAGATAAAAATGAAAGGAAACAATTGGGATGGGATCTAAATAAATCATTTTATAAAAATTTAAAGATATTGTTTGGTGGGAAGGGTGTTGCTGGTATTTGAACCCAGGGCCTCATGCTCATATCCTCCTCTCCTGATCTACAGGTTTACCACCAATACTTTGATTCTTTTAACAAAGCTATAGAGTAGGGGAAAAAGATTGTCTCCCTATGTTCTTGTTGTTGTTTTTGTTGTTGTTGTGACCAAGTCGAAGGATTTTGTTGACAAGCTGTGATCATGGTTTTGGCACATATTCTGTGGTTGATTGCAGAGTAAACCCAGATTAGCTGACCTTAAGCAAGTCCCAGTGTGTATACAGACTTCCACAGCTGTGCCCACTCCTATGCATGCTAAAGAGACAATCATTAGATGAGATTTTTTTTCTCATTCATTCTGTCACTAAATGTAGATATATTTATACTCTCTGGAATTCTTGATTCCCTGCTAAACAGACAGGGAGCAGGAGAGCAAGGAATATACAGAGAAATCAATATTACATTTGTTTCATTAAATGCCTGCTAGAGTACTATATATTGTTCTCCTGAGGAAAAAGAAACAGGCCAAGTACAGGAAAAATTACATTATCATTATATCATTATAAAAATCAGCACTGTATTTGGAGAAGACTCACAGGAAAGAATGTTGGTATAAATTAACATTCAACAAATAACTTGATAGTCCTTATATGGTGTCTATACCTAATGCCAAGTTGATTATTTTAGATTCTCCCTTAAAGAGCCTGTTTCCACATTTCAATGTGTTATTTTTCTCAATGCCTCTCTTTCTCTTAATCCTCTTACTTAAACCAATGTTAGAATTCTCTTTAATGAAATTCCCATAATGTGCATCATATTTGTTATTCCTGAAGTTCTTTTCTGCTTTGCAGCTATGAATCATGTTTGGCCTGAGTCCCTAAAAGAATATAGGTTGTCCTCCAGGTACTGAACTGGATAACATAGAGCTCTATATCTGTTCTCTCAGTACTGACACTGCCATATAGCAAGAAGGATCTTACCAGATGAAAGTACTGAGATATTTCACTTCACAGCCTTCAGAACCATGAAATAAATAACTTAGATTTTTTTCCAGTTTGACAGTTTTGCTTTGTAATTCATGCTAATCCTTCCCTTACTATATAGATCAGAAGTCAGAACTTGAACTGCTTTTACTTGATGCACATGTGCAATCCCAACAGATAGGATACTGTGACAGCAAGTAGGTCTAGAGTTAACGCCAACCAGGTTAACTCAATAAATACATTCCCTCAAAATAAACGTGGCCTGGAGATGTAGCTGAGTGGCAAAACACTTACTTAGTGTACATGAGCATCTAAGTTATTCTTCAATATTAACAATAAAAAGTGTAAGATAAAAAGACAGCCAGATACAGAGGGATACATCCGTAACTTCTCAAGATGCTGAGTCAAGAGCATACTGAGTACTATTAGATGTCAGAAACACCATCACTTTCCAATTTTGCAAGCAAAACTGTCACATGATACTGCTGAGTGTTTCATGATGGCAGAACACAGTCTCTGATGAGAACCTGTGTCCTGTGATAAGAGAGAACTATGAGTATCTATGTGCAAGGAACTTACTTGAAGCATGATCACATCTCTGATAGGCTCCATGCTACCAATTTATGAATGCTGCTTTTAAAACTTTTTATTAATTAATTAATTAATTAATCAATTTAAATCCCAGTTGTAGTCCACTCCCTTCTCTCTTCCCAGTCTAATACTATCCCATCCTCCTTCAACTTCTCCTCAGAAAATATGAAAGCCCCCTTACTCTCCCACTGAAGCTCACCAAGTTTCATCAGGACTGAATTCCTCCTTTTCCCCTGTGGTCTGGCAAGGCAATCCCACCAGGAGTAAATGATCAAAGAGTATGTTACAGAGTCCATGGCAGAGACAGCACTAGCTTGCCTTTCTAGTGTATGCACAGGAAGCCTGAGCTGTCACCAACTACACTATTGGGATGGACCTAGGTACAGTCAATGAGTGGTCCTCAGTTGGTGCACAGACTCCACAACCCCTATGGGCCCTGGTCTGTTGGTTCTGTTGGTCTTCATGTGTAGATCTTGTCAACTCTAGGTCCTTTTTGTCCACACTTTTCCCCTAGATTTCCTATGCTTTAACAATGTTTGCTTTTAAGTTACACTATGTGTTTCAAAGTGCTGCTGTGTGTAGCCTCTCAGAGAACAACTCTGCATAGCAACCATAGCAGAGTATTGCTAATAGAGTCAGGGATTGTCTCTCTTCCATGAGGTGGGACTTGGGTTGGAAAAGGCATTAGTTGGAAATGCCATCACTCTCTGCTATATTTCCTCTATCTTTAACCATGTCTTGTAAAGTTCTGCACTAAAACAGTGTGGCCTTGGGAATTTTCAGTTAGGAGACATTTGATGACTGCTTCTATTTCCTAAGGGTTATAGGATTGTTTAAACTCTTTATCTTGATTTAACTTTGGTAAGTGAATATTGCAAGAAAATAGTCCAATTCCTTTAGATTTTCCAATTTTCTGGAATACAGGCTTTTGAGGTAAGACAAAGATTGTTTCGATTTACTCAGTGTCTGTTGTTATTTCTGCCTTTTAATTTCTGATTGTGTTGATTTTCATACTATCTTTCTGCCTTTTACTTAGTTTGGCTGAGAGCTTGCCTATTTGTTGAGTTTCTCAAAGAATCAGCTATTATTTTCAATGACTCTTTGTTTTTATCACTTTGTTTCTAAAATATTAATTTCAGTCCTGAGTTTGATGGTTTCTTGTTATCTATACCTCTTGGATATGTTTGCTTCTTTTTTCTAAAGATTTCAGGTGAGCTTTTAAGTTACAAGTGTGGAATCTCTCCAATGTCATTATGAAGGCACTAATTCTATGAACTTTCTTATTAGCACTTCTTTCATCGTGCCCCATAATTTTGAGAATGTAATTACTTCATTTTCAGTAAATTTTAGCAAGTCTTTTATTTCTTTACTTCTTCCCTAACCAAGTGGTCGTTGAGTAGGGAATTTTTCAGTTTCCATGAATATGTGGGATTCTTGTTATTTCTCTTGTTCTTGAGGTTCAGCTTTAATAGATGGTGATCTGATAAAGAACAATGGATAAAGAATCTATTTCATTACATTGATTAAGGTTTGCTTTGTGACCAACTCTATGGTCAATTTTGGAGAATGTTCCCTGAGATGCTGAGAAGAAAATATACTCTTTTTTTTGTTCGGATAAAAGGTTTTGTAGATATCAATTTTGTCTGTTTGATCCATGTTTCATTATTTCTTTATTTAGTTTCTGTCTCAATGACCTGTCCATTGGTGAGAGTGGGATGTTGAAGTCTCCCATTATTAATGTGTGGGGATTGATATGTGATTTAAGCTTAAGCAATGTTTCATTTATGAATATGAATGCTCTTATATAGGGGACATATATGTTTAGGATTTTTCCTTTGATGAAAATAAGTGTCCTTCCTCATCTCTTTTGATTAATTTTGGTTGAAATTTATTTTATTAGATATTAGTATGGCTACTCCAGCTTGATTTTTGGGTCTATTTGCTTGGAAAATATTTTCCAGGCATTTACTCTGAAGTTATGTCTATCTTTTTGCTCAAGTGTGCTTCTTTTATTAAGAAGAATGTTAGATCCTGTTTACACATCCATTCTATTAACTTGTGTCTTTTTATTGGAGAATTGAATCCATTAACTTTGATAGACATTAGTGACCAATAATTGTTAGTTCCTTTTATTGTTATGTTGGTGGTAATAATGTTTTTAGTGTGTTCATCTTCTTTGGTTTTGCTGTTGTGAAATTATCTATATCCTATGTTTTCATCAGTGTATTTGACCTCAGTGGGTTGGAGTTTTCATTCCAGTATCTTCTGAAGTGCTGTTTTGGAATATATATTTGTGATTGTCATGGAATATTTTGTTTTCTCCCTTTATGGTGATTGAAAACTTTGCTAGGTACAGTAGTGTTGCCTGACATCTTTGGTATCTTAGTGTCTGCATGACACATGCCCAGGCTCTTCAGGCTTTCATAATCTCTGTTGGGAAATAAGGTGAGATTCTGATAGATCTGTCTTTATAGGTTACTTGGCATTGTTCCCTTTCCACTTTTAATATTTTATCTTTCATTGCAGATTTGGTGTTTTGATTATCGTGTGGCAATCTAGCTCTACGGAAGAGAATAGAAGGAATATTTCAATCTGGAGATATTAAATATATCTAAGAAGACACAAAGAATTAATAATCCAAGAACAGTAACTGAAAAGTGAGGGACAATTAAAGATGGTGGTACTGAGTGTATACCATGTTTGTGACAGAGAACCTGAGTCTATGAAATGGGCTAAAAGGAACAACCCAGGAGCCCCAGACCACTCAATCCCATCATGGCCAGATATCTTGAGCATTTGGAAGTCACAAGCTTCAAGCACCCTGCACTCTTTTGAATACTGGATATAGTTACAGGCCCCCAGGGGAACACAGGATTGGCACAGCAAAACAGGTGAACAAATGAGCTGCTGAATCCAAATCACCACCATAAAGGTTTTTTCTGTCTGAACATGTAAGGATGATTAGAACCAGCCCCCTCCCATTGTGTCCAGATGCCTCCCAAGTTCAAGCATCACAAACTTTGAGCACCCTGAATTCTTCTGAATACTAGACCAGGTGCAGGACCCCTGGGAACAGAGGATCTGCAGTGAAACCTGGGACCCTCAAGAAAAGCATCTGTATCCAAGTTACAGAGTTCGGGCCTCCAAGCCACTGACCTACTCTATTGCTGATCTTTATGATGAGACCAAGTAGTCAGAGGAATCTTGCTGAATCACAGATCCTTGGATGCACACCCCAGACTAATTTTAAGGAGGACCGTGTCCATTAAGCCAGTAAACCAAGTAGCTGCATCCTGAAGTGAACCTGACCACCCTCAGCAAATGGGTAAAGGAAGGGGTAAGAATACAATCAACAAAAACCAGGACAACATGGCTCCACCAGAAATCACAAATAACAACACAATCTCTAATGCAGCTGAATCTCAGGATAATGACCTTAAAGCTATGATGGGGCACTTGTTAGAGAAATATAAAGAAGAATTAAATATATCATTTTAAGAATTATAGCCTTATATAAACAAAAGAATAGAGGCTATTGAGGACAGACAGGAAACTACAATGAAATGAAAGGATTGAAGCTGCTCAAGAAAAGAAAATGGAATGAAAATCAAGTAAGAAATCACAAACTCAGAAAACCCTGGAAATGGAAAAATTAGAGAAGAGACTGGGAATTGTAGAGGCAAATACCACCAACAAAATTCAAGAAATGGAGAAATAATCTCAGAGACTGAAGATACTATTAAATACATTGATATATCTCAGAGAAAATATTAAAATAGAAAAATTCATCACACAAAATATCAAAGAAACCTAGGACACCGTGAAAAGACTTATTCTCAGTATATTAAGAATAGATGAAAAAGAAGTTGTCAGGTTTCAAGGACTGTTAAAGGTTTTTAAAGAAAATCATAAAATGAAAATTCCCCAACCTAAAAAAAAGAGAGGCCTAAAGAACACCAGACTCAAGACTCATAGTAATGACCATTTGAAAGTTAACATATGTGGACAAAAGACTATAATGAGTAATACACTATAGCTTCTGTGACAAGATCTTTTGTTTGTGTCTTTGTTTTATTTTACTGGGAGCATGAAAGGGATTTTGGTGCATGACATGTAAATCATAGGCATTCATTAAAATTTGAAAAATCATAAAAGAAAAATTCCCAAAACTAAAAAGAGTGATGGCCTGAACATAAAAGAGGCCTACAGAACACCAAATAAAGTAAAACAAAAAAGCACACAGCCTCTCATGTTACATTAAACATAGTTTATGGGTAACCTGACCTTGTATACAGATATATTTTACATCAACAATGAGCTCAGATGATGTGGCTTGTGGGCATGAAATAAAGCTATCTATATTTAAGGTTCTCAAAAAGAGCAAGCCTCAACAAGTAACTTCATAATTATTTACATTGGCCAGGAAGCATGGTTTGATTCTTTCCTAGTGTTTACAATGTAATATTTTTTCTCCCTCCTCCCTCTCTCAATATATGAATGAATAAATAAATAAATATTTTTGAATAGGTAAACATCCAACACAAAGCTTATTATTTCTCCTTGTGTGAACATAAACTAGTTTGCTAATTTGTTAAATTGAAATAGCTAATTTCCTAAATATTTCAGGATTGGATTAGATCAAGGAAAGAACAAAGCCAAGACAACTCCTGCAAAGGATACTGTTATCTCCAACCTCTTTTCCATTTGCTTTCTTTTTTCTACATTACAAAGAACCTGCTTTTCCCAGGTTCCTCAATTTCTACAATCAAATCACAATGTTCGGGTCTTCTCTGACTAGCCATTCTTAAGTATTAAAAACTGATGAGTATTCTGTCCTTTGGAAGATCTTTGTCTTCCCTCAAAACAGTGGATCTTGAGTTCCAAATACTTCCACAGGCAATTTAAAAAAGATTCATTTATAATGTATACAGTATTTTGTGCTACATATGATCCAGCAGGCCAGAAGTTGGGAACCAGATGTCATCATAGATTGTTCTGAGCCAACATGTGGTTGCTGGAAATTGAACTCAGTACTTTTGGAGGACTAGCAGGTATAGTTCAGAAACAGCCAGATACTGACCTTTCAAACACCAGGTTCATATTGATAGAATGTTATTTGATTGCTGAAGAACTGACAGATCATGGTCACAGCCTGTAATTTAGATTGAAATTGGTTAGAATAGCTGACCAGTCAGGGCAATGGTCTGAACTCTAGTTTTAAATACAAGTTATGGCATCAACTCCAAAAGGCGCTCTATAAGAACCATGTAAATAATGGGTAAAGAAAATTGAGGACCAGATCTCCTCGTAACCTACAGTTGGAATAAGTAGTTGAAGCCTAGGTAGTTTTCCTCTTCTTGTCAGATGGTGGCTCACATACCTCACATACCCCAGCTGCCTTCTGCTTAAAGAACTTTGTGTCAGGACACTCCCTTTTCCCCATGCAGAGTCAAAGGAAGTGTTATCTTGATCCAGAAGGTGGGTGTACTTTGTGCGGCCAGAGTGTGCAAATTCTTGATGTACATGACCTTTGGAAGAATGCTTTTGTTGAAATGGTCCAGAGTAGGTGCATCAAAATCTCTCCTGTACAATTCTTCATCCTCATCCATGAACAAGGCACCTCAGTGATAATACTGTTGTAAAAACTTGTATTTGCCTTTAACAGCTAAGTTGTTAATGACTCTGCTTTTATCTGAAGTTCTGCCTGCCTTTCTTCCTAACTGAGGTTTCGTATGCACTCTATACAAGCTTTCGCCTTTGTGAGAGCTTCTCAGTCTTCTCTGTCCCTCTTGATTCTTTTGAGCCCTCAGACTGTCTATGCCTCTAAGTCCTCCCTGTTGTTTTCATCATCGGTACTGAGTGAGTGCAGGGCTGCTGGGGGCCTATTGCTCTCCTGTAGCTCTTTCTTGGTCTCTTCCTCTACAATCATTCTTGTGTACTTGCACAGCTCCCCAGCCATGCATTTTGCTTACTGTTACAGTTCTTCTGTTTCAATGCTTCAGCTTCTAGTTCTTGAACAATCACTGTGTCCTCCTTGTGAATGAAGACAGGTGTCAGTTGAAGATCCATTTCTTCTTCGCTACGCATGTACTCCTCATACTCTGACTGTGACTCTGACTTTTCCCCAGAGCATCCTTCATCTATCATTTCCATGAATTCCACCTCATCATTTTTCCTCACTGTAGCTCACTGAAGCATCATGCCATGGCACCACTCTCCCTCCTCATTGTCAATTTCTTCCTCTTCTTCACGGCTATTTTATCAGTCCATGCACCAAGCATCTCCTTCTACTTCGGAGTCACTTTCTCCTACTACTTCACTGTCCTCTATTTTCTTGTGTCAAGCCATTCCCTCTTCCACAGCTTCACTACTGTGGTTCTGTAAGTGCATGTGTCTGGGATCACTGGGTGAGTCCTCCCCATTTTGCCTAGGCTTTGCTTCTTGTTCCTCAGCATTCTTAATGAATTGAAAGCCATCATCCTCTTCATCTAAGGACTCTGTGGGGGTATAATCTGGTCTCTTTCCAGACACATAACTTTTTACCTTCACTTTTTCCATTGAAATCTCACCTTGGTCATTGCTAACTGGGACAGCCCCATCTGTAGACTGAATGGGCGACTGCTTCATGAGTGCTCGTGAGAAGGACTTGGTTATGGCTGTGGAGGCTCCCAAAATTTGGTTGAATCCCAATGGTTAATATTGGAGGAATAGAACACTGCTTCTCATCTACATCCATACAACATGACTGCGCTTCTCCAGGCAGTAAGAGATTTATTGGAGGAATGAATCCAAGAGAGTAGGGACAAATCCAGGAGTCCTGGTCCAGGAGAAGACAGGAGGAACCTGGGCAGACACAGACCTTTTCTATGTGTTATTAGTTGGTGGTGCTTCCTAGGGTAATAATTTCCAGGGTGAGGATTAATGAAATTTCATGTCCTGACCTTGGTGAGCTCAGGCAATGATGGGATTTCCTGTTCAGAGATTGGTAAGTTCCCCAACTTGGGGATTGTAGGGTTTTTACAGAAAGCTTAGTAGTTGGAGAGATTTCTTGGTCAGAGATTGGTTGTTACTGCTGATCAGACTTTTCACCTCAATCTTGCATCATCTGTGATCTGTCCTACTGAAGGGCTGGAGATCAACGTTGTGACAGTGACAGTGGTTTGTGGAAGGGGACTAGCTGCTGGTCCTTCCTAAGGAGAGGTCTGGCCATTTTCCTGCCTTGAGAGCTTACTAAGTTTACCAAGTTTACAAAGGAGGCCATCGCAGGGAAGCCTTTCCCTTCAGCGTGAATGGGTGACTGAGACTGGAGAGGAAGTGCTGCCATCATGGGAAGCTCCTGTGATGGCATTAGGCTGAGGGAGGAAAGGTTATCATTGTCCTGGAAATCCCCCAATAAGAAGTTTGGGCTCTGTGCTCTGACAAGTATCACACTTTTACCTGCTCTTGTCTAGGCAGCCTTCAGTGGGAAAGAGCATTTTGACAGTCCTGGCAGGGTACTCCTTAAACATTTTGTGGCATGCTGTGAAAGAACTGGACTCACATCTCTGAAGGACAAGGGCTGAGGTGCCACTTTGATCCAATGTTGTCATGTCAATTATGGTGTTGGGACTACAGGTAAAATCTTTGGAAATACAAGTAAAGGATAGATAATGTAGAACTTTCTCTGAGGTTGCCAAATACTTACAGAGTGGACCTTGTAAATATAATTCTTGTTTGTTCTCATAATTATTCATATTGTACCAAGTTTATTAATGTCAGAGAAAAGCCAGTTTTTGAACTAAAGGGTTAAGAGTTCTAATTTCTTTTAAACCTAGTTCTGTTATGTGAATGGTGTTTGTTGTGGTTTTTTCCTAAAGGATTTCGTCATATATCCCTGGAAATCAAGGACTCACTTTGTAGACCATGCTAGTCTGAAATTCACAGAGTTCTGCCTATCTCAGCCTCTGGAGTGCTTGGATCAAAGGTGGGAACCACCAGACCTTTCTAATGTAAATATTTTTGCTTTAATCCCATGAGTGGGATAAGAGGCTGCTTCCTAGCAGGTGAATGATTTGCCTCCTGCAGTAGCAGGGCCCTGATCATTGCCATCTGCAGAGAGTTTAGTTCTGCCAAATTTGGAAAGCATATACATTGGAGAGCACCAAGAGACCATGGGGGTGAGGGAGGCTGCTACTAGTTGGTCTTGCTGCTGAGGTTTCTGTTGCTGGCTTCCTGATTTGCTGGATGGCTGTACTGCTGGAGAGTCTGACTAGGAAGATCAGACTGATAAATACTTGCCTGAAAGGCATGTAGAGCAAAACAGAAAAAAAACAGCCCAGACATGGCAATGCAGATAGATCTGATCTACAGAGTGCATTGTAGGACAGCTGGGGCTATATAGAGAAGCCGTGTCTTGAAAAACCAAATAAGATGGATGTTGTGGCACAGAACATTAACCCAAGAACTTGGGATGCAGAGGCAGGTGGATCTCTGTGAGTTCCAGGCCAGCCTGGTCTACATGCCGAGTCCAGGACATCCAAATCTACACGGAGAAAATCTACCTTGAAAAAAGAAAAAGAAAAACCAAATAAATACTTGCCCTGTGACCAGAATATGTTCAATCATGGTAAGCAGTCCTTGTACACATGAGAAGAAAGCATTTGCCCATTTACTGGGGTTGTGGGGTACTCAGCAGAGAAGAGTGCCGAGAGATTGATTGAAACCAATAGAAAGTCCTCATTAGCCAGCACTTAACTACATGGAGTGAAAAAGACCCTAGTGTAGCACTGAGCTTTTCTCAGGGTGAGATTTTAAGGACAAAAACTGTGTCCTGGGTTGACATATTTCAATATGGCGCCTTGTTACACTGGGGAAGATCTTCTATAAAAGCCAGCCACATCAAGATCGCTGTGATCAATGGTGTTTTACATTTCTATAATATTCTTGCAATTTCATGCCTCTCTGTCCCACCAAGTTTGGAAAAAAAGCACTAAAATCTATGCCTTGTGCTCACAAAACTGTGGTAGGAGGATTTCCATGAGTTCCAGGCCAGTTGTGATGTAGAACAAAACCCTGTCTCAAAAATAATCTATGGCTCTGACTGTGGATTTATCTTTTTGTTGTAGATTTGTGTTTGCTTTGTGTCAGAGGCTCATTATGTAGCTCTGCATGTCTGTTATGAAGTCTGTGTGAGACTGATAGAGATCTGCATGCCCCTGCACCACCACCACACCTAGGCCCTGGAACACCCCTGTTTGTATTACTGGAAATGGAACCCAGGGCCTCATATGTGCTAGGGAACCATCCCCAACTGAGCTCCACTCCTAATTCCATGTTCAGTTCTTCATTAGTTTACATTCTATTTAAGAATTCTTAGAGGAATCAATGTACTTTTCAGAATTATCATAACATTGGGCATGGTGGGCCACACTTCTAGTAGCAGTACTTGGGAGTCAGGGTCAGAATTAAGTACACCAAGGCCTTCCTTGTTTGCACCTTGAGTTCCAGTGCAGCAAAGGCAATCTCAACCATATCTCTCAATGAAAATCTCAATAGTTAGTTTATGTAACTTCTCTCTTTCTCTGTTTCTGTGTCTCTGTGTCTCTGTGTCTCTGTGTCTCTGTCTCTGTCTGTCTCTGTCTCTGTGACTGTATCTGCGTGTGTGTGTGTGTGTGTGTGTGTGTGTGTGTGTGTGTGTGTGTGTGTTTAAAACAACAATAAAGAAGAGAGCATGAATTTGCAGGGAGAGTTAGAGCGAGAAGTAGAGGTGCCTAAGTGCTATCTTGTGTATGAAATTATCAAGAAAGAATGAAATTATATTAAAAAAAAACAAAGCGCATCTGGATGTGGGGGATCACACTGCTAACTACAGCATGTAAGAGGAAGAAACAGGAGGATCTATTCAAGTTTGAGGTCAGCCTGGATTCTATGATGGGTTCAAGACCAGCCAGGGCTACATAGAGACCTTCTCTTTTTTTAAATTTTTTATTAATTTATTCTTGTTATATCTCAATGGTTATTCCATCCCTTGTATCCTCCCATTATTCCCTCCCAACCATTTTCCCTCATTCCCTTCCCCTATGACTGTTCCTGAGGGGGATTTCCTCCCGTGTATATGCTCATAGGGTATCAAGTCTCTTCTTGGTAACCTGCTATCCTTCCTCTGAGTACCACCAGGTCTCCCCCTCCAGAGGACATGGTCAAATATGAGGCACAAGAGAATGTGTGAAAGTCATACCACACTCTCCCCTCAACTGTGGAGAATGTTCTGTCCATTGGCTCGATATGGGTAGGGGTTTAAAGTTTATCGTCTGTATTGTACTTGGCTGGTGCCTTACTTTGTGCTGGACCCCTGGGCCCAAATCTGCCTATCATAATGTTCTACGTGTAGGTTTCTACTTTGCTATTCTCCCATGATTCTCTCATCTAGAGTCCCAATAGGATGTCCTCCCCTCTGTCCCAGTTTCCTGGCAAGTGAAGGCTTTCGTGGGACATGCCCCTTGGGTATGCAGATATAAGAGAGTATATACCATTTGAGTCTTTCTGCTTCTGGGTTAACTCACTCATTATGATCATTTCTAGCTAAATCCATTTATCCACAAATTTTGGGAATTCCTTGTTTTTCATAGCTGAGTAGTATTCCATAGTGAATATGTACCACAGTTTCTTTATCCATTCTTCTATTGAGGGATACTTAGGCTGTTTCCATGTTCTGGCTATTATGAATAAGGCTGCTATGAACATGGTTGAGCAAATTTTCTTATTGTGTGCTGGTGCATCTTCTGGGTATATTCCAAGGATTGGAATAGCTGGGTCTTGAGGAAGCCCTATTCCCAGTTTTCCGAGATAGCACCAGATAGATTTCCAAAGTGGTTGTACTAGTTTGCATTCCCACCAGCAATGAAGGAGTGTTCCTCTCTCCCCACATCCTCGCCAGCATGTGGTGTCACTTGAATTTTTTATCTTAGCCATTCTGATGGGTGTAAGATGGAATCTCAGAGATGTTTTGATTTGCATTTCCATGATGACTAAGGAGGTTGAGCATTTCTTTAAGTGTTTCTCAGCCATTCGATATTCCTCTGTTGAGAATTCTCTGTTTAGTTCCAAGCCCCATTTTGCAATTGGGTTATTTGGTTTGGTGGTGTTTAATTTCTTGAGTTCTTTATATATTTTGGATATTAGACCTTTGTCAGATGATGGGTTGGTGAATATCTTTTCCCAGTCTGTAGGCTGTCGCTTTGTTCTCTTGACAGTGTCTCTTTCCTTACAGAAGCTTCTTAGCCTCATGAGGTCCCATTTATTAATTGTTATTAATTTATTAATTGTTGACATAAAGGCCTGGGTTGTTTGTGTTCTGTTCAGGAAGTTGTCTCCTCTCCCAATATGTTCCAGGCTCTTCCCCACTTTTTTTCCAAGTGATTTAGTGTCTCTTGTTTTATGTTGAGGTCTTTAATCCACTTGGATTTGAATTTGTGCAAGAGGACAAATATGGGTCCATTAGCCAATCTAACTAAAAGGCTGAGAGACAGTATTGAAATCTACAAAATCAGAAATGAAAAGGGAAACATAACAACAGACACTGAAGAAATACAAAGAAGCATAAGATCCTACTATGAAGGCATACATGCCACAAAATTTGAAAATCTAAGGGAAATGGATGATTTTCTTGATCAATTTCACTTGCCAAAGTTGAGTGAAGAACAGTTAAATAAGTTAAATAGTCCCATTTCCCCTACAGAAATAGAAGCAATCACTGATAGTCTCCCAACCAAAAGAAGCCCAGGGCCAGATGGGTTCAGTGCAGAAATCTACCAGACCTTCAAGGGCGAGCTAATACTATTCAAGCTACTCCAAAAGATAGAAAGGGATGGAATATTACCAAATTTATTTTATGAGGCCATAGTCACGTTGATACCTCAATCTCACAAAGACCCAACAAAGAAAGAGAATTTCAGACTGATTTCTCTTATGAACATCGATGCAAAAATACTAAATAAAATAGTAGCAAAACAATACAGGAACACATCAAAGATATCATTCATCATGACCAAGTAGGCTTCATTCCAAGCATGCAGGGATGGTTTAATATATGGAAATCCATCAATGTAATCCACCACATAAACAAACTGAAAATAAAAAACCACATGATCATCTCCTTAGATGCAGAGAAAGCATTTGATAAAATCCAACACCCATACATCTTTAAAGTTTTAGAGAGATCAGGAATACAAGACACTTTCCTCAACATAATAAAGGCTATATAAAGCAAGCCAATAGCCAAAATCAAAGCAAATGGTGAGATACTCAAGGAAATTCCTCTAAAATCGGGAACAAGGCAAAGCTGCCCACTTTCTCCATATCTCTTCAATGTAGTACGCAAAGTTCTAGCCAGAGCAATAAGACAGCAAAAGGAGTTCAAGGGGATCCAAATGGGAAAGGAGGAAGTCAAATTATCCCTATTTACAGATGATATGATAGTGTACATAAGTGACCCCCAAAATTCCACCAGAGAACTCCTACAGCTGATAAACACCTTCAGCAAATTGGCTGGATACAAAATTAACTCAAAAAAGTCTGTAGCCTTCTTATACACAAATGACAAGCTTGCAGAGGAAGAAATTAGGAAAACCACACCCTTCACATTAACCACAATCAATATAAATTATTTAGGAGTTACTCTAACTAGAGACCTTTTCTAAGGAGCAATAGAGTTAATGAGGCTGCAGAGATGGTTCAGCCATTAAAAACTTTCATCATACCCAGGAGTGGTGGTAAATGTCTGTATTTCTAGCATTCAGTGAGGCACAGGCAGATGAATCTTTGTGAGTTTGTGGCCATCCTGTTCTACAAATTGGGTCCACGACAGCAGCATAGCTTAGTGTGTGTGTGTGTGTGTGTGTGTGTGTGTGTGTGTGTGTGTGTGTGTGTGTGCGTTTTAAATTGGTGTGGAGGCCAGAGGTTAATGTCAGATGTCTTTATCTAATCATACTCCACAATATGTTTTTTGAGAAATGTTGCCTCAGTGAACTCAGTTGCTCACTGATTTGGCTAGGAGAGCTGACCAAAAACTTCAGAGATCTTACTGTGTCTACTCAAGTCTCTACCATGTCTTCAGTTAAAGGTGCACACAACAGTGCCTGGCTTTTTACGTGGGTTCTGGAACCAGTCAGATGGTCAGACAGAAAAAGTGCTTGCTGCCAAGCCTGAAGACATAACTTCAATCTCTGATACCCACATGGTAGGAGAAAACGACTTCCCAAAGTTGTCTCTGTCCTCCACATGCATTGTGTGACACACATGCTCATTCACACATGAGAAAGAACAAACACCAGCGAGATAAACATGGGTTATAGGCATCCACACTCAGGTCCTCATGATTGGAATGTAGATAAGTAACTGCCAGAGCTATCTCCCCTGCACTGTTCTGTATGTTTTTAAAGATAAATATTACTATGTAACTTAGGCTGCTTCAAACTTGCCTTGTAGTCCAGGCTAGTCTGTTTTTGTTTTGTGTCGCCTTTTGCTGGACTGAGGTCTAGAGGCACTTCCCTTTAAAAGCCAGTATCCTGAGCTCAGAAAAATGAAAAAGATTCTCCTTCCCTTGGATTCATATTTCAAAGATCATTCTTTGAAAAGGTGTCACCAACATGGCTCCATTCAGAAAAAACACTTCAAAGCTGCCTTGAATTAACAAAAGGATCCATTCAGAAAGAAGGCCCTGAGATATATCCTGGGTATGCCTCTTGCAATTTACACCTCAGGGCTTTAAACACCTGGACTCCTCAAGTGTGAGGCACCCTCTAGTCTTTTTCTTTGGTTCTTGGCTCCTTGTCCATGTCCCCTTTTGGTCCCTTTTAATTTTAAAGTCAGATTCTTGTTTTTATTTTTTTACCATTTTTATTAATTTATTCATATTACATCTTGATTGTTAGCCCTTCCCTGTTTCCTCGCATTCTTCCTTCCCTCCCATCCCATTTTCCCCCTTTTCCCCTCCCCTATGTCTGTGATTGAGGGAGACTTCCACCCCCTATATATTCTCTAAGATTATCAAGTCTCTTCTTGGAAACTTGCTATCCTTCCTCTGAGTGCCACCAGGCCTCCCCATCCAGGGGACGTGGTCAGAAAAGGGGCACCAGAGTTCATGTGAGAGTCAGATCTCACTCTCCACTCATCGGTGGAGAATATCGTGTTCATTGGCTAGGTCTTGGTAGGGTTTCGAAGTTTACTGCCTATTTCTCCTTGGCTGGTGCCTTAGTTTGAGGAGGACCCCAGGACCCAGATCTGCCTGTCATAAAGTTCTTCTTGTAGGTTTCCAGGACCCTCTGGATCCTTCTATTTCCCCATTCTTCCATGCTACTCTTGCCTAAAGTCTCAATATCATGTCCTCTCCTCTGACCCACTTTCTTGGTAAGTAAAGTTTTTCATGGGACGTATCCCTTGGACTACTGTTTTGATATAAGTGATATATACCGTTTGTCTATTTTTGCTTCTGAGTGAACTCACTCATTATGATAATTTCTAGGTCAACCCATTTGTCCACAAATTTCAGGAAATCCTTGTTTTTAATAGCTGAGTAGTACTACAATAGTGTAAATGTACCACAGATTCTTTCTCCATTCTTCTACTGAGGGACACAGGCTGTTTCCATGTTCTGGCTATTATGTATAAAGCAGCTATGAACATGGTTAAGCATATGTCCCTGTTGTGTGTTAGGGCATTTTCTGGGTATATTCCAAAAAGTGGGATAGCTGGGTCTTGAGGAAGCCCTATTCCCATTTTCCTGAGAAAAGTCCAGATAGCTTTCCAAAGTGGTTGTACTAGTTTGCATTCCCACCAGCAGTGAAGGAGTGTTCCTCTCTCCCCACATCCTCGCCAACATGTGGTGTCATTTGAGTTTTTGATCTTTGCCATTCTGATGGGCGTAAGGTGGAATCTCAGTGTCGTTTTGATTTGCATTTCTCTGATGACTAACGAGGATGAGCATTCCTTTAAGTGTTTCTCAGCCATTTGATATTCCTCTGCTGAGAATTCTGTTTAGTTCCAAGCCCCATTTCGCAATTGGGTTGTTTGGTTTTGTGGTGTTTAATTTCTTGAGTTCTTTATATATTTTGGATATTAAACCTTTGTTAGATGAAGGGTTGGTCAAGATCTTTTCTCAGTCTCTAGGCTGTCGCTTTGTTCTCTTGACAGTGTCTCTTGCCTTACAGAAGCTTCTCAGCCTCATGAGGTCCCATTTATTAATTGTTGACATTAAGACCTGGACTGTTGGTGTACTGTTTAGGAAGTTGTTTCCTGTGCCTATGTGTCCCAGGCTCTTCCTCATTTTCCCTCTAACTGAGTTAATGTCTCTGGTTTTAAGTTGAGGTCTTTAATCCACTTGGACTTGAGTTTTGTGCATGGTGACAAATAAGGGTCTAATTGCATTTTTCTACATGTAGACATCCAGTTAGACCAGCACCATTTGTTGAAGATGCTATCATTTTCCATTGAATAGATTTGGCTTCTTTGTCAAAAATCAAGTGAGCAAATGTCTGTGGATTCATCTCTGGGCTTTAATTCGATTCCATTGATCCACCAGCCTATTACTTTGCCAGTACCATGCTGTTTTAATTACTGTTGCTCTGTAGTACAGCTTGAGATCAGGTATGGAGATTCCTCTGGAGGATCTTTTATTGTATAGGAATATTTTGCTATTCTGGTTTTTTTATTTCTCCATATGAATTTGAGAATTGATCTTTCAATATCTTCAAAATATTTTGTAGGTATTTTGATAGGGATTGCATTGAATTTGTAAATTGCTTTTGGTAAGATGGCCATTTTTACTATGTTGATTCTCCCGATCCATGAACAAGGTAAATCCCTCCATCTTCTGATGTAATTTTCAATCACTTTCTTCAATGGTTTGAAGTTTTTTTTCGAGTAAGTCCTTCACTTGCTTGGTTAGAGTTATTCCTAGATATTTTATATTGTTTGTGGATATCGTGAAGGGAGTAGTTTTCCTAATTTCTTCCTCTGCCTGTTTGTCATTTGTATACAGGAAGGCTACTGAATTTTCAATCGAATCCTGCCAATTTCCTGAAGGTGTTTATCAGCTGCAGGAGTTCTCTGGTGGAATTCTTGGGTTCACTTATATACACTATCACGTCATCTGCAAATAGGGATAATTGGACTTCTTCCTTTCCCATTTGGATCCCCATGATCTCCTTTTGCTGTCTTATTGCTCTGGCTAGAACTTCAAGAACTATTTTGAAGAGATATAGAGACAGAGGGTAGCCTTGTCTGGTTCCCGATTTTAGAGGGATTTCCTTGAGTATCTCTCCATTTAATTTAATGTTGGCTGTTGGTTTGCTGTAAATAGCCTTTATTATGTTTAGATAAGTGCCTTGTATTCCCGATCTCTCCAGAACTTTAAACACGAATGGGTGTTGGATTTTGTCAAATGCTTTTTCTGCATCTAGAGAGATGATCATGTGGTTTTTCTCTTTCAGTTTGTTTATATGATGGATTACATTGATGGATTTCTTATGTTAAACCATCCCTGCATGCCTGAAATGAATCCTACCCGGTCATGGTGGATGATGTCTTTGATATTCTGTTGTATTCGCTTTGCGAGTATTTTGTTGAGTATTTTTGCATCAATGTTCACAAGAGAAATTGGTCTGAAATTCTCCTTTTTTGTTGGGTCTTTGTGAGTTTTAGGTATCAATGTGACTGTGGCCTCATAGAAGGAATTTGGTACTGTTCTGTCCATATCTGTCTTTCGGAATAGCTTGAATAGTATCGGTGCTAACTCCTCTTTGAAGGACTGGTAGAATTCTGCTCTGAAGCCATCTGGTCCTGGGCCTTTTTTGGTTGGGAGACCACCAATGGTTGCTTCTATTTCTATAGGCAAAATAGGGCTATTTAATTTGTTTATCTGGTCTTGGTTCAATTTTGGCAAATGGAATCGGTAGAGAAATTTGTCCATTTCCCTTAAATTTTCGAATTTTGTGGCATAAATGCCTTTAAAGTAGGTTCTAATGATTCTTTGTATTTCGTCGGTGTCTGTTGTTATGTCTCCCTTTTCATTTCTGATTTTGTTAATTTGGATAGTGTTTCTCTGTCTTTTTGTTAGA
Source organism: Acomys minous (assembly GCF_964271855.1). Lineage (NCBI taxonomy): Eukaryota > Metazoa > Chordata > Mammalia > Rodentia > Muridae > Acomys > Acomys minous. Next base: position 120,867,439 of record NC_140488.1, on the reverse strand, counting down.
TTGGCTAACGGTTTGTCTATCTTGTTAATTTTCTCAAAGCACCAGCTCTTGGTTTTGTTGATTCTTTGGATTGTTCTCTTTGTTTCTAATTTATTGATTTCAGCCCTGAGTTTGATTATTTCTAGGCATCTACTCCTCTTGGGTGTTTCTGCTTCTTTTTTTTCTAGAGCTTCCAGATGTGTTGTTAAGTTGTTTATGTGGGATGATTCCATTTTCTTTTTAAAGGCACTTAGTGCTATGAATTTTCCTCTTAGAACTGCTTTCAATGTGTCCCACAAATTTGGGTATGTTGCTCCATCATTTTCATTGAATTTCAGGAAGTCTTTTATTTCTTCCCTTATTTCTTCTATGACCCATGTGTCATTAAGTAGAAAGTTGTTTAGTTTCCACGTGTTAGTATGCTTTTTGTTATTTCTGTTGTTATTGAAGTCCAGCCTTAGACAACGGTAATCTGATAAGATACAAGGTATTATTTCAATCTTCTTGTATCTGTTGAGGTTTGCTTCGTGACCAACTATGTGATCAATTTTAGAGAACGTTCCATGGGGTGCTGAGAAAAAGGTATACTCCTATGCGTTTGGGTGGAAAGTTCTGTAGATATCTGTTACATCCATTTGATTCATGACATTGGTTAATGAGGTTATTTCCTGGCTTAATTTTTGAATCAAAGACCCAAAAGTTTTGTTCTTCTTTTGTAGTTGTTGGCTTTTGTTGTGTGTGTGTGTGTGTGTGTGTGTGTGTGTGTGTGTGTGTGCGCGTGCGCATGTGTGTGTGTGTGTGTATGCATGTGTGTGTGTGTGTGTGTGTGTGTGTGTGTGTGTGTGTGTTTGTAGAGGGTTTCTCTGTATAGCCCTGGAACTGTAAAATCCTGGAACTTGCTCTGTAGACAAAAATAGTTTTGAACTCATATCTACCTGTCTCTGGTGTGCTGGGATAAAGGACTATGCCTCCACACTTGGACAGTGTGTGCATGTATTTGTGTGTGTTTGTGTGATGTTTTTATGTGTGAGCACAAGCATACAATACCTATGTGAGGGTCAGAAGACAACTTTGTGGAGGGAGTTGTTTCTCTGCTACCTTGATGTGGGTTCTGACGAAGAACTCAGTTTGTCTGACATGCTAATTAACCATTTTAGGCCCTGAGACATCTTGCCATTTTACTGGTTTTCTTGTTGCTATTTTCCTAATGATTCCCAAGGATGAGCAGGAGGGAGAGCTGGCTAGAGCTCCATCAAAGAGTTATGTGCATTAACTTTACAAGAGAAGTACGGTTTCATTTTAGTGTCTTTGGGTTTGAGAAGAGATAAAAACTGTGTTGATGGGCCTTGGCTACCCTGGAATCCATTAAATATCAAAGGCTGGTCTAATACCCTAAATGACCCTCCTGCCCCACCTTCCTAAGTGCTAGAATTACAGATGTTTGCCACCAGGGTCATATCAGTGTTCATTTAAAATTGTACTATTTTATTTGTGCATTTTTCCCCTCCAGAGATTCTTAGCAACACCGTTGTTGTTATCATATAGAAGGAGAAAATGCATTTTGTGACAGGCTAAGTGGCATATATGAGCTTAGGACCCAAAAGCCCCAGGGCCCGAGCACAGGGTATACAAAGCCCAGCCAAGGGTAGGAAAATTGGCTCTACATACGCTACCTAAAACCAATACTGGAACTGCAGAACATTAGAACCTACTTTGGCTGACCTAGTGGGGTGTACAGGGTGTGCAGCATAGTCTTCAGGAGTGAAAACCAGGGTGTCTACCCATCTTAAGGAAGAGTTCCCTGACCACCACGGCAAAGAACCTTGACCTACAATCACTCACCAACAAACTGTTTTCAATGATGAGTGAAGGACTCCAAAAGATACCTCCTAACATCAGACACAGCAAGATGACTAAAATCTAGCTTAAAAACATGAACAACAAAAATCAAAACAATATGGCATCTCCAGTACCCAACTGTCACAAAGAAAGCAACCCGGCGAACTCAAGTACAATGGAAATACATGAAAATGACATCAAATCCCTAGTAAAGAAGATGATAATGGAGGAAACAAATAAAGTACATAAACAAATGTAGGAAGACATAGCCAACCAGGTAGAAGACATAATAGAGGCCTATAGAGAGTCACGGGAATGAAACCAGGAAAATTCAACCAATTAATTGAATGAAATCTATAAAACAGTTCAAGATCTGAAGGAGAACATGGAAACAATGATAAATACCTGAATAGATGAAAAACAGGAAAAAGAAAGTTTAAAGAGGAAACAAACAACAGAGAGGTGAGTTTATCTAACAGATTCCAAGAGATGGATGAATGAAAGACGGCAGTGGAAGATATTATGATAGTACTTGAAACAACCATTAAAGATAGTGCTAAAACTGAAAAAGACTTGACACAAAACACCTAAGAAATCAAGGACACTATGAATAGATGAAACCTAAGGATAATAGGTATTAAGGAAAGAAAAGCCACCTGAAAATATTTTCAACAAAATCCTAGAAGAAAATTTCCCCAATTTAAAGGAGATGTTTATAAACATAAAAGGAGCCGACAGAATGCCAAATAGAGTAGATCAGAAAAGAAAAACCTCCGGTCACATAATACTTAAAACACAAAATATACAGAACAAAGAAAAAATATTGAAAGCGGCAAAAGAAAAGGGCCAACTAACGTTTAATGGCAAACCTATCAGTATTACACCAACTTCTCACCAGAAACCCTAAAGTCCAGGAGGGCCTGGACAGAGATCCTTCAAACCCTAATAGACCACAGATTCCAGGCCAGACTACTATACCCAGTAAAACTTTCAATAACCATTGATGGAGAAAACAAGATATTCCATGAAAAAATCAAATTAAAACAGTACATATCCACATATCTGGCTTGACAGAAAATACTGGAAGGGAAATTCTAGCCCACAGAACAAGCTACAACCAAAATACACAGGAAATAGATAACTACACCATCACAGAAACACAACCACACAAACACTCTACTGTAACCAACATCAAAATTAAGGGACTTAACAGTCACTGATCATAAATATCTCTCAACATCAACAGCCTCAACTCCAAATTAAAAAGAGAGAGACTAACTGAATGGACCCATAAACAAGATCCAATTTTCTTCTGCATTCAAGAAATACATCTCAGATACAAGGACAAACATTGCCTGAGGGTGAAAGGCTGGAGAAACTATTCCAAACAAACAGTCAAAAGAAGCAAGCTTGTGTAAACATTTTAATATCCAATAACATAGACTTTCCACCAAAATTATTCAAAAGGGACAAGCAAAGACACTTCATACTCATCAAAGGTAAGGTCAACCAAGATGACATCACAATTCTGAACAACTATGCTCCCAATACAAGGGGAGCCACTTTTGTAAAAGAACCTTTAACAACGCTTAAAACACACATTGATCCCCATACATTAATAGGGGAAATCTTCAACATCCCACTTGCAATGAATGACAGGTCATTGAAGCAGAAATTTAGGCAAGAAATAACTGCATTAAACAGCCTCATGAATCAAATGGATCGAACAGATATCTACAGAACATTTCACCCAAACAAAAAGGATTATACCTTCTTCACAGCACCCCACAGAACATTCTCCAAAATTGAATACATAGTAGGACATAAAGCAAGTATCAGTAGATACAAGAGGTTTGAAATAATACCTTGTATCTTATCAGAGGAACATGGTCTAATGCTGGACTTCAACAACAGAAATTTTACAAAGACTACACACACATGGAAACTAAACCACTCTCTACTTAACGATACCTGGGCCAGGAATTAAATAAAGAAAGTAATTAAGGACTTCCTGAAATTCCATAAAAATGAAAGAACAACATACCCAAATTTGCGGGACACAATGAAAGCAGTGTTAGAGGAAAATTTATAGCACTAAGTGCCTTTATAAAGAAATTGGAAACATCCCACATAAGCAAGGTAATGACACATCTGGAGGCCCTGGGGAAAAAAGATGCAGAAACACCCAAGAGGAGTAGACATCAGGAAATGATCAAACTCAGGTATGAAATCAATGGATTAGAAACAAGTAGAACAATTGAAAAAATCAACAAAATCAAGAGCTGGTTTCTTTTTAAAAATTAACCAGATAGAAAAACCATTAACCAAACTGTCTAAAAGACAGAGAAACACTATCCAAATAGCAAAATCAGTAATGAAATGGGAGACATTACAACAGACACTAAAGAAATACAAAAATCATATGATCCTATTTTAAAGGCATTTATGCCTCAAATTTGAAAATCTAAGGGAAATGGACAATTTTCTTGATCAATTCCATGTGACGCCATTGAATCCAGATCAGATAAACAAATTAAATAGTTCCATTCCAAATACATAAATAGAATCTATTATTGATAGTATCCCAACCAAAAAATGCCCAGGGCCAGATGGGTTTCAGGGCAGAATTGTACAAGACCATCAATGAAGAGGTAATACCAATACTCTACAAGCTACTGCAAAAGATAGAAAAGAATGGAACATTGCTAAATCCATCTATAAAACCACAGTCACTTTGATACTTAAGCCTCACAAAGTCTCAACAAAGAAAGAGAATTTCAGACCAATTTCTGTTATGAACATTGACCCAAAAATACTCAATAAATAACTCCCAAAAGGAATACAAGAACACATCAAAGATATCATTCACTATGACCAGGTAGGCTTCATTCCAGGCATGCAGGCATGGTTTAATATATGGAAATCAATTCATGTAATCCACCATATAAAAAAGCTGAAAGAAAAAAAGACACATGATCATTTCCTTAGATGTAGAAAAAGCATTTGATAAAATCCAACACCCATTCATGTTTAAAATATTGGAGAGATCAAGGATACAAGGCACATGCTTCAATGTAATAAAGTCTATATACCGAAAGCCAAGAGCCAATATTATATTAAATGGAGAGATATTCAAGGAAATTTTTCTAAAATCGGAGACCAGGCAAGGATCCCCACTTTCTTCATATTTCTTCAATATAGTACTTGAATTCCTAACCAGAAAAATAAGACAACAAAAGGAGGATCAAGGGAATCCACATGGGAAAGGAAGAAGTCAAAGTATCCCTATTTGCAGATGATACGGTAATGTACATCAGTGATCTCCCCAAAATTATACCACCGAACTTCTGCAGGTGATAAATACCTTCAGCAAATTTCCTGGATTCAAAATTAAATTTAAAAAGTCAGTAGCCTTCCTTTATACAAATGACAATCATACAAGCTATATCAAAAGACCTATAAAACATCTTAAAGATATTGAAAGATCAATTTTCAATTTTATACTGAGAAACAAAAAACCCAAACTAGCAAAAACAATCCTATACAAAAAAAGATCCTCTGGAGGAATTTCCATACCGGATTTCAAGTTTTACTATAGAGCAACAGTAAAACAGCATAGTACTGGCACAGAAACAGGCTAGTTAATCAATGGAATCAAATGGAAGACCCAGAAAGGATTCCACACATATATGTTCACTTGATTCTTGACAAAGAAGCCATATCTACTCAATGGAAAGGGGATAGCATCTTCAACAAATGGTATTGGTTTAACTGGATGTCTACATGCAGAAAAATGTGATTAGACCCATATTTGTCACACCACACAAATCAAGTCCACGTGGATTAAAGATCTCAACATAATACCAGAGACAATGAATTTGTAGATGACACTGTCAACAGAACAAAACGACAGCATACAGACTAGAAAAAGATCTTCACCAACCCTACATTTAACAATGGTGTAATATCCAAAATATATAAAGAATGATCAAGCCAATGGAAAGAACATTCTCCACAGTTGAGTGGAGAGTGGGATATGACTTTCTCACTTGCTCTGGTGCCTCACATTTGACCATGTCTCCTGAAGGGGGAGACCTGGTGGCACTCAGAGGAAGGACAGCAGGTTACCAAGAAGAGACTTGATACCCTATGAGCATATAAGGGGGAGGTAATCCCCCCTCAGGAACAGTCATAGGGGAGGGGAATAAGGGGAAAATGGGAGGGAGGGAAGAAGGGGAGGATACAAGGGATGGGCTAACCATAGAAATGTAGCAAGAATAAATTAATTAAAAAAGAAATTAAACAACACCAAACACATTAACCCTATTAACAAATGGGACTGAGAGCTAAATAGAGAATTATCAACAGAGGAGGACTGAATGCCTGAGAAGCACTTAAATAAATGCTCAATGTTCTTAGTCATTAGAGAAGTGTAAATCAAAATGACTCTGAGATTCCAATTTAAACACATCAGAACGGCTAAATCAGAACTTAAGTGACATCACATGCTGGTGAGGATGTGGAGAAAAGGGAACCCTCATTCATTGCTGATGGGAATGCAAACTTGCACAACCACTTTGGAAATCTATCTGATGCTACCTCAGAAAACTGGGAATAAGGCTTCCTCAAGACCTAGCTATTCCACTCCATGGAATATACACAGAAGACCATCCACAACCCAACAAGGACATATCCTCATGTTCATAGTGGCCTTATTTATAACATCCAGAACCTGGAAACAACCTAAATGTCCCTCAGTTGAAGAATGGATAAAGAAACTGTGGTACATTTACACTCTGGAATATTACTCATCCATTAAAAATAAGGAGATCCTGAAATTTGTGGACAAATAGATGGAAGTAGAAATGATCATACTGAATGAGTTAACCCAGAAACAGGTAGACTCACATGCCATATACTCACTTATAATTGGACACTAGGCCAAAATGGATGCCCCGTGAACATCTTCACTTACTAGGAGATTGGGATAGATGTGGGGACATCTTATTGGGACTCTAGGTAAGAGAAATATAGGAAAATGAGGAAATAGAAGGACCCAGAGGGTCCCAGGAACCTATATGAAGAACATCATGATATGAGCAGCCCAGGAGAGTCTGCTCAAACTACTGCACGAACAAAGGACAATAAATGTAACAAACATCAAATCGCTATTCTGATCTAGCCAATACACAGGACATTCTCCACAGTTATGAGGAGAGTGGGAATTGATTCTCCCATGAACTCTGGTGACTCAATTTTTACAACCTTCCCCTGGTCGGCAAGCCCTGTGGCACTCAAAGAAAAAATAAGCAGGCTACCAAGATGCGACTTGATAGCTTATGAAAATATAGTGGGGATGGAGTTCTCCCTTGGTCACTGACATAGGGGAGGGAAATTGGGTGAAAGTAGGAGGGAGGGAGGAATGTGTGTATACAAGGAATGGGACAACAATTGAGATGTAATCTGATTAAATTGAATAGATAAGAAAATCAGGGCAATATGGTTGCATTGGAACCCCCCACAAACCCTGGATATCCTAATGCACCCACAACACAGGAAAATGACTTTAAATCTATGCTTATGAAGTTGCTGGGGCATGTAAAGAGGAAATGAATAAATCCCTCAAAGAAATTTAGAGAAATATAACCAAACAGGAGAAGGAAGTGCTAAACAATTAAAGACCTGAAAATAGAAATAGAATCAATAAAGAAAACACAAATTTAGGAAATCTTGGAAATAGAAAAATTAGAGAAGAGAATAGGAACCAAAGGGGTAAGTATCACCAATAGAAGACAAGAGGCAGAGGAGGTAATCTTAGGAATAGAAAATTCTGAAGGAATGGATATATATTTCAAAGAAAATATTAAATAAAAATATCCCAAGACTAAGCATTCCAGAAACCAAGGATACCATGAATACATAAAATCTAAGACTAGTAGGATTAGAAGAAAGAGAGGTTCCAGGCTCTAAGGTCCAGAAAATATTGTCAAGAAAATCATAGAGGAAAATTTACCCAACCTAAAGTAAGAGATGCCTTCATATACAAGAGGCTAACAAAACACCAAATAGAATAAAGCAGAAAAGAAATTTCTCTGCCACATAATAATCAAAACACAAAATCCACAAAACAAAGATATAGTATTAAAAGTGGAAAGGAAAAAATGCCAAGTAACCTATAAAGGCAGACCTATCAGAATCTCACCTGACTTCTCAACAGAGTTTATAAAAGCCTGAAGGGCTTGGGCAAGTGTCATGCAGACACTAAGATACCAAAGATGTCAGGCAAGACTATTACACCTAGCAAAGTTTTAATCACCATAGATGGAGAAAACAAGATATTCCATGACAAAATCAAACTCTAAAATATATAAATGTATACACCAAAGCAGCCTTACAGAAGATACTAAAATGAAAACTCCAACCCACTGAGGGCAAATACACTGATGAAAACATAGGATATAGATAATTTCACAACAGCAAAACCAAAAGAAGACAAGCACACTAAAAACACTATTACCAACAACACAACCATAAAAGGAACTAACACTCATTGGTCACTAACATCTACCAGCATTAATGGGCTCAACTCTCCAATAAAAAGACACAGGGTGATAGAATGGATGTGTAAACGGAATCAAACATTCTGCTTAATAAACGAAGCACACTTTAGCAAAAAGATAGACATAACTTCAGAGTAAATGCCTAGAAAAAGTTTTCCAAGCAAATGGACCCATGAAATAAGTTGGAATAGCAATACTAATATCTAATAAGATGAAATTTCAACCAAAATTGATCAAAAGAGATGAGGAAAGACACTTAATTTTCGTCAAAGGGAAAATCCTAAGCATATATGCCCCAAATATAAGGGCATCAGCATTCATAAATGAAACATTACTAAAGGTTAAATCACATATCCATCACTGCACATTAATAATGGGAGACTTCAAAACCCCACTCACACCAATGGACAGATCATTGAGACAGAAACTAAATAAAGAAATATTTGGAAATCTATCTGGTGCTATCTCAGAAAATTGGGAATAGGGCTTCCTCAAGACCCAGCTATTCCACTCCTTGGAATATACCCAGAAGATGCTCCAGCACACAGCAAGAAACTTTGCTCAACCATGTTCATAGCAGCCTTATTCATAATAGCCAGAACATGGAAACAGCCTAAGTGTCCCTCAATAGAAGAATGGATAAAGAAACTGTGGTACATATACACTATGGAATACTATTCAGCTATTAAAAACAAGGAATTCCCGAAATTTGTGGATAAATGGATTGAGCTAGAAATGATCATAATGAGTGAGTGAACCCAGAAGCAGAAAGACTCAAATGGTATATACTCATTTATATCTGCATATTAGCCCTAGGGGCTTGTCCCATGAAAGCCTTCACTTACCAGGAAACTGAGACAGAGGGGAGGACATTCTAGTGGGACTCTAGATGAAAGAATCGTCGGAGAATGGCAAAGTAGAAGGATCCAGAGGGTCCTAGAAACCTACAAGTAGAACATTATGATAGGCAGATTTGGGCACAAGGGTTCTGCTCAAACTAAGGCAAGGACAATACAGGTGGTAAACCTTAAACCCATACCCAGATCTAGCCAATGGACAGTACACTCTCCACAGTAGAGTGGAGAGTGGGATATTACTTTCTCACATACTCTGGTGCCTCACCTTTGACCATGTCCCCTGGAGGGGGAGACCTGGTGGCACTCAGAGGAAGGGCAGCAGGTTACCAAGAAGAGACTTGACACCCTATGAACATATACAGGGGGAGGTAATCCCCCTCAGGAACAGTCATAGGGGAGAGGAATAAGGGGAAAATGGGAGGGAGGGAAGAATGGGAGGATACAAGGGATGGGATAACCATTGAGATGTAAGAAGAATAAATTAATAAAGGAGAAAAAAAGAAATGCAAAAAAAAAGAAAGAAAGAATGAAACATGGATCAAAAAGACAAAGTTGATGTCTACAGAACTTTTAGTCCAAACACAAAAGAATATATTTTCTTCTCAGCACCTCAGGGAACATTCTCCAAAATTGACCATGTAGTTGGTCACAAAGCAAACCTTAATCAATGTAAAAAAATTGATTCTTTATTCATTGTTCTTTATCAGATCACCACTTATTAAAGCTGAACCTTAACAACAAGAGAAGTAATAAAAATGCCACATACCCATGGAAACTTAAAAATTCCCTGCACAAAGACCACTTGGTTAGGGAAGAAATAAAGAAATGAAAGACTTCCTAAAATTTAATGAAAATGAGGTAATTACATACTCAAAATTATGGGACGCCATGAGGCAAGTGCTAATAGGAAAGTTCAGAGAATTAGTGCCCTCATAATGAGATTGGAGAGATTGAATACATGTAACTTAATAGCTCACCTGGAATCTTTAGAGAAAAGAAGCAAAAACACCTAAGAGGTATAGACAACAGGAAGCCATCAAACTCAGGACTGAAATTGATATTTTAGAAACAAAGTGATAAATACAAAGTGTTATTGAAAACAACATAGGATTCTTTGAGAAACTCAAAAAGATAGGCAAGCTCTCAGTGAAACTAAGTAAAAGGTAGAAAGAGAGTATTCAAATCAACACAACCAGAAATTAAATGGCAGAAATAACAACAGACATTGAGTAAATAGAAACAATCTTTGTCTTACTTTGAAAGCCTGTATTCAACAAAATTGGGAAATCTCAAGGAATTAGACTATTTTCTTAAAAGATTTCCTTCCCAAAGTTAAATCAAGATAAAGTAAACAGTTTATACAAACCTATAACCCTTAGGAAATAGAATCAGTCATCAAAAGACTCGCAAACAAAAATTTCCAAGGTCATATGGTTTTAGTGCAGAATTCTACAAGACTTGGCTAAAGATAGAGCAAATAGAGCAGAGAGTGATGGCAGTTCCAACTAATGCCTGTTCCAACCCAAGTCCCACCTCATGGAAGAGAGACAACCCCTGACTCTATTAACAATACACTGCTATGGTTGCTATGCTGAATTGTCCTCTGAGAGGCTCCACCCAGCAGCACTTTGAAACAGATTCTGAGACTCACAAGCAAACACTGGGCAAAGCATAGGGAATCTAGTGGAAAGGTGTGGGAAAACAAGAAAAGGACCTAGAGGTGACATGATCTACACAAGAAGACCAACAGAACCAACATACCAGGACCCAGAGGGGCTGGTGGAGTCTGTGCACCAACTGAGGACCACTCATTGACTGGAGCTAGATCCACCACATAAATGTACCTGATGACAGTTAGGCTTCATGTGGGTCCTCTAGTAAGGGAAGCTAGGGTTCTCTCTGCCATGGACTCTGTCACCTACTTTTTGATCACTTACCCCAGGTGGGATTGCCTTGCCAGGTCACAGGGGAAGAGGAGGAGTTAAGCCCTTCTGAAACTTGAAGAGTTTAAGTAGGTGAGTAAGAGCACTCTCCTATTTTTCTGAGGAGAAGTGTAGGGAATATGGGACAGTGTGAGACTGGGAGGAGAGGAGGGAGTGGACTACAACTGGGATTCAAATTGAATAAATATATTAATTAACAAGAAAGCTTTAAAAGCAACATGCATAAATTGGTGCCATGGAGCATGGCAGAGACGTGGTCATTCATCCACTAAGTTCCTTGCACATAGATACATATGGTTCTGTATTATCACAGGACAAAGGTTCTCATCATAGACTGTTCTGCCATCATGAAACACTCGGTAGTATTATGTGACAGTTTTGTTTGCTAAATTGGATAGTGATGATGTTCCTGACATCTAAAAGTACTCAATATGCTCTTGTTTCAGCGTCTTGAGAAGTTACAAATGTATCCCTCTGTATCTGGTTGTCTTTTTATCTTACAATATTTATTGCTAATATTGAAGATTAAACTTAGACACTCATGTACACTAAGTAAGTGTCTTGCCTCTCAGCTACATCTCCACGCCACATTTATTTTCAGGGAATGTTTTATTGAGTTACCCAGGTTAGCCTTAACGAAGGACATACTTGCTGTAAACAGTCTCATAACTGCTGGGATTGCACATGTGCATCAAGTAAAAGCAATTCAAGTTCTGACTTCTGATCTATATAGTAAGGGAAGTATTAGCATGAATTACAAAGCAAAACTGTCAAACTGGAAAAAGTCTAAGTTATTTATTTCATGGTTCTGAAGGCTGTGAAGTGAAATATCTCAGTACTTTCATCTGGTAAGATCCTTCTTGCTATATGGCAGTGTCAGTACTGAGAGAACAGATATAGAGCTCTATGTTATCCAGTTCAGTACCTGATGGACCACATATATTCTTTTAGGGAGTTTGACTCAAGCCAAACATGATTCATAGCTTCAAAGCAGAAAAGGACTTCAGGAATAACAAATATGATACAAAGTATGGGAATTTCATTAAAGATAATTCTAACATTGGCTTGTGTATGAGGATTAAGTGAAAGAGAGGCACTGAGAAAAGTGACACACTGAAATGTGGAAATAGGCTCTTCCAGGTAGAGTCCAAACTAATCACATTGGCATTAGGTGCAGACACCACATACTGACTGTCTAGTTATTTGTTGAATGTTAATTTATAACAACATTCTAACCTGTGAGTCTTCTCCAAATTCAGTGATGATTTTTATAATTATATAATGATAATGTAATTTTTCCTGTACTTGGCCTGGTTTTTTTCCCCTCAGGAGAACACTGTATAGTACTCTAGCAGGCTTTTAATGAAACAAATGTAATAATGATTTCTCTGTGTATTCCTTGCTCTCCTACTTCATGTCCAGTTAGCAGGGAACCAAGAATTCCAGAGAGTGTAAATATATCTACACTTAGTGACAGAACTGAATGAGAAAAAAACTCATCAAATGATTGTCTCTTTAGTATGCATAGGAGTGGGCACAGCTTTGGAAGTCTGTATACACACAGGGACTTGCTTAAGTTCAGGTTATCTGGCTTTATTCTGCAATTAACCACAGAAAATGTGCCAAATTCATGATCCCAGCTTGTCAACAAAATCATCCGACTTGGTCGCAACAACAACAACAGCAACAACATAAGGAGACAATCTTTTTCCCCCTACATTATAGCTTCGTTAAAAGAATCAAAGTACCAGTGGTAAACACGTAGTTCAGGAGAAGAGGATATGTGCATGAGACCCTGGGTTCAAATACCAGTAACACCAAACAATATCTTTAAATTTTTATAAAATGAATTATTCAGATTACATCCCAGTTGTTTTCTCTTCATTTTTATCTTTCCTACCCACCCTCACTCCCTCTTTCATCTATTCTCCTCCACTAGACCTGTGACAGAAGGGGACCTCCTTCTCCAACATATGATCGCAGCCTATCAGGTCTCATCTGGATACCTTCACATGGCACTGAAGCACAATCCTTCTATAAAACCATTAAGAAACAGGTAAATAATTACTGCTGAAGCTTGAAGCACAGCTCAGGACACATTGTTCCATGTTTCAAAAAGAGGAGAAGCAAGAGAAATAGGAATAGAAAAATAGAGAACCACAATCACTTGGTGGAAGATTCTTAAATAAGTAGAATTGGCCTAATGTGATTGGAGTGAATACAAAAATGTTTTTGTCTTATCCCACATGTGAAATGAGGAAGAGACTTGTGAGAGAACAGTGATGGTTATCCAAAAGAAGAGGAACTACCTCTTCTGAGAGGTTTATCTTTAGTTCCCGAAAAACATCTTAGTAAGGACTCTGAAAAAAAATATGTGCCCAAAACACAAGGCTGGGCTGTTGGGTCATGATATTGTTTCCTATTGTTTGGCTGTTCAGGGATCCACTTCAAGGTGCTCCTAGAAAGAACATTTCCAGGGAATGCTTAGGGAATTTGGGTTTCCCCTGCTGCTCTGGGTTCCAGCAGCTGTGTTTGCAGTCTCCTTTTTTGAATTGCTGATTTGCTATTTAATTGGTCTGCTGGAGTCCTGATTATTATGCTGGTGGAATAACTCCAAGGAACTGAGTTTAAAAAGGTCTACTTCTCATGTTCCCATTAACCTCTTTTCTCTCCTATCTAGGGTAGGTCAGTTGGAAGGGAAGTATAAGCACTAAAGATCCCCAAATAAAACAGCTTTTAGAAAGTTAGAAGCTTCCATGTAAGGAACAGAGATTGTATTGTTTAGTTGTAACTCAAATTACTATGTGTCACACCTACAAAGTCTCAACAGTACACAATATATAATATTACTTGGATCATAATTTTTATGTAAAATGAGTGGTTCAGGATATGTTCTGTGCCACATGACCCTCATCATCTTACTGGGCAGAGGCATGTATCCTGGACAGGTGTTCAGCATGTACACCAGCATGAAGATATAAACATACATGCCATACTTTGGCCATATGATGCCGAGTGACGTCTGTCACCTGAAGGAAGCCCAATACCCAAGGACAAAAGCATTCAAGCCCATGAGAAGCTATCCTAGTGAAAAGCTGCTCTCATTTCATGGTAGCACAGCCTGAGAAAATGATTCAGAACTTCTCATATGATATGCTCTTCCTTACAATGAAAGTTGAGCAACATTGAATATGTCAATATGCTTTGAACCCAGGCCTTGTGCAAAGGAGGCATGTAAGCTTTGAGTACAGTTGTCCTTCTTACAGGGAATGTGATCCAGGAGACCCAGTGGGTATCTGAAAGTGCACATAGTGTTTTAGATAATGGAAGGTAATTAATAGGTCTGGGTCTTTTCTATCGTGACAGGTATCCAGTAGTCAGCCCCAGTAGTCAGGCTCGAAAGATAAGTCACCATATTGCAGAACATTTAAAAATTACAGCTATATGAAGCCACTATATTGTTTTTCTTTAGGGGCTATTGTAGTTTAACTATGAAGGGTCCCACATAGGCTGACATGTTTTAATATTTTGACCATGAATGATGGTGCTCTTTGGGGAGGTATTGGAATCTTTAGGAGATAAAGCCTTCCAGGGACAAATACCTCCTCCATCCATGACCTAAAGGGGGCATAGAGAGTTCATTGTCTTGTCCAGGCCTAGTTTGGTCTCCCTGGGATATGGATGTGAGCTCTCAGTTTTCTGACCTGTTTACTTTGGTTCCTGTGTCATCATGGTTCTATGGCCATCAGGGTCCCTGGCATCATATTCCACTGGCATCATGGTTCCCCTGCCATCTTCATTCCCTGAATCATGATTCCTCTCCCATCCTGGTTCCCTGTCATCACAGTTCCCTGACATCATGGTTCCCTGCCATTATGGTTCCACGGGCAAAATCATTCCCCTGTCATTCTAGTTCCCCTGCCATGACAGTTTCTTGTCATCATGGTCTCCCTGTTTTCCTTGTTCCCTTGTCATCCTGGTTGCCTTGCCATTATGATTCCTCTGCCATAATAGTTACCTGCCATTATATTTCCCCTGCCATCATAGTTACTTGCCATCATGATTGCCTTCCTATTATGGTTCCCATGCCATCATGATTGCCTTGCCATTATGGTTCCCCTATTTTCATGGTTCCCTACCATCATGATTCCCTGATATTATTTCCCCTGTCAATATGGACTGTCTGTCTGGATATATGAGCCCAAATTATATCTACCTTTTATAAAATAGTCATGGGATTTTATCACAGCGTTGGAAAATAAGCTAATAAGAGAACTTATCAATATCATTGTAGAACATGCCTGAAACAGCAGTACCCTGGTGTGAGACAGTTCACTACACATTCAAGTTGCCTATGTGTTAGATGTAGAAACTGTCTCAAAAACAAAAATAAAATAAGAAAAATGACATATTGCAGCTAATTTCATCATCCCCTTAAATTCTGTTCTCCCTCCATTTATCCACTTTCCTTCTCTATTTTTATAGAACCAGAATTGAACAAATGATATACTATTCACTAAACAGCATTGGGAAACATCTTTCAATACATTTCCACATAATGTGGATTAGCTGTTGTCATAATCAACAGTGGTATACAGATTCGTTTACTACATTTGATTTAGGGAATTTCCCATTTAATCTCAGCTCTAAACTCATTGGCTGTTTTGAATCCCAGGATCTGTGTGAGAATCTATAATGAATCGACCAGGATATTTTCTGGGTTGTGGATGCCACTTCTGTTGGCATCTGGATCTATATATGGCTATGACTCTTCTAAAATGTCACTGCCCCCCAATGAAAAGGTTAGAAATCATCCTCCAAGAGAACAAAAAATGTACTGGACAGCAAACAGGGCTGAATCAGTCTTGATTCAGGTAGGTCTTGACTATAGGCAGGGAAACACATGAGTAAACACATCAAAACCTTCAAATGTTGCATAATAAAACATATCGCAATAGAAATATAAAATCTCGTGTGGTTAGCACCCAAAGTGTCTTTTCACTCACACACTAAAGGCTGAAATGTGGAAGATGGGCTCAATGCTAGAATTTGATGACACAATAAAGGTCTCAGAACTGTGAAGCAGGACAGTTACCTCACAGCTGACTGTGAAGTCAGCAACTAGCTCTTGAAAGGCACATGAGGAAAGCTCTGTCCTCCTTAGCACTGCTGATCCAGCTAGTTCCGCATTGTGCCACATAACTGGCTACTTGGCTACTTGTCTTCACTTGGAGACAACATCACATGTAAGTAGAAGATCCATCCATCGTTGTTGTAGGTGTAATTAATGTTGCTAAGCATATATATCAGAAGACTTTAAAGAAGTATGTTTGTGGTTATGTGTATATTCATATGGATGTGGAAATGTCACCAGTGTTCACATTCTCCAACTGAAATGCTGTCCTCATTGAATCTCATCTATCATTTCTCACTGCTCTGGCTGCTAGAAACACCCACTGGGCTGTCTTCATCTGGATGTGACTGTATCAGGGTTCACTTTAGTGGAATCACATATTGCTTGATCTTTTGGGACTGACATTTCAGTGTAATGCACACAAGGATGATCCATTTGCCACTCCTATGAAAAATTATGTCCTCACTTCTATAAATAATCATTCTACCACCTGCACCTGTATGGCTTGTCCCTAATTCACCATGGCGTTATCATTTCAGTGTAGCCTGTATCTTCAACAGGCTCTTGTGTTAATGCTGACTTGAGAGGATCAGAAAACTGAAGGAAATGGGATGTTGGGCCCTAAGTAGTTTCTATGGAGTGTGTGTTTGAAAAGGCATGCTTATTTTCATGCCTGCTTCGTTGTCTGTTTCAGAAAATGAAGTCTGTTTTTAGTTGGTATGCTACTATTGCATATGGCTTTAACTCTGAGATGTGGTTGATTACCCAGTGATAGTTTTTTATATATAACTTATTTTCCATTTCCTAGGAAGTACTAATTTCACATAACTGTTTGGGCAGGATATGGGCCCCACATCCACCCCTGTTTCTTTGTATTTATTTTGTAATATTTAACTTGTAAAGGCCTTGCACATGCTGGCAAATTCAGAGTTCATGTGTGCATCAGCCTTGTGTGTGGAAGATGCTGTTTGCTTGTATTAAGTCATCACCTCTAGTTCTAAGAATTGTTCTTCTTCTTCCACATCGGTTCCTGTCCTGCAAAGGGAGAGTATTTTATAAAGAGATCGAATTTAGCATGAATACTCCAAAAATCATTTATTATCTGTATTGTTCAGCTTATGTGTCTCTGTATTATTACTGTACTATAAGAAGCTTTTCTGATGAGTGGTGAATGGGATATCGATCTATAGGCATAGCATTATATAATAATGAGTCATATTATTGCTATGTTCCTTTAGCAGAATGATGGTATGAGGGTTTCTTTTATGCCTGTGACCTTATCCCAGAGTATTGTCTATATTAGTGTGAAATATGGGTCCTATTTCATTGAGTGAATTTTAAATCCAATAAAGAGTGGCTGGTTATCAACATAACATTTGTAGAGTTATTATACCAGTATGTCTTAAAAGCAGCTCACTACTGTATGTCTCAGGATTTGAAACTGAATATTATTTCCTTGTAGCCTACAAAGTACTTTCTAGCTACTCAGTCTGGGTGAACCTTTTATGTTTGGTGATATAAGTAACTGGTGTATTCAGCAATAAGGCCTTATTGTCAAAATATAGAGAACAGTCAACAGTCTTGGTAGTAACCTCTGATGTTTGGGGTCTATGAAAAACTTTTGCACTATGACTCATCTTAACATAACCCACTTATAACACTGCATATTTTACTTTGTGGCATAAGATATATAGTTGAGATATTGTTTCTTCCCATTATAAATGACTCTATTTAAATTTCTGTCATGTGTGCATATAGTTTAGTAATCTACTATAGCAGTAGGTTTTCATGTGGCTTTTCAAATATCCATTGGTGTTAGTTGTCCCTCCTTGTATACCATACCAAGAAAGGCCTTGTTTCTTTACCCAGATTGAGTCATTTTATTGAGAAGTAGAAACAAATTTATTATTGAAAGATTTTATTAGTTCTAGTCATTTTGTAGTTTTGATATTTGTAGATATATGTCAGTAATTATACATTAATTTGCTTCCATTCTAGAGTATATTTTCTATATTATTCGTATCTTTGATTTAGTAAGTTCCAAAATACACACTAGACACCATAGTACACAAACCCAGTTCTGCTCCTTAAGATAAATCTAGAGAAATGAGAATATATATCACCATGAGTTTTATATATACATATAAAATAAACCATTTTCTATGCCCTAAGGTTATTTTTGTTTGGTCATAGAATTTGATTTCTGCAAGAGAAACCATTACCAAGACACACTGAATGAGTGTTCCACTAGACTGAGGTTTTAAATACCCCCAAATCAAATACCCTATATGTTTTTTATGTATGAATGAATGATATGCTTACATACACTGCACATGACAATACACATGATAGGTAAAGGTTTGTGTAAACCCAGATGTCAAAACCCGATGGTGGAGCCGAGAAAGCAGAGGTCATCCACACCTTGAGAAACTAGCCAATGTATGAAGAAGAACAAATTACTCACACTGGCTGTAACATTGATCAACATTGAAAACATAATGTTACTAATCTGATGTGGCTGCTGCCTGTAATAGCAGCATTTGGGAAGAAGAAAGAGGCAGCAGGATTGTCTCCAGCTGAAGGCCAGATGGGTAATAGTTCTAGGCCAGCCTGGATGGCAGAGCCATACAATGTGAAAAAAGTTACACGTTCTAAATGTATGATTCCTGTTTTGTATTTAAGATTGGCATATAACTCTATGGTATTAATGTTTCATAGATAATCCAATGTTTTGTGCTTGAAGTGGCTTGCGATTTCCAGTATGAAGTTGCATGCTATGAAAACCATCTGGGTGGCTAGATACTTGGGACCAAACTTCAATGTGATCCTGTAAAGAATGAAAAAAGACAATCATAGATGTTGTTGTATGCATTACCAACCTGCTAGTAAATGTTGCCACCAAGCTGGCCCTTCTCTGACTTTGATCAGAACAGAGTCTGGGAAAGAGATTTCCTGGTCAAAGGCTCACTTGCTCAACATAACCCTTCTCTCCTGGTATCGACCCCAAAGGGGACATTCTCCCAGGCCTGAAAATCCCATCCTCATGATGTCCTGTGTTTCTTTGCAGTTACCAAGTGTTCACTGTCACCATGCCAATGATCAGAAAGCATGCCAAAAGGCAGCTAGGAGGTTTTGCTGTGGCCACCCTCGCATGGTTCCTTTGTAGTGTTTCTATGGGCCTCCCCGAGTGGCGAGTGTGGTGCTTTCAAGACCTCTGGGACTCCAAGCCCAGCATGACCTTAGTGGGGATGTGGAGAACCTGCGTTCACCACCAGGAAAGGAATTCCAGCATTGTCAGAATGTGTTATCAATACAGCTACAAGGACACCTTCATTCCTTTGGATATTCGAGTTGCCCAGCACCTGCTACTCATCTCCAGCTGTCTTGGCATGATTGCGGGAGTCTTTGACACCATTGCACTTTGGAAATTATACTCAGGGAGACTTCGGAAGAAAGCTACCTACAATCCATTCTGTCTTCCAGGGATTCTGAACATCATTGCCAGCAGCTTTGTCTTCCTTTCCATCTTGTACAATTACTTATCCATCATTCGCAAGGATGGGATTGCCTTCCCCCCATATTTCCACACACCCTCCTTCCCAGATACCCAGAAAGTTGGCATTGCACTGGCAATGGCCACTCTTTCTTCTGTCTTATTTCTAATAGGTGGCACCATTGCCCTTTCTTTCACTCTTCCCTCAAGATACAAAGTGCGTTCTATCATTTAAACTTAAGTTTCCATCTTACATAGACCTGAAAATCCAAAATTACAAGGAGTAATCACAAATATTCTTCAGATACTTACCTGAAACTTCCAGATTCAAAATGATGCCCAAGGAGGACAAGTGGGCCTCCTGTTATATTTCCTGGCTTGGTTGCTTCAGTAATTCATTGATTGGATTATGGATTTTCATTAAATAAAATCTTTCCTGCTTAGTCTTAAGAGGTCTGGATTATTATTACTGGTGCTGGAAGGTAAATGATCAAAAAATATAGTATATATAGAAAGGAGTGTTAGAATATCTGACAACCTTAAATCATTATTTAAGCTCATAAAATTTAAAGTACTTTCCCCCATATCATAATAATTGCAACTATCTTCCAGATGGTAATTCCCAAACTATGTTTCAGATTACTGTAAGAAATCTCCATAATGCTGTTGTCAAACTACCTGCGAAGAGTTTCCTCATATTTCCTTGCTCTCTCACTGTCTTTAAATTGATGTCTAATTTCCTAAGGTTTTAAATTTTGAGACAACTCATCCCATATTTTATTCCTCATGTGCTCCAATTATGTTATATTCAAACCATTTCAGACCCTCCAATAGCTCATTAGTGTATCAGGCATTCTCTGTTATAGTTCCTTACAATTTTCATGCATTTTCCTGTTGGGAGACATTTCTTAGGGAGATGTAGAAGAAAAACACCTACTCAGTACAGAAATAGCACACACAGTAGAACAATGAAATAATTCTAACTATGTGTAAATTTAATGGAATGCATTAGCTTGAGGGATCCCCAATTAAGGCCCCAATAAAGTCTGGAAAGGAGTCTGGCACCCCTTCAATAATCATGTTGGCAGGATATTTAGAAAGCAGGTTACATTTTATCTACAGTGAGAAGAGGGAAATGTTGTGTTTTGTCTGCTTTCTTCTTTTCATGTAGTCTAGGATGCAAGCCTCAAGATCAATTCTTCCTGATTTTAGGCCAGGCCTTCCCACTTCAACTCACTTATTTAAAATAGCCCCATATAGCCATTCCCCAGAGACTAATGAAATCTAGAAAATCTCTCACATCTGTGGCCAGAAATTTATTATGTTTTACTCTAGATCAGCAGTTCTCAGCCTGTCGATCACCACACCCACAGGACTCCCATATCAATCATCCTGCATATCAGATATTTACATTATGATTAATAACAGCAGAAAATTACAATTATGAAATACCAATGAGATAATTTTATATCTGGGGTCACCACAACATGTAGTACTGTATCAAGAGGTCACAGAATTAGGAAGGTTGACAACCACTGCTCTAGATCTTGTGAAATTAACTGTGAGTGTAAACCATCACAGCATATTAATGTCAGCAGTAATTCAGTTTGACTTAAATGAAAAGCCCCTAGAAGTCCAGAGGAGATGTGCCTTCATAATGGGGACAGATACATTATAAAGTTATCCAGAAAATGGTAAGTGAACATTTCTACTATTCCCTTTCATTTCAGCCCCAAAGGCCAAAAATATCCCAAAGAACCAGATTGGTTTGGAGAAAGGGAATGATAATTTTATCAGCATTATTTCAAGGCACGTACTTAGGGACCTACATGCTCATCATGCCATCTGAAAAGAGCAATAAATGGTCACAGCCAACAACACATCCAGAAAACCTAAAAAAGTTCTTCACCTAATGTAGGGTACGTAACACCTCAATCAAGTGGCATACTCATTCAATATGTATCAATAAGGGTTTCTCTTACCGAAATGAAAATTCTATGACCAAAATTATCCCTTAGGGCATGGGAAAGATGTTTTATTTTATTTTTTTTACAGGTAGTCTACCATACAAGGAAATCAGCGCTGAAACCTGGAGGCAGCAACTGATGCAAAGGGCATGTAGAAATACTGATTATTTGTTTACTCTCAATGGCTTCTTTTGCCTGCTTCCCTATAGCACTCAGTACTACCAACACAGGGGTGGCAACACCCATAGTGAACTGGACCCTCTCACATTATTCATCAAACAATAAAATGGATCACAGGCTTTTCCACAGTCCACTATGGTGGGGAGAGTTTCTTAATTGAGGCTCTGTCTCCTAATAGAAACCTAGCTTTTGTCAAATTGACATAAATCTATCCAGCATACTACAAATGACATAAGAAAGAAAGTGTTGAAATTGTTTGAGGAGATAGAGCAAAACAGGTCAACAAAAAGGCATCCTTACCGAGTCTTGGAGAATAACCACTGTTTCCTCCAAAGATAGATAAGGTATAGCTGAAGTATACACTCCAAGAGGAAGAAAAGCTGTCAGCTTGAGATGTAGCCTTTGCCTCTTAGACACCTAGGTTCTGAGTGCTGACCACTACTCTATTGTCCTAATGAAGCACATATGATGTGATCTCAGTGAGACTTCCTCCCCCTGAGAGCCCTGCCTCCCACATCCTGTCCTTCTGCCCAGGTGATTGGCTAAACAGCGCTTTATAGATCATTGATACAGCCACTCAGCATTTCACCACACTCAGGACTGAAATCAGTAAATTAAAAACAGAAAGAATAATAGAAATAATCAATGAAACCAAGAGTTAGTTCTTTGAGAAAATCAGCAAGATAGACAATCCCTTAGCCAAACTAACTAAAAGGCAGAGGGAGAGCATCCATATTAACAAAATCATAAATGAAAGGGGAACATAACAACAGATACTAAGGAAACCTGAAAAAGTCATTAGGTCTTACTTCAAAAGCTTGTGTTCCACAAAATTGGAAAATCTAAATGAAATGGATGGTTTTCTGGATAGATTTAACTTACCAAAATTAAATCAAGATCGGAGAAACAGTTTAAACTGTCCTATGATCCTGAAGGAAATAGAAGCAGTCACTAAATGTCTCTGAAAGAAAAACAAACAAACAAAAAACACAAAGAAACGAACAAAAAACACAGAGCCAGATGGTTTTAGCACAGAATTCCACCAGACTTTAAAGAAGAGCTAATGCCGAACAGTTCCACAATATGGAAACAGAAGGAACATTACCAAACTCATTCTATTAAGCCACAGTTATCTTGATACCCAAAACACACAAAAACTTGACAAAGAAAGGGAATTATCACAGGGACACAGGCATGGTTCAGCATATGAAAGAGAAAAATATGTGATCATCACACTAGTTGCAGAAAAAGCCTTTGAGAAAGTACAACGCCACTTCATGATAAAAGTCTTGGACAGATCAGGGATACAAGGCCCATGTCTAAATGTAATAAAGGCTATTTACAGCAAGATGATAGGTAACATCAAATTACGTGAAGAGCAACTCAATGCAATTCCACTAAAATCAGGGACAAGACAAGGCTGACCACTTTCACCATGTCTCTTCAATACAGTACTTGAAATTCTAGCTAAAGAAATAAGACAATTAAAGGAGATCAAGTGGAAACAAATTGGAAAGGAAGAAGTTAAATATAGCTATTTGCAGATATAATAGTATACATAAGTGATACCCAAAATTCCATCAGTAAAATAAAGCTGATAAACACCCTCAACAAAGTGGCTGTATACAAGATTAATTTTTAAATTCAGTAGCTTCCTTTTCAAGTCTCTGATGGAGTTGAAGACCATGTAGCTTAGTTTTACAACAAAACTTAGTTGTCTAGGGGTTAAGATGTATTTAGGTCTAGATAGGTGTTTTAAGTTGATAATGACAATATGTGATAGAGATAGATTTACACTCAGAAATTTACATGCACCAAAATAGGAAAGATGTCTTCTTTAAGGCTGTCAATACAAATAGCCAAAAACACTAAGAATGTAGCCTTTATGTAATTCCTGATTGTGTCACAGTTCTTCTTGCCATAGGTAATCTATTGTGTCTATGTGTAATAATATAAATGTATATGCAAAAAAAAAAACATCAGTAGCCCTCTTGTAAACAAATGACTGTGAAGGAAATTAGGGAAACCACCCTCCACAAGTTACAAATAATATAAAGTATGTTGTTATAACTCTAACCAAATAAGACAAAAACCTGTATGGCAAGAACTACAAGTCTCTGAAGAAAGAAATTGAAGAAGGTATCAGAAGATGGAAAGATCTCACATGCTCATGGATTGGTAATGTTATCAGTAAAAATTACCATCTTACCAAAATCAATCTACAGATTCAATGTAATTCCCAGCAAAATTCCAACAAAACCCTTTACAGACTGTGAAAGATGAATTCTCAACTTCATATAGAAAAACAAGAAACCCAGAATAACTAAAACATTCCTGTACAGTAAAAAGATTTTCCGGAGGAATCTCTATCCCAGATCTCACGTTGTACTATAGAGAAATATTAATAAAAACTGCATGGAACTGGCATAGAAATTGACAGGTCGATCAATGAAATTGAATTAAAGACACGGAGATAAACCCACAGACCTATGGACACTTGGTTTTTGATAAATATTGATGGTCCAACTAGATATCTACATAAGTAACTGGAAATACATAACTATTTATGACCCTACACAAAACTCAAGTCCAAGTGGATCAAAGACCTCAACAAAAAAACAGAAACACTAAGTTGGAACCAGTCTTGCACTCATTGGAACAGGAGACAACTTCCTGAACAGAACACCAACAGCTCAGTCTCTGAGATTAGCAATTAGTAAATGGGACTTCATGAACCTGAACAGATTCTGTAAGGAAAAAGGACATGGTCAATAGCACAAAAGAGCACCCTACAGTTGGAAAATATCTTTAGGAAACATACATCTGAGAAAGGACTAATATCCAATACACATAAAGAACTCAATAAACCAAACACCAACAAACCAAATAATCCAATTTAAAAATGAGGCACACAGCTAAACAGAGAATTCAACTATACTACAAATCCTGGGCCCAAAGAAGCTAAGTAACAAGTAGGGTCCAAGGGAGGCCCTCCTTGAATCTCACTCAGATGAGGAAATAGATAGATGGTGGAAGAAGAAGTAGAAAGGGAATTGTATGAGAGAGGGTGCAGGGAGGGAAATGAGGGCTGGAAGCAGATGTGGGGAGAGTGTGGAGGGGAGGTTTGAGGGCCTGGAGGAAAAGGGAAACTGAAGGCATGGGCATTACAGAGACAACCTGGAGACCTGCAACTGGATAAGCTACAGGGAGGATATGGGGATGTCTCTAGCTGAGCCTACTAGCAGCAGGGGACTTGAGACTGAGGAGGCCAACTTCTAGCCAGGCAGGACATATAGTAGTGGGAAGGGAACACCAGTTCACCTAGAAAACCTTCTAACCAAAGTTTACCCTGCCTACAAGAAGTATAGAAATAAACATAGAGACTGAGGGAATGAACAACCAATGCCTGGCCCAACCTGAGATCCACCCCATGGGAGAGTGTCAACCACTGACACCATTAAGGACACTCTGCTATGTTTACATACAGGAGCCTAACTTAAGTGTTCTGAGAAGCCCCATTCAGCACCTGATTGAACCAGATGCTGAGATTCACAGCCAAGCATTAGGAGAGCTCAGGAGAGTACTGTGGATAAAAAGTGAGAGGGAAAGATAGAAGGGCTCAAAAGGGATAAGAATGCTGCAAGAAGACCAGTAGAGTCAACTAACGTAGACCCATGGGGGCTTACAGAGACAGAAGCACTATGAAAGAGAATGCATAGACTAAATATAGGCCCCCTATGCGTATGTAACCTGTGGGCAGTTTGATCTTCATGTGGGTCCACTAGTAAGTTGAGTGCTTGCTGTCTATATCATAGACTCTGTTGCGTACTTTTAATCACTTTACCCTAGCCAGGCTGTCTTGCCCTGAGAGGCTTCATCAGGAGCTCCACCCATCAACCACTTCTCCCTGAGTCAGGGCCAGTTAACCCCTAGAACTTCCAAGGAAAATGCAGCAATATATCCACACTGAGACTGCAGCTAAAGTTTTAAAGGTTGATTGTGATCATAGATTCAGTATCTTTTATTTTCTTTTAAATGTGTTCTTTCTTATATTTTATTTAAACATAATAATAATAAGAATTATTATTATTATTATTATTATTATTATTATTATTATTATTATTATTATTATAAGGTGTTCCATTTCATAGTTAGCTATAAGAAAGATTTATTTAAATGTTTAAATATCTCACCCATCACCACTTTCTACTTTTTTGCCACTGTGTATACTAAGCAACATAAAGAAAACATTGCCCCACTTACTCTGTTATTTATTTATTTATTTATTTATTTATTTATTTATTTATTTATTATGGGCATCGCTCCACTTAACCTGGCAAACATCTTCTGTAAACAGATAATTATTTTACTAATTCCAGAATTCTGTGGAAGAAACCTATTGACTTACATGGAGCAGGCGAAGTTATAAAGTATCTGCAAAGAATATTTTCTAAAAGTAAACAGGAAAATGGAATTTCCTAATCAAGATTTTCTGCTATACTGCTCTTTGATCAAAGGGTTCCCTTTTGAAGAATTTTACTTGGGGGACTCCTTTAAATTGGCATGGTTTTAAAGCAAGGCCATGGTGGAAGCAAATGTAGCACTTCATTTAAATGAGTTTTTCCTTGACCTTGTGAGGCGCCTGTCCCCTGCATCCAGCACATCTTTAATAAGGAAGCTAAACATGACTGTGCTCTCTTACCTTTGAATATTGATATCCTTAGAAGCCTCTCAGGCTTTGCCTCTGTAGTTATTGTGTCATGAGAATCTAGTTCCAGTCATTTTGTAGATTTAATATCCTATTCAACTCTTTAAGTAGTGATAGGCTGTGACCATATGGTGGAGGAGAAATTTCTCCTCTGTCACAGACCTAGGGGAGGGGAATATGGTGAAAAAGGGAGGGAGGGAGGAATGGCAGGACACAAGGGGATAACAATTGTGATGTAATCTGAATAAACTGTTAAAAAATAAAAACAGTCCTGGATTATCAGTTAAACAGAAAAGATACTACAAAATAAAAAAATAAACTTAATACCTGGCATGTCAACAGTGACACTGGCACCTGAGTATTTCTGAAGTTATTTGAGTGGATCTATTGTCTGTTGCTATATATAGAAAAAAGAAAATCTCAAATTGTTTGGTTTTACCAATAAAGTCTCAGGATCCAGAGTTGGGGTGAAAAACTAGAGGCAGATAAAGCACCCAGCTGATCTTCCTACTCTGCCAATATCCTAGAAGAAAAAAGCCTTTCTACTCAGCTCAAATCTTAAAAGGAAAAAGCCAAAGCCAAAGGCCAAAAGCTAAGTAAAAATAAAACCAGCAAAAGATTCCCCAAACCTCCTTCTTCTCAATGCTATATTAATTACCCATCTCTCAATGTAGTTCCTTTCTATTTAGTCCCTGTCACCTGGTTTCTTGCTCTGCATCTTGACCTAGGGTTAACTTTATTTAGCTCTTGTTTACAGAAAGCCCTTCAATCAAAGGTCTATGCTAGGTCTGAGTCAGACCACACACAACAGTTTAAAATAAACAGTAAATTCTTGGATTAAAAGTGTTGTTCTAGGGATGAGCCACTCCCCAAATAGAAAAAGGGTTTTACAGTTCACAATCTTGGAATTCACAATGGGATCAAATATTCTACAGCAATTGTCAGTGAACACATGGCATCCATCATTGAGATTGATGAATTCTCTCTTTGGAAAGTGGGGCATCATTATTTCTATGATCCTTAATCTTGGCAAAGCAGACAAACACTGCTTCGTTGAAGGTCACTCAGGGTAAGCCTTTCCATTGTCATGGGTTCCCACAAATTTGCCAAGGAGAGTCTCTTTGGACTCTCCTTGTGAGCAATGAGATGTTGAAGGAGGAACATCTAAGGATTCTGGCTGCTTCTTAATAATCATGCAGCACCTTCATTCATATTGGACAATTTTTACAACACACATGTGGAAATGAAATGTTAAATGTAGCGTTTGTTAAAATATCTTCATGGAATAAGAAGGCACCATACATGCTGGGTGCTGCCATTTTGGAGGGAGACCCTATATGAACCTGAGGTGTGGCAGGTCTCCTCAGGGAGACAGGTAGATCTGTAGACCCCTGGACCCCAGGACCTGTAGTCTTGGAGGTGACGAAGCTCAGGGGACCAGAGGCTGTAACTGTGAGCCTCCAGGATCCAGGGGCTTTTCTCAGGATGGTGTCACTAGCCAGGTTTCTAGAAGCTGGAACTGCCTGTTTCTGTCACCCATGAGCTCTCCTCTCACCAGGAAATGTAGATGCTGGTGTTTTGGAGTCTGCAGCATGGCCCTTTGTTTTCTCTGCAGTCACTGCGGTCCTACTTCCCAGATACCATGCAAGCTGGGTGCTGCCATCTGGGAGTCTCTCAAACTAGCATTGCACAAACATCCAAAATGCTGCTACTCTTAAAAATGTAATAAGAGGCTATATGGATGCATTGGCATATAAGAGCACAATCTGTACTCATAAAGAATATCAAAAGAATATCATTTCATTTCCCAGGACACTGGGAACTATGTAAACTATGAAAACAATAGTTTACAATTGCCTGTTACTCCAGCTCCAACCAAATGGAAGTAGACCCTTTCACAAAAAAAATTGTTGTATGTCAAAGCAGGTGATACAGGAACCTGAAAAAATATCCATTAGGAGGTCAGCGAAATACTGAGCAAAGAGTAAGTAGGTACTCTAATGTGGTGTTTATTGTTTTACTTATTTATTTACTCCAATAATGAAAGAAAATGGAAGGCTACAAAGCAAAATGTAACTGAGGACTGACATATATAGTGATTTTTTCCTTCCATTTAATTTTAGGCTAAAAGTCCACATTGCTTGGGGTTTTGATTTTGTGTGTAGGGTGGAGAAGTAGAATGGAAACATGTTCTCATTATGTATTGTAAGGCTTCCAATGAAATCATTTTGTCATCACTGCTGACCTCAGACTTGAGTTAATTCACCTGTTTCAGTCTCCCAGGTGTTGGGATTATGGGCATGAGCCATCATGTATAACTTATGGAAGGGATTTTTATACTTGTTGTAAAAAAAAGTTCTGTGGATATAATTTAGCCACCTATGCATACTAAAAATATGCTACCAGTAACCTAAAGACTCATCGTGAAAATGTTTTCACTGACTTTACTATCAGGTATTCTTCATGCCTGCATTATTCTTGATGCTCCAAAAAGAAAATTTTAAGAAATGGGTTGCAGGATGTTACCTAAGGGAGTTCAGCTCCTTGAATCTTACTTATCTACAAAATTAATGGCATATACCTTCTATAAGAATATCTGAAAACACCTCCTGAAAGAAACACCCATTTAAATTCAAAATAGTATTATCGTTAAATACTATTAAGTTTACTCCATAAATGCTTTTCTTGCACTAATACTAAGTCCCAGATACTAAAGAGAGTTCCCCAGGAGATAACACCAAATGTGTCAACATAAAACACAATGTAGCAGATGATGAATAAATGAAGAGATAAGAAAATAAGGGATGGAAGACTATATTTAAGAAATTTCCAGGGCTGAAGAGATGGCCCATTGGTTAAGAGAACTGCCTTCTCTTCCAAAGGACCCGAGTTCAATTCCCAGCACTCACATGGCAGCTCATACTTGTCTGTAACTCCAAGATCTGACACTCTCATACCAACACACATACATTAAAATTAAATAAAAGAAAGAAATTTCCCCTAACTCTACCTAAGAGAGGTGTCTGCCTATGAAACTATGGGACTTGGGTATAAGAGATACTAATATGATCTTGTGATCTTCCCTAAATGGTGAAGTAAAAATACAAAGTCGATATATGGAGGCTGGTTAGGGCAGGTGTGCATTCAGATGAATGAAGGGTGAAGTGGTAGAGGATGCTCAGGTTTTCCAGAAGGAATATCATAAACAGGAGCACAGAGTGAGGGAATAATGCAGGCAAATTCTTCCTGAGATAATGTCTAATGACCAGAGAGAGCGATTCACGTAGAGAGCATTTTATAGCAAGCTTTATTCTTGTTGGGTAAATAATTTTGAACAAATTATGTTATTTTTCATACTGGAGCCTGAATCTACATCACCAGGAATGCTGGTGCTAGAATGTTTACCAAGTAACTATGTCCCCAAGCTTAAAAATCCTATTTTGAGACACGTTACAGCTAACATGGACAACCTGACATTGAATTTTTAAAAATTTTCTAGAAAGGAATTCTGTTTGTTGTTGTTTGAGATTTCCTTTGTTAATTCTGGAACATGGCCTCTCTTTGAACCATATTGGACTCAAACTCACTGTGTAACCCACACTGAAATGTAAATGGTTTTCTTCCTGTGTGTGTCTGCTTACAACTACCTACTATGAAATATTAATGAGGACTGTTATTTGACAAACAACCTAAACTCTTGAAATACATTCTTGGTATGTCCTTGAAGTCCCTTTGATGAGCAGGGTACAGTAAATAAGATTCTATAGTTAGGATAAAACATTGAGAAATTCAAGATGATGTTTCAATTCTAAACATTTATTCAACAAGTTTATGGGCACTGAACATAAGAAGTCATAAACAGCTAATATTGCATGTTGACCCTCACACAGAGATAGTGTGTAAATTTAATAGCACACTCTCACCTAGACAGGTCGTCTAGACAAAAGTAAAAAGAGAAATATTAGAGGTAACTTATGTCCTAAACCATATGGACCTAAGAGATATTTACAGGACATTTCACCCAGACACAAAAGAATCTATCTTCTTCTCATGGAACTTTCACAAAACTTGACCACATCAATCACATTTCAACACCAATGAAAATTGGAATAGCTCCTTGAATCCTATATCAACAAAATACTTGTGTATCAGAAACAAGAATACATCAAAAATATCATCCACCATAATGAAGTACACTTCATCCCAGGGGTGGAGGGAAGATCCAACATGCATGACTTGATAAATGAAATCTGCCATAAAAACAAACTGAATGGCAAAACCACATGATCATCTCATTAAATACAGAAAAGGACTTTGACAAAAATATAGTACCACTTCAGGACAAAGTACTGGAGAGACCAGAGATATAAGGGACATTCTAATTATAATAAAAACCAATTTATAGCAATCTCATAGTGAATATCCACATAAATTAAAGCAACTCAAAGCAATTTTACTAAAATCAGGAACATATTAAGCATATCCGTTCTCTCCATTCCTATTCAGTATAGTATTTGAAGTCTTACCTAGCAAGTGAATAAAAATAGAAAAGAAGTCAATGCACCTTTATTTGCCGTAGGTATGATTGTATAGATAAATGATTCTAAGAACTCAACCAAGAAACTTCTACAAACGGTAAACACTTTCAGTAACATAGCAGGACACAGAATTAATATACAAAATCAGTAACCTTTTTATATACTAGTGGCAAATGGACTGAGAAAGAAATCACAGAAACAGAACTTTCCACAATGGGTTCAAAAGTTATATAAAGTATCTTGGAGTAATTTTAACCAAGCACATGAAAGACTTGTATATTTAAAATTTTGAGAAGTTTAAGAAAGAAATTCAACAAGGTATTAGTAGATGGAAAGATCTTGGTGCTCAAATACTGGTAGGATTGATACAGTAAAAAATACTAAGCCCTACTTAAACTATTAGAAAATAAGGAACACTCCCAAACTCTATACAAAATCAGTATGACTCTGGCACTGAAAGAATGTAATAACACACACAACAACAAAATTACAGTTCATTATTTCTCTTGAACATAGAATCACAAATAACCAAAAAAAAAAAACTTGAAAAGACAATAAAGATGTACATCCAAAAGATTGTACATGTGGCCAAGGTCGCTTTATTCTTGACATACAGGAGTGGTTCAATATATGTAAATCAATATAGGTTTTAAGACAATAATCACATGAACAAATCAATATATGCAGGAATAAGCCATATAAAATCCATATGATTATCTGATAAAGACTTAAAGAGTGTAACAATAGAGGGAACCTCCCTCAAGAAAATAATGGTTACATGCAAGCAATCCACAGGCAAGATCATCTTAAATGGAAAAAAAGCTTGAAGCAATCCAATTGAAATCAGGAATGGA
Source organism: Acomys minous (assembly GCF_964271855.1). NCBI lineage: Eukaryota > Metazoa > Chordata > Mammalia > Rodentia > Muridae > Acomys > Acomys minous. Next base: position 120,835,387 of record NC_140488.1, on the reverse strand, counting down.
ACACTATCCCTAATTCTTTTAAATATTATACTTGAAGTATTAGTTGGAAAAATAAAACAAGGCATGGAAATTAAAAGGATATAAATAGGGAAATAAGTCAAAGTGTCCCTGTTTGCAGATGATAGGATACTATACAATAATCATCATAACATTATGCCAGAAAACTCCTTGGCCTAGTTTGGATTTTATTGCCATGAAGAGACACCATTACTATGTAAATTCATAAAGGAAAACATTTAATTGGGGCTGGCTTAGAGTTTCAGAGGTTCAGTCCATTATCATCATGGCAGGAAGCATGGCAGCATACAGGCAGGCATGGTGGTGGAGGAGTTGAGAGTTCTGTCTTGATCCACAGCCAGCAGAAGGGGACTGAGTTCCACACTTGGTGGAGTTAGAGCAGAGGATACCTCAAAGCCTGTCCCCACAGTGACACACTTTCTCCAACAGGACCACACCTCTTAATAATCCCACTTGCCATGGGCCAAGCATTCAAAACACAAGTCTATGTGGGCCATACTTATTCAAACTACTACATTTCACAAAATCATAAATACATTCAGCAGTATGCTAGGATACAGAGTCAGGTTGCATAAATCAATAGCTTTTCTATATACCATCAACAAAATTACAGGGATCACTGACATATACATATTTACTACAGCTTCAAATAAAATAAAATATGTAGGAATGAACACATCCAGGGAAGTGAAGGACCTCTACAAAGAAAAATGTAAACTTATGACGGATATAGAAAGCAGCATAAAATGAAAAGGCATCTTATACTTGCTTTTTAGTATAATTAAAGTTGCAAAAGTGGGGGAAGGATCCAAGAAAGCATGCCAAGCACTCACTGTGTCTGATCTGCGGGACTGTACTGCAAGATGGGGCTGGGAGCTACAGAGCAGCAGAGCTGGAGTGCCCTGGGTGAGAGGGGTCCACATTGTGTGGAACGCAGATGGGTTTGGCCTCGGACCATCCAGGTGGTCCAGGGAGGAGTCCCTGCTTCTCTGAGCATGGGTGCCCAGTCCCCAGAGTCTGGATGCATGCCTGAGTTTGAGCTGCAGCTGCACTCTACATCTCAGACTCTGTGCCTTGGGATGAACTGTGGGCTGCAGTACACCCATGTCTGAGTCTACTATCCCAGAGGAGACACCAGGGTGTGGAACATGGGTGGATCTGACCTGAGATCACTGTGATAATACACGGAAGGCTCCAGGACCAAGGTGGGCAAGGGCATCGTCACCAAAGTCTACCATATGCTGTCCAGCATGCTGCACTGGCACTCTGTCAAAGACTGAATTGTGGGTTGCAGGGCACCAGAAACTGGGTCTGCTATCCCAGAGGCACCCAGAAGGTGTAGAGCACAGGTGAATCTGACCTCAGGACACCTGGCCAAACCATGGAGCATTCCCAGTTCCAAGCTGGCACAGGAGCAGTCCCCAAACCTTAGCCACAGGCTGGCAGGCACACGGCAATCTCTCTATTTCCAGATCAAGCAGCAGGCCTCAAGGCTCCAGTGTCTGGAGCTTCTAATGCAGAGGAGACCCTAAAGTGTGGAACACTGGTAGATCTAAATGTAGGACATTCAGCCAATCTACAGACAGTCCCTGAGTCTAAGCAGGCACAGTATCCACATAGCTAGCCACACACCGACAAGCAAGCACCACCCATCCATGTTCCATCTGTCTTCTGTGTTTCAGATAGAACTGGCCTACAGGGCAACAGTGTCTGGATCTTTTGACCCAGAGTATCCCCCATAGTGTAGAGCACAAGTGAATCTGACCTCACTCCACCTGGCCATTACACAGAAAGTTCCCGTATCTGAAACCATGTCACCTGTCTGATCCACCAAAGTGTTCCTTAATCTCCACAGGTGTGGAGTCTCAACCTGTAGGCATTCCCTTAGGAACTACTCTCCATGGCTTGTGAAGGACCCTAGAAACTACCACCCAATGCCATAGACAGCGAAATGACTAAAGGCCCACATCAAAAACACAAACAATAAAAGCCAAAATAATATGGCATCTCCAGAACCCAGTTATCCCAACCAGCGTTGTCCCATCACTGGAAACACAAACTCAACAGACACACAGGAAAATGACCTGAAATCCTTCATAATGAAGATGATAATGGAGGAAATTAATAACATCAATAAAAATATACAAGAAGATACAGCCAAACAGATTGTTTGAAACTCACTCCTTGAGTTCCAAGGATTCTTTTGAATCTGGTTTCTCCCTTAAGTCTGTTTATGTAGTCAATTACACTTTTTAATTTATGTGTGCTGAGCCATCTTTGCATGTCTGTGATGATTTCACAGATCTTAGTGGGCCCAAGAACTTAGCAAAACTTGACTCCGTGATGAAAGTACCATTCAAGCCATAAAACTCAGCACATAGACATCACTACCTGCTAAAACAAAGACCTAATCCATCAAAGTCCGTAGTTCTGGGAAAATCTCTAAATGTACTAACCTTGCTCTTTGCTTATGTAGTTCTGTTTCTAGTTTGATGTTCTTGTTAACTAAAATAGATCAAACAAGAACATTGTTTTTGTGCTGAACAGCTCTCACTGGGTTAGGATCAGGGCTACCTTGGCCTCCTGAGCACCAACTGTAGCTTTGGATGCCTAATAAACACTTTCTATTGGCTTAAATCTGTGGTTTAGCAGCCTTCTCTGAAGCATACTTCAAAAAAAATTAAGGCAAATAAGTCATGGTAGATTACCTTTTCATGTGTTCTTGAATTCTATTATGAAGCATTTTATAGGAAAAAGACTCATTCAATGTCACAGTTAATATGTCTTTTTTAGGGAAGAGACCTTTTACTACACAACAAACCAAACTCTACACAAGAGCCCTGTAGTGCAGAGTGAAGGCTAAAATATTTCCCATGAGAGATCACTGCCACCATCTATGTGCAAAACATGCATTGCAATGGTCATGTCTGTGTTAAGTTCAGGGTACAGTTCTCATCAAGTGAAGATGCAGATATTTCCATCTATGTGCAAAACATGCATTGCAATGGTCATGTCTGTGTTAAGTTCAGGGTACAGTTCTCATCAAGTGAAGATGCAGATATTTCCTTCTAACATAAAGTTCATGAGGTAGATATAATAACATTGGGTCCACCTTTTCAAATTGCCTGGTGGTATCTAGTGACTATTCTAGGCAACAGCACATAATTCTGTGAGTTTTGTGATTGAAAGTTCTATTACCTCACTCAACCAGAAGACATGGGCAATTGGAACACAAACCATTGTATTATAGTTCTGAGAAGCTATTTTTCATAAAAGGGGTACCCGAAGTGGCAAAAACATGAGTAGACATCGCATCTCTATTTAGGTGGATTGGTCATTGACTCAAGGCCAGCTCAGATCTCATTTGAGTTAAGATGCCCAGTAGGCCCTGCTGGGTCTGGGTGCAAGCTTTTTTACAAGTAGTGGAAAATAACTTGGAAGATCGATGTGTGGTTCTTACCCAATGCTCTAACCCAAAATAATCCATCACGAAGAAATTCTAGTCTTTTCCTTTCTTAAATAGTTAGCAAAATTTTGTGATAAAAATAGACTAGTAATTGACATGACCATGATTTGATGAATTAACAATTAACTTGTATTACATAATTATTCTAACCAGCCTGCAATAGCACTTTCAAAGTTTTGGAAGTAAACCTTGTATTAGAATTGAATTGTATTGGTACACTACCTTACATTAGAATAGAAGCATAATTCCTATGTGTGAAGAATAAACTTGAATTTGAATTCTATACCAATGTTTTGAAACTAAACATATTTTTCTTCAATATACATAATTCTATACCAATGAATTAAAAATCATTTTATTCATGAGCCATAATTTAGGCCTTAAGTTGAGGAGTAGAATCAATAAGCTACTTTTTGTTGTATCATTCTTAGGTATCTGCAGACCAAAGGCTTCTAAATGACCACTAACAGCTTACAACAATGTGATCATCTACTCCTTTGTTTGATGTTTTTACCTCAGATCCATGTAATGAAACTACAGGAAGAATTGAACTAATGGGAGGGTTTTCACATGCGATTCCTATCATAAAACAAAAACAAAGTATTTACGTCAATATCCGGCATAATTAACTACCATTATTACATAGCAATTAAAATTAAAGTTGTTGGGAGGAACAAGGTTGATGAATGTAGATTTTCAGTTTTGCAAGACAAATTTCTGTTAATCTATTCACAGCAACATGACTATAGTTAACAGTACCAGACTGTGCATTTTAAAGGGTGAAGTCTGAAAAAGAAGAGATTGCATAAATTGGTTTTTAACAGGAAAATCACCTTGTGTTTGTTTGTTTGTTTTTGGAAAGAGATGTAGATTTATATACTGTATGAACAAACACTGGGACCTGCCTGGAAAGCCAAGGGGAAAAAATACAAAATTTCTCTTTCCCAGTTTAGTTCTCTGCCACCTGTTGAAGACATAAGGACACGTTGTAGAAGTTTTGCTTGACAATGTTCTGGAGAACTCTGACTGTCCAGCATGAACTCCAGACATCCAGAGCAGCGGGTGAGGTTTTTCTTGACAATGTTCCAATGATCTCTGGCTGATCACCAGTGCCTGTAAATATTATGACTGCTCCAGTTGTAAATTTGCCTAAAAACTGTTTTGAAATATGGTCTTTCTTCTAAAACTGTCTTTCTTTTTTCAGTTCTAATGAATTTCACACAGGGAAGAAGTTTTCCCACAATGAGCATTCAAAGGAGGCATCTGGTCAAAGAACAGTCACAGTGATAAGGGTCTGTGATCTGACTGTGAGCACCCAAGCAGATACTGTTTGGCAAAAAAAGTGAGGACCTTGATATAACTGTACCTGGCTAGATACTGGTAGCTGTAGGAAAATGTCATTAGATTCTGCTTTGAGAGCAAAAGAAAGTGGGCTTTGAATGTCAGATTTTCAGATATTTTATAATAGAAGACCCTTTGTCAGCTAGCTTAAGCTAGGATAGCACACCTGTTGCTTTGAGAATGTAAGTCAAGTGTTTTCTTTATCAGAGAATATTTATCTCAAGCTATGCTTCTTTAACAATCATGTAAACACAGTGGTTTTAGGCCAGGGAAGTTGATAATTAAACTTTCCTGAGTATTTTTGAAGAAACAATAATCAGGTCATGCTGAGCATTGCTTGGAAATTGATTGATTTGTGCTGTTATGATTTTTTTTGTAGTTGACAATGATGTGTTCATATTTCTGTGTTAAGCTTCTCACTTACTTTGTCGATTTTTAAATGCCCTATTGATTGTAAAAGATGAAAAATCATGATGTAATGTGTAATGGAAACAAATTGATCTTCATTTTATTTATTTTTTTCTCCTTTATTAATTTATACTTGTTACATCTCAATGGTTATCCCATCCGTTGTATCCTCCCATTCTTCTCTCCCTCCCATTTTCCCATTATTCTCCTCCCCTATGACTGTTCCTGAGGGGGATTACCTCCCCCTCTATATGATCATAGGGTATCAAGTCTCTTCTTGGTAACCTGCTGTCCTTCCTCTGAGTGCCACCAGGTCTCCCCCTCCAGAGGACATGGTCAAAGGTGAGGCACCAGAGTATGTGAGAAAGTAATATCCCACTCTCCACTTTACTGTGGAGAGTGTTCTGTCCATTGCCTAGATCTGGGTAGGGGTTTAAGGTTTACCACCTGTATTGTCCTTGACTGGTGCCTTAGTTTGAGCGGGACCCCTGTGCCCAAATCTGCCTATCATAATGTTCTACTTGTAGGTTTCTAGGACCCTCTGGATCCTTCTACTTTGCCATTCTCCCATGCTTCTCTCATCTAGAGTCCCACTAGAATGTCCTCCCCTCTGTCTCAGTTTCCTGGTAAGTGAAGGCTTTCGTGGGACATGCCCCTTGGGCTAATATGCAGATATAAGTGAGTATATACCATTTGAGTCTTTCTGCTTCTGGGTTCACTCACTCATTATGATCATTTCTAGCTAAATCCATTTATCCACAAATTTCGGGAATTCCTTGTTTTTAATAGCTGAATAGTATTCCATAGTGTATATGTACCACAGTTTCTTTATCCATTCTTCTATTGAGGGACACTTAGGCTGTTTCCATGTTCTGGCTATTATGAATAAGGCTGCTATGAACATGGTTGAGCAAATTTTCTTGCTGTGTGCTGGAGCATCTTCTGGGTATATTCCAAGGAGTGGAATAGCTGGATCTTGAGGAAGCCCTCTTCCCATTTTTCTGAGATAGCACCAGATAGATTTCCAAAGTGGTTGTACTAGTTTGCATTCCCACCAGCAATGAAGGAGTGTTCCTCTCTCCCCACATTCTCGCCAGCATGTGGTATTGCTTGAATTTTTTATCTTAGCCATTCTTTCCCTGATGATTAAGGAGGTTGAGCATTTCTTTAAGTATTTCTCAGCCATTTGATATTCCTCTGTTGAGAATTCTCTGTTTAGTTCCATGCCCCATTTCTCAATTGGTTTATTTGGTTTGGTGGTGTTTAATTTCTTGAGTTCTTTATATATTTTGGATATTAGAACTTTGTCACATGTAGGGTTGGTGAAGATCTTTTCCCAGTCTGTAGGCTGTCGCTTTGTTCTCTTGACAGTGTCTCCTGCCTTACAGAAGCTTCTCAGCCTCATGAGGTCCCATTTATTAATTGTTGACATTAATGCCTGGGCTGTTGGTGTTCTGTTCAGGAAGTTGTCTCCGGTGCCAATATGTTCCAGGCTCTTTCCCATTTGTTCTTCTAAGTGACTTAGTGTCTCTGGTTTTATGTTGAGGTCTTTAATCCACTTGGATTTGAGTTTTGTACAAGGTGACAAATATGGGTCCAGTTGCATTTTTTTACACATAGACATCCAGTTAGACCAGCACCATTTGTTGAAGATGCTATCCCTTTTCCATCGAATGAATTTGGCTTCTTTGTCGAAAATTAAATGACCATATGTCTGTGGATTCATATCTGGGTCTTCGATTCGATTCCACTGATCAACCAGCCTGTTGCTGTGCCAGTACCATGCTGTTTTAATTACTATTGCTTTATAGTACAGTTTGAGATCAGGTATGGAGACTCCTCCAGAGCACCTTTTATTGTACAAGATTGTTTTAGCTATTCTGGTTTTTTTGTTTTTCCATATGAAGTTCAGAATTGAACTTTCAATGTCTTTAAAAAATTGTATAGGTATTTTGATAGGGATTGCATTGAATCTGTCGATTGCTTTTGGTAGGATGGCCATTTTTATTATGTTAATTCTCCCGATCCATGAGCAAGGAAGATCCTTCCATCTTCTCATGTCATCATCAATCTCTTTCTTTAGAGTTTTGAAATTTTTTTCAAACAAGTCCTTCACTTGCTTAGTTAGAGTAACTCCTAAGTACTTTATATTGTTTGTGGCTAATGTGAAGGGTGTAGTTTTCCTAATTTCTTCCTCTGCAAGCTTGTCATTTGTGTATAGGAAGGCTAAAGACTTTTTGGAGTTAATTTTGTATCCAGCCAATTTGCTGAAGGTGTTTATCAGCTGTAGGAGTTCTCTGGTGGAATTTTGAGGGTCACTTATGTAGACTATCATATCATCTGGAAATAGGGATAATTTGACTTCCTCCTTTCCCATTTGAATACCCTTGATCTCCTTTTGTTGCCTTATTGCTCTGGCTAGAACTTCGAGGACTATATTGAAGAGATATGGAGAGAGTGGGCAGCCTTGCCTTGTTCCTGATTTTAGAGGAATTTCCTTAAGTATCTCACCATTTACTTTGATTTTGGCTATTGGCTTCCTATATATAGCCTTTATTATGTTGAGGAAAGTGCCTTGTATTCCCGATCTCTCTAAAACTTTAAACATGAATGGGTGTTGGATTTTATCAAATGCTTTCTCTGCATCCAAAGAGATGATCATGTGGTTTTTTATTTTCATTTTGTTTATGTGTTGGATTACATTGATGGATTTCCGTATATTAAACCATCCCTGCATGCCTGGAATGAAGCCTACTTGGTCATGATGAATGATATCTCTGATGTGCTCTTGTATTCGTTTTGCAAGTATTTTATTTAGTATTTTTGCATCGATGTTCATCAGAGAAGTTGGTCTCAAATTCTCTTTCTTTGTTGAGTCTTTGTGGGGTTTAGGTATCAATGAGACTATGGCCTCATAGAATGAATTTGGTAATGTTCCATCCCTTTCTATCTTTTGGAGTAGCTTGAAGAGTATCGGTATTAGCTCGACCTTGAAGGTCTGGTAGAATTCTGCACTGAAACCATCTGGCCCTGGGCTTTTTTTGGTTGGGATACTATCAATGATTACTTCAATTTCTGTAAAGGAAATGGGACTATTTAGCTTGTTTATCTGTTCTTCACTCAACTTTGGCAAGTGAATTTGATCAAGAAAATCATCCATTTCCCTTAGATTTTCAAATTTTGTGGCATATATGCCTTCAAAGAAGGATTTTATGATTCTTTGTATTTCTTCATTTTCTGTGGTTATGTCTCCCTTTTCATTTCTGATTTTGTTGATTTCAATACTGTCTCTCTGCCTTTTAGTTTGTTTGGCTAATGGTCTGTCTATCTTGTTGACTTTCTCAAAGAACCAGCTCATGGTTTTGTTGATTCTTTGGACTGTTTTCTTAGTTTCTAATTTGTTAATTTCACCTCTGAGTTTGATTATTTCCAGACGTCTACTCCTTTTGGGAGTTTCTGCTTCCTTTTTTTCTAGGGCTTCCAGTTGTATCGTTAAGGTGTTTATGTGCGATGCTTCCAATTTCTTTTTAAAGGCACTTAGTGCTATGAATTTTCCTCTTAGCACTGCTTTCAATGTATCCCACAAATTTGGGTATGTTGTTCCTTCATTTTCATTGAATTTCAGAAACTCCTTGATTTCTTTCTTTATTTCTCCCCTGACCCATGTGTCATTTAGCAGAGTTGTTTAGTTTCCACATATGTGTAGGCTTTTTGTTATTTCTATTTTTGTTGAATTGCAGCTAAGCCCATGATGATCTGATAGGATACAAGGTATTATTTCAATCCTCTTGTATCTGTTGAGGCTTTCTTTGTGAACTACGATGTGATCAATTTTGGAGAAGGTTCCATGGGGTGCAGAGAAGAAGGTATATTCTTTCTTGTTTGGGTGAAAGGTTCTATAGATATCTGTTAGATCCATTTGACCCATGGCATTGGTTAATGATGTTATTTCTCGGCTTAGTCTGTTTCAATGACTTGTCCTTCAGTGAGAGTGGGGTGTTGAAGTCTCCTACTATTATTGTGTGGGGATCGGTGTGTGGTTTAAGCTTTTTTAGCAGGTCTTTTACAAATGTGGGTGCCCTTGTATTGGGAGCATAGATGTTCAGAATTGTGATGTCATCTTGGCTGACTTTACCTTTGATGAGTATGAAGTGTCTATCCTCATCCCTTTTGGTTAATTTTGGTTGAAAGTCTATATTGTTCGTTATTAAAATGGCTATGCCTGCTTGCTTCTTGTGACCATTTGCTTGGAATATTTTTTCCAACCTTTTATCCTGAGGTAATGCCTATCATTATGGGTGAGATGTGTTTCTTGAATGCAGAAGAATGTTGGATCCTTTATATGCACCCATTCAGTTAGTCTGTGTCTTATTATTAGAGAATTGAGACCATTGATGTTGAGAGATATTAATGACCAGTTCCTATTAAGAGTCTTAATTTTGATGTTGGTTCCAGTCGAGCGTTTGTGTAGTTGTGTTTTTGCCATGGTATAGTTATCTATTTCCTGAGTAGTTTTGGTTGTAGCTTGACCCTTTGGGATGGAGTTTTCCTTCTAGTACCTTCTGTAAAGCTGGATTTGTGGATAGGTACTGTTTGAATTTGGTTTTGTCTTGGAATATTTTGTTTTCTCCCTCAATGGTTATTGATAGTTTTGCTGGGTAAAGTAGTCTGGCCTGGCATCTGTGGTCTCTTAGGGTTTGCAGGATCTCTGTCCAGGCCCTTCTGGCTTTGATGGTCTCTGCTGAGAAGTCGGGTGTAATTCTGATAGGTTTGCCATTAAATGTTATTTGGCCCTTTTCCCTTGCAGCTTTTTAATATTTTTCTTTGTTCTGTATATTTTGTGTTTTGATTATTATGTGATGGGCAGTTTTTCTTTTCTGGTCAATTCTATCTGGTGTTCTGTATGCCTCTTGTATGTTTATAGGCATCTCTTTCTTTAGATTGGGGAAATTTTCTTCTATGATTTTGTTGAGAATAGTTTCTGGGCCTTGGAGTCTGATATCTTCTCTTTCTTCAATGCCTATTATCCTCAGATTTCTTCTTTTTATGGTGTCCTTAATTTCTTGGATGTTTTGTGTCAGGATTTTTCCAGATTTGGCATTTTCTTTGATGGTTGCTTCAAGATCTGTTATTGTATCTTCTAGACTTGAGATTCGTTCTTCCATCTCTTGGATTCTGTTAGAAAAGGTCACCTCTGTGTTGCTCGCCTTCTTCTCTTAGGTCTCACATTCTCATTTTTCTTCTTTCTGTGTGTTTATCATTGAATCCATTTTCATCTTCAGATCTTGAACTGATTTTTTTATTTCTTTCATCTGATTGTTTGTATATTCCTGAGTTTCCTCCATTGCCTCTTTCTAGGTCTTCAGAGCTTGAACCGTTTTATTTATTTATTTTTCATCTGGTTGTTTGCATTTTCCTTAAATTTTTCTAGTTCCACTCTATGTGCTTCTTTTATGTCTCTCACCTGTTTGGCTGCGTCTTCCTGCATTTGATTATGAATTTTATTTGTTTCCTCCATTATCATCCTCATTACTAAGGATTTTAGGTTATTTTCTTGTAATTCCATTGTGTTTGAGTTCTCTGGGTTGTTTTATTTGGGATAGCTGGAAACTGGAGACGTTATATTGTTTTGGTTTTTTTTGGGTATGCTTTTACACTGTCCTTTAGACATCTTGCCATCTCTATTTTTGTTGTTTAGTTTCCAGAGTTGGGTGGAGGGAGTCTGATGATAGATTCACTTGTTTTCTCATGATTTCCATAGGCTGGAAGCTCTGAATGCTTCACTGGTGTGGATGGCAGGAGGATAGCCCTGTCATTTTGGACTCTCACAGCCAGTGATCCTCAGCACCCCTGTACTGTGGGTCCTGCAATAGTTCTGGGTCTCTGAATGAGCACTGTCAGGCCAAAGTATCCACAGCCTTCTGGGTCCCCTGCCAAGTCCACCCAGAGACACTGGTCCCGAACCACCCTCTGAACTCAGCTAGATTCTCTGGGCCCGAACAGTCTGCTGAGCTCGGCTAGGGACTCTGGGCCAAATCAGCACACTGAGCTCCCCTAGGGACTCTGGCCCCAAAATGCATGCAGAGTCCACCCAGAATTTTTGGGCTGGGACTGCACAACAAAGTCAGGTACCGGCTTTTGGCCCAAAGTACGTGCTGTGGTCAACTAGAGACTCAGGGCCCAAAGCATCCACCATGCTCAGCCAGGAATTCTGGATTCAAACTGTACACTGTGTCCAACCAGAGTCTTAGAGCCAGGATTGTGCCAAAAGTTAGAGTCTCTGTGCCCAAACTGTATTCCAAGCACAGTTAGGGACTCTGGCCCCAAACTGCACGCCGAGCTCCACCCGAGTCTCTGGAGCAGAATTGTGTACCGAGCTTGGCCAGGGACTCTGGACCCACACTGCACACCAAATTCAGCCCAGGACTCCGGGCCTAAACTTCGTGGAGAGTCCAGCCAGAGTCTTAGGGCTGCCAAGACTGTGTGCAAAGCTCACCTAGAGTCTCTGAGCCCAGTCTTCCCAGCAAGTCCAGCTAGAGACACAGGGCCGAATCTGCGTACTGACCTCAGCCTGAATCAGAGTAGCAGAACTGCACACTGAGCTGAGCTAGCGCCTCAGGTGGAACTGAGCACTCTGCCCAGCCTGCATCACAGCAGGGGAGCTGCCGCTGAGCTGAGCTAGCACCTACGGTGGAACAGAGGGCTCTGCCCAACCTGCGTTACAGCAGGGGAGTTGTTGCTGAGCTGAGCTAGTGCCTCAGGCAGAACTGCTTGCTGAGTTGAGCTAAAGTCTCCAAGGCACTGAGCACTGAGCTGAACTTGGGACTCAGGGGCTGAACTATCTGCTAAGTCCAGTTTGTGTCTCAAGGTACCGCGTGATCCAAATCCTGCCCAGAGTCCCCTCTCCTGCAGCAACTCCCACCAGCCACTACACCAATCGCCTCCCCTGGAGGGCTCTGAGCTGCAAACCTCAGCTGCTGCTGCTGCTGTCGCTGCCGCTGCCTCTGCTGCAGCTGCTGCTCCAATCTGAGAAAATCCACACTCCTCCTGTGTGCAGGAGCACACAGGTCCTCTGCATCCTGGTCCCTTCGAACCATTGAGCACTCCTGTTGCTATGGTGTGGGGACCTTGGTGTTCCTGGTTCAGAAATCTGTGCATATCCCTGAATTATTCACTGGAGCTTCTAAACACAGTCCGCACCGCTCACTGCCATCTTGGATCTCCTCCTCCTCCTCTTCCTCCTCCTCTCCACCCTAGGTGCTTGCTCAGCACAGTTGCAGTTTTCCTGCTGTGACACAAGCTGGGCGGAGCGCTCAGTTCCACCCTATGTGCTTGCTCAGTGCATTCGCAGTTCTCCTGCTGTGCCAGATGGTTCAGGCCCTGAGAAACTAGCTGAGCTCGACGTGTGGTTCGGGCCCAGTATCCCTGGCTGGACTTGGCAGGGGACCCAAAAGGTTGTGGATACCTTGGCCTGATCCAACGCTCATTCAGAGACCCAAAATGATTGGAGGACCCACAGCAAAGGGGAGCTGAGGATCACTGTCTGTGAGAGCCAAAATCTCCAGGGCTAACCTCCTGCCATCCACAACAGTGAAGTATCAGGGCTTCCAGCCTATGGAAATCATGAGAAAACAAGTGAATCTATCATCAGACTCCCTCCACTCAACTCTGGAAGTTACCCAACAAAAACAGAGATGGCAAGATGTCTAAAGACAGCGTAAAACCATACGCAAAAAACCCCCAAAACAACATGGCATCTCCAGTTCCCAGCTATCCCAAATAAAACAACCCAGAGAACTCAAATACAACAGAAACACAAGAAAATGACCTCAGATCCTTGGTAATGAGGATGTTAATGGAGGAAACAAATAAAATTCGAAATCAGATGCAGGAAGAAGCAGCGAAGCAGGTGCGAGACATAAAAGAAGCACATAGAGTGGAAATGGAAAATTTTCAGGAAAATATAAACAAAAAAAGCCCAGGGCCAGATGGCTTCAGTGCAGAATTCTACCAGACCTTCAAGGTCGAGCTAATACCGATACTCTTCAAGCTACTCCAAAAGATAGAAAGGGATGGAACATTACCAAATTCATTCTATGAGGCCATAGTCTCATTGATACCTAAACCCCACAAAGACTCAACAAAGAAAGAGAATTTGAGACCAACTTCTCTGATGAACATCGATGCAAAAATACTAAATAAAATACTTGCAAAACGAATACAAGAGCACATCAGAGATATCATTCATCATGACCAAGTAGGCTTCATTCCAGGCATGCAGGGATGGTTTAATATACGGAAATCCATCAATGTAATCCAACACATAAACAAAATGAAAATAAAAAACCACATGATCATCTCTTTGGATGCAGAGAAAGCATTTGATAAAATCCAACACCCATTCATGTTTAAAGTTTTAGAGAGATCGGGAATACAAGGCACTTTCCTCAACATAATAAAGGCTATATATAGGAAGCCAATAGCCAAAATCAAAGTAAATGGTGAGATACTTAAGGAAATTCCTCTAAAATCAGGAACAAGGCAAGGCTGCCCACTCTCTCCATATCTCTTCAATATAGTCCTCGAAGTTCTAGCCAGAGCAATAAGGCAACAAAAGGAGATCAAGGGTATTCAAATGGGAAAGGAGGAAGTCAAATTATCCCTATTTCCAGATGATATGATAGTCTACATAAGTGACCCTCAAAATTCCACCAGAGAACTCCTACAGCTGATAAACACCTTCAGCAAATTGGCTGGATACAAAATTAACTCCAAAAAGTCTTTAGCCTTCCTATACACAAATGACAAGCTTGCAGAGGAAGAAATTAGGAAAACTACACCCTTCACATTAGCCACAAACAATATAAAGTACTTAGGAGTTACTCTAACTAAGCAAGTGAAGGACTTGTTTGAAAAAAATTTCAAAACTCTAAAGAAAGAGATTGATGATGACATGAGAAGATGGAAGGATCTTCCTTGCTCATGGATCGGGAGAATTAACATAATAAAAATGGCCATCCTACCAAAAGCAATCGACAGATTCAATGCAATCCCTATCAAAATACCTATACAATTTTTTAAAGACATTGAAAGTTCAATTCTGAACTTCATATGGAAAAACAAAAAAACCAGAATAGCTAAAACAATCTTGTACAATAAAAGGTGCTCTGGAGGAGTCTCCATACCTGATCTCAAACTGTACTATAAAGCAATAGTAATTAAAACAGCATGGTACTGGCACAGCAACAGGCTGGTTGATCAGTGGAATCGAATCGAAGACCCAGATATGAATCCACAGACATATGGTCATTTAATTTTCGACAAAGAAGCCAAATTCATTCGATGGAAAAGGGATAGCATCTTCAACAAATGGTGCTGGTCTAACTGGATGTCTATGTGTAAAAAAATGCAACTGGACCCATATTTGTCACCTTGTACAAAACTCAAATCCAAGTGGATTAAAGACCTCAACATAAAACCAGAGACACTAAGTCACTTAGAAGAACAAATGGGAAAGAGCCTGGAACATATTGGCACCGGAGACAACTTCCTGAACAGAACACCAACAGCCCAGGCATTAATGTCAACAATTAATAAATGGGACCTCATGAGGCTGAGAAGCTTCTGTAAGGCAGGAGACACTGTCAAGAGAACAAAGCGACAGCCTACAGACTGGGAAAAGATCTTCACCAACCCTACATGTGACAAAGTTCTAATATCCAAAATATATAAAGAACTCAAGAAATTAAACACCACCAAACCAAATAAACCAATTGAGAAATGGGGCATGGAACTAAACAGAGAATTCTCAACAGAGGAATATCAAATGGCTGAGAAATACTTAAAGAAATGCTCAACCTCCTTAATCATCAGGGAAAGAATGGCTAAGATAAAAAATTCAAGCAATACCACATGCTGGCGAGAATGTGGGGAGAGAGGAACACTCCTTCATTGCTGGTGGGAATGCAAACTAGTACAACCACTTTGGAAATCTATCTGGTGCTATCTCAGAAAAATGGGAAGAGGGCTTCCTCAAGATCCAGCTATTCCACTCCTTGGAATATACCCAGAAGATGCTCCAGCACACAGCAAGAAAATTTGCTCAACCATGTTCATAGCAGCCTTATTCATAATAGCCAGAACATGGAAACAGCCTAAGTGTCCCTCAATAGAAGAATGGATAAAGAAACTGTGGTACATATACACTATGGAATACTATTCAGCTATTAAAAACAAGGAATTCCCGAAATTTGTGGATAAATGGATTTAGCTAGAAATGATCATAATGAGTGAGTGAACCCAGAAGCAGAAAGACTCAAATGGTATATACTCACTTATATCTGCATATTAGCCCAAGGGGCATGTCCCACGAAAGCCTTCACTTACCAGGAAACTGAGACAGAGGGGAGGACATTCTAGTGGGACTCTAGATGAGAGAAGCATGGGAGAATGGCAAAGTAGAAGGATCCAGAGGGTCCTAGAAACCTACAAGTAGAACATTATGATAGGCAGATTTGGGCACAGGGGTCCCGCTCAAACTAAGGCACCAGTCAAGGACAATACAGGTGGTAAACCTTAAACCCCTACCCAGATCTAGGCAATGGACAGAACACTCTCCACAGTAAAGTGGAGAGTGGGATATTACTTTCTCACATACTCTGGTGCCTCACCTTTGACCATGTCCTCTGGAGGGGGAGACCTGGTGGCACTCAGAGGAAGGACAGCAGGTTACCAAGAAGAGACTTGATACCCTATGATCATATAGAGGGGGAGGTAATCCCCCTCAGGAACAGTCATAGGGGAGGAGAATAATGGGAAAATGGGAGGGAGAGAAGAATGGGAGGATACAACGGATGGGATAACCATTGAGATGTAACAAGTATAAATTAATAAAGGAGAAAAAAATAAATAAAATGAAGATCAATTTGTTTCCATTACACATTACATCATGATTTTTCATCTTTTACAATCAATAGGGCATTTAAAAATCGACAAAGTAAGTGAGAAGCTTAACACAGAAATATGAACACATCATTGTCAACTACAAAAAAAATCATAACAGCACAAATCAATCAATTTCCAAGCAATGCTCAGCATGACCTGATTATTGTTTCTTCAAAAATACTCAGGAAAGTTTAATTATCAACTTCCCTGGCCTAAAACCACTGTGTTTACATGATTGTTAAAGAAGCATAGCTTGAGATAAATATTCTCTGATAAAGAAAACACTTGACTTACATTCTCAAAGCAACAGGTGTGCTATCCTAGCTTAAGCTAGCTGACAAAGGGTCTTCTATTATAAAATATCTGAAAATCTGACATTCAAAGCCCACTTTCTTTTGCTCTCAAAGCAGAATCTAATGACATTTTCCTACAGCTACCAGTATCTAGCCAGGTACAGTTATATCAAGGTCCTCACTTTTTTTGCCAAACAGTATCTGCTTGGGTGCTCACAGTCAGATCACAGACCCTTATCACTGTGACTGTTCTTTGACCAGATGCCTCCTTTGAATGCTCATTGTGGGAAAACTTCTTCCCTGTGTGAAATTCATTAGAACTGAAAAAAGAAAGACAGTTTTAGAAGAAAGACCATATTTCAAAACAGTTTTTAGGCAAATTTACAACTGGAGCAGTCATAATATTTACAGGCACTGGTGATCAGCCAGAGATCATTGGAACATTGTCAAGAAAAACCTCACCCGCTGCTCTGGATGTCTGGAGTTCATGCTGGACAGTCAGAGTTCTCCAGAACATTGTCAAGCAAAACTTCTACAACGTGTCCTTATGTCTTCAACAGGTGGCAGAGAACTAAACTGGGAAAGAGAAATTTTGTATTTTTTCCCCTTGGCTTTCCAGGCAGGTCCCAGTGTTTGTTCATACAGTATATAAATCTACATCTCTTTCCAAAAACAAACAAACAAACACAAGGTGATTTTCCTGTTAAAAACCAATTTATGCAATCTCTTCTTTTTCAGACTTCACCCTTTAAAATGCACAGTCTGGTACTGTTAACTATAGTCATGTTGCTGTGAATAGATTAACAGAAATTTGTCTTGCAAAACTGAAAATCTACATTCATCAACCTTGTTCCTCCCAACAACTTTAATTTTAATTGCTATGTAATAATGGTAGTTAATTATGCCGGATATTGACGTAAATACTTTGTTTTTGTTTTATGATAGGAATCGCATGTGAAAACCCTCCCATTAGTTCAATTCTTCCTGTAGTTTCATTACATGGATCTGAGGTAAAAACATCAAACAAAGGAGTAGATGATCACATTGTTGTAAGCTGTTAGTGGTCATTTAGAAGCCTTTGGTCTGCAGATACCTAAGAATGATACAACAAAAAGTAGCTTATTGATTCTACTCCTCAACTTAAGGCCTAAATTATGGCTCATGAATAAAATGATTTTTAATTCATTGGTATAGAATTATGTATATTGAAGAAAAATATGTTTAGTTTCAAAACATTGGTATAGAATTCAAATTCAAGTTTATTCTTCACACATAGGAATTATGCTTCTATTCTAATGTAAGGTAGTGTACCAATACAATTCAATTCTAATACAAGGTTTACTTCCAAAACTTTGAAAGTGCTATTGCAGGCTGGTTAGAATAATTATGTAATACAAGTTAATTGTTAATTCATCAAATCATGGTCATGTCAATTACTAGTCTATTTTTATCACAAAATTTTGCTAACTATTTAAGAAAGGAAAAGACTAGAATTTCTTCGTGATGGATTATTTTGGGTTAGAGCATTGGGTAAGAACCACACATCGATCTTCCAAGTTATTTTCCACTACTTGTAAAAAAGCTTGCACCCAGACCCAGCAGGGCCTACTGGGCATCTTAACTCAAATGAGATCTGAGCTGGCCTTGAGTCAATGACCAATCCACCTAAATAGAGATGCGATGTCTACTCATGTTTTTGCCACTTCGGGTACCCCTTTTATGAAAAATAGCTTCTCAGAACTATAATACAATGGTTTGTGTTCCAATTGCCCATGTCTTCTGGTTGAGTGAGGTAATAGAACTTTCAATCACAAAACTCACAGAATTATGTGCTGTTGCCTAGAATAGTCACTAGATACCACCAGGCAATTTGAAAAGGTGGACCCAATGTTATTATATCTACCTCATGAACTTTATGTTAGAAGGAAATATCTGCATCTTCACTTGATGAGAACTGTACCCTGAACTTAACACAGACATGACCATTGCAATGCATGTTTTGCACATAGATGGAAATATCTGCATCTTCACTTGATGAGAACTGTACCCTGAACTTAACACAGACATGACCATTGCAATGCATGTTTTGCACATAGATGGTGGCAGTGATCTCTCATGGGAAATATTTTAGCCTTCACTCTGCACTACAGGGCTCTTGTGTAGAGTTTGGTTTGTTGTGTAGTAAAAGGTCTCTTCCCTAAAAAAGACATATTAACTGTGACATTGAATGAGTCTTTTTCCTATAAAATGCTTCATAATAGAATTCAAGAACACATGAAAAGGTAATCTACCATGACTTATTTGCCTTAATTTTTTTTGAAGTATGCTTCAGAGAAGGCTGCTAAACCACAGATTTAAGCCAATAGAAAGTGTTTATTAGGCATCCAAAGCTACAGTTGGTGCTCAGGAGGCCAAGGTAGCCCTGATCCTAACCCAGTGAGAGCTGTTCAGCACAAAAACAATGTTCTTGTTTGATCTATTTTAGTTAACAAGAACATCAAACTAGAAACAGAACTACATAAGCAAAGAGCAAGGTTAGTACATTTAGAGATTTTCCCAGAACTACGGACTTTGATGGATTAGGTCTTTGTTTTAGCAGGTAGTGATGTCTATGTGCTGAGTTTTATGGCTTGAATGGTACTTTCATCACGGAGTCAAGTTTTGCTAAGTTCTTGGGCCCACTAAGATCTGTGAAATCATCACAGACATGCAAAGATGGCTCAGCACACATAAATTAAAAAGTGTAATTGACTACATAAACAGACTTAAGGATTCAAAAGAATCCTTGGAACTCAAGGAGTGAGTTTCAAACAATCTGTTTGGCTGTATCTTCTTGTATATTTTTATTGATGTTATTAATTTCCTCCATTATCATCTTCATTATGAAGGATTTCAGGTCATTTTCCTGTGTGTCTGTTGAGTTTGTGTTTCCAGTGATGGGACAACGCTGGTTGGGATAACTGGGTTCTGGAGATGCCATATTATTTTGGCTTTTATTGTTTGTGTTTTTGATGTGGGCCTTTAGTCATTTCGCTGTCTATGGCATTGGGTGGTAGTTTCTAGGGTCCTTCACAAGCCATGGAGAGTAGTTCCTAAGGGAATGCCTACAGGTTGAGACTCCACACCTGTGGAGATTAAGGAACACTTTGGTGGATCAGACAGGTGACATGGTTTCAGATACGGGAACTTTCTGTGTAATGGCCAGGTGGAGTGAGGTCAGATTCACTTGTGCTCTACACTATGGGGGATACTCTGGGTCAAAAGATCCAGACACTGTTGCCCTGTAGGCCAGTTCTATCTGAAACACAGAAGACAGATGGAACATGGATGGGTGGTGCTTGCTTGTCGGTGTGTGGCTAGCTATGTGGATACTGTGCCTGCTTAGACTCAGGGACTGTCTGTAGATTGGCTGAATGTCCTACATTTAGATCTACCAGTGTTCCACACTTTAGGGTCTCCTCTGCATTAGAAGCTCCAGACACTGGAGCCTTGAGGCCTGCTGCTTGATCTGGAAATAGAGAGATTGCCGTGTGCCTGCCAGCCTGTGGCTAAGGTTTGGGGACTGCTCCTGTGCCAGCTTGGAACTGGGAATGCTCCATGGTTTGGCCAGGTGTCCTGAGGTCAGATTCACCTGTGCTCTACACCTTCTGGGTGCCTCTGGGATAGCAGACCCAGTTTCTGGTGCCCTGCAACCCACAATTCAGTCTTTGACAGAGTGCCAGTGCAGCATGCTGGACAGCATATGGTAGACTTTGGTGACGATGCCCTTGCCCACCTTGGTCCTGGAGCCTTCCGTGTATTATCACAGTGATCTCAGGTCAGATCCACCCATGTTCCACACCCTGGTGTCTCCTCTGGGATAGTAGACTCAGACATGGGTGTACTGCAGCCCACAGTTCATCCCAAGGCACAGAGTCTGAGATGTAGAGTGCAGCTGCAGCTCAAACTCAGGCATGCATCCAGACTCTGGGGACTGGGCACCCATGCTCAGAGAAGCAGGGACTCCTCCCTGGACCACCTGGATGGTCCGAGGCCAAACCCATCTGCGTTCCACACAATGTGGACCCCTCTCACCCAGGGCACTCCAGCTCTGCTGCTCTGTAGCTCCCAGCCCCATCTTGCAGTACAGTCCCGCAGATCAGACACAGTGAGTGCTTGGCATGCTTTCTTGGATCCTTCCCCCACTTTTGCAACTTTAATTATACTAAAAAGCAAGTATAAGATGCCTTTTCATTTTATGCTGCTTTCTATATCCGTCATAAGTTTACATTTTTCTTTGTAGAGGTCCTTCACTTCCCTGGATGTGTTCATTCCTACATATTTTATT
The DNA here is from genome assembly GCF_964271855.1 of Acomys minous. Taxonomy (NCBI): domain Eukaryota; kingdom Metazoa; phylum Chordata; class Mammalia; order Rodentia; family Muridae; genus Acomys; species Acomys minous. The sequence goes on along the minus strand of NC_140488.1, from coordinate 120,814,590 downwards.
TTATTTGAAGCTGTAGTAAATATGTATATGTCAGTGATCCCTGTAATTTTGTTGATGGTATATAGAAAAGCTATTGATTTATGCAACCTGACTCTGTATCCTAGCATACTGCTGAATGTATTTATGATTTTGTGAAATGTAGTAGTTTGAATAAGTATGGCCCACATAGACTTGTGTTTTGAATGCTTGGCCCATGGCAAGTGGGATTATTAAGAGGTGTGGTCCTGTTGGAGAAAGTGTGTCACTGTGGGGACAGGCTTTGAGGTATCCTCTGCTCTAACTCCACCAAGTGTGGAACTCAGTCCCCTTCTGCTGGCTGTGGATCAAGACAGAACTCTCAACTCCTCCACCACCATGCCTGCCTGTATGCTGCCATGCTTCCTGCCATGATGATAATGGACTGAACCTCTGAAACTCTAAGCCAGCCCCAATTAAATGTTTTCCTTTATGAATTTACATAGTAATGGTGTCTCTTCATGGCAATAAAATCCAAACTAGGCCAAGGAGTTTTCTGGCATAATGTTATGATGATTATTGTATAGTATCCTATCATCTGCAAACAGGGACACTTTGACTTATTTCCCTATTTATATCCTTTTAATTTCCATGCCTTGTTTTATTTTTCCAACTAATACTTCAAGTATAATATTTAAAAGAATTAGGGATAGTGTTCCATTCCTGATTTCAATTGGATTGCTTCAAGCTTTTTTTCCATTTAAGATGATCTTGCCTGTGGATTGCTTGCATGTAACCATTATTTTCTTGAGGGAGGTTCCCTCTATTGTTACACTCTTTAAGTCTTTATCAGATAATCATATGGATTTTATATGGCTTATTCCTGCATATATTGATTTGTTCATGTGATTATTGTCTTAAAACCTATATTGATTTACATATATTGAACCACTCCTGTATGTCAAGAATAAAGCGACCTTGGCCACATGTACAATCTTTTGGATGTACATCTTTATTGTCTTTTCAAGTTTTTTTTTTTTGGTTATTTGTGATTCTATGTTCAAGAGAAATAATGAACTGTAATTTTGTTGTTGTGTGTGTTATTACATTCTTTCAGTGCCAGAGTCATACTGATTTTGTATAGAGTTTGGGAGTGTTCCTTATTTTCTAATAGTTTAAGTAGGGCTTAGTATTTTTTACTGTATCAATCCTACCAGTATTTGAGCACCAAGATCTTTCCATCTACTAATACCTTGTTGAATTTCTTTCTTAAACTTCTCAAAATTTTAAATATACAAGTCTTTCATGTGCTTGGTTAAAATTACTCCAAGATACTTTATATAACTTTTGAACCCATTGTGGAAAGTTCTGTTTCTGTGATTTCTTTCTCAGTCCATTTGCCACTAGTATATAAAAAGGTTACTGATTTTGTATATTAATTCTGTGTCCTGCTATGTTACTGAAAGTGTTTACCGTTTGTAGAAGTTTCTTGGTTGAGTTCTTAGAATCATTTATCTATACAATCATACCTACGGCAAATAAAGGTGCATTGACTTCTTTTCTATTTTTATTCACTTGCTAGGTAAGACTTCAAATACTATACTGAATAGGAATGGAGAGAACGGATATGCTTAATATGTTCCTGATTTTAGTAAAATTGCTTTGAGTTGCTTTAATTTATGTGGATATTCACTATGAGATTGCTATAAATTGGTTTTTATTATAATTAGAATGTCCCTTATATCTCTGGTCTCTCCAGTACTTTGTCCTGAAGTGGTACTATATTTTTGTCAAAGTCCTTTTCTGTATTTAATGAGATGATCATGTGGTTTTGCCATTCAGTTTGTTTTTATGGCAGATTTCATTTATCAAGTCATGCATGTTGGATCTTCCCTCCACCCCTGGGATGAAGTGTACTTCATTATGGTGGATGATATTTTTGATGTATTCTTGTTTCTGATACACAAGTATTTTGTTGATATAGGATTCAAGGAGCTATTCCAATTTTCATTGGTGTTGAAATGTGATTGATGTGGTCAAGTTTTGTGAAAGTTCCATGAGAAGAAGATAGATTCTTTTGTGTCTGGGTGAAATGTCCTGTAAATATCTCTTAGGTCCATATGGTTTAGGACATAAGTTACCTCTAATATTTCTCTTTTTACTTTTGTCTAGACGACCTGTCTAGGTGAGAGTGTGCTATTAAATTTACACACTATCTCTGTGTGAGGGTCAACATGCAATATTAGCTGTTTATGACTTCTTATGTTCAGTGCCCATAAACTTGTTGAATAAATGTTTAGAATTGAAACATCATCTTGAATTTCTCAATGTTTTATCCTAACTATAGAATCTTATTTACTGTACCCTGCTCATCAAAGGGACTTCAAGGACATACCAAGAATGTATTTCAAGAGTTTAGGTTGTTTGTCAAATAACAGTCCTCATTAATATTTCATAGTAGGTAGTTGTAAGCAGACACACACAGGAAGAAAACCATTTACATTTCAGTGTGGGTTACACAGTGAGTTTGAGTCCAATATGGTTCAAAGAGAGGCCATGTTCCAGAATTAACAAAGGAAATCTCAAACAACAACAAACAGAATTCCTTTCTAGAAAATTTTTAAAAATTCAATGTCAGGTTGTCCATGTTAGCTGTAACGTGTCTCAAAATAGGATTTTTAAGCTTGGGGACATAGTTACTTGGTAAACATTCTAGCACCAGCATTCCTGGTGATGTAGATTCAGGCTCCAGTATGAAAAATAACATAATTTGTTCAAAATTATTTACCCAACAAGAATAAAGCTTGCTATAAAATGCTCTCTACGTGAATCGCTCTCTCTGGTCATTAGACATTATCTCAGGAAGAATTTGCCTGCATTATTCCCTCACTCTGTGCTCCTGTTTATGATATTCCTTCTGGAAAACCTGAGCATCCTCTACCACTTCACCCTTCATTCATCTGAATGCACACCTGCCCTAACCAGCCTCCATATATCGACTTTGTATTTTTACTTCACCATTTAGGGAAGATCACAAGATCATATTAGTATCTCTTATACCCAAGTCCCATAGTTTCATAGGCAGACACCTCTCTTAGGTAGAGTTAGGGGAAATTTCTTTCTTTTATTTAATTTTAATGTATGTGTGTTGGTATGAGAGTGTCAGATCTTGGAGTTACAGACAAGTATGAGCTGCCATGTGAGTGCTGGGAATTGAACTCGGGTCCTTTGGAAGAGAAGGCAGTTCTCTTAACCAATGGGCCATCTCTTCAGCCCTGGAAATTTCTTAAATATAGTCTTCCATCCCTTATTTTCTTATCTCTTCATTTATTCATCATCTGCTACATTGTGTTTTATGTTGACACATTTGGTGTTATCTCCTGGGGAACTCTCTTTAGTATCTGGGACTTAGTATTAGTGCAAGAAAAGCATTTATGGAGTAAACTTAATAGTATTTAACGATAATACTATTTTGAATTTAAATGGGTGTTTCTTTCAGGAGGTGTTTTCAGATATTCTTATAGAAGGTATATGCCATTAATTTTGTAGATAAGTAAGATTCAAGGAGCTGAACTCCCTTAGGTAACATCCTGCAACCCATTTCTTAAAATTTTCTTTTTGGAGCATCAAGAATAATGCAGGCATGAAGAATACCTGATAGTAAAGTCAGTGAAAACATTTTCACGATGAGTCTTTAGGTTACTGGTAGCATATTTTTAGTATGCATAGGTGGCTAAATTATATCCACAGAACTTTTTTTTACAACAAGTATAAAAATCCCTTCCATAAGTTATACATGATGGCTCATGCCCATAATCCCAACACCTGGGAGACTGAAACAGGTGAATTAACTCAAGTCTGAGGTCAGCAGTGATGACAAAATGATTTCATTGGAAGCCTTACAATACATAATGAGAACATGTTTCCATTCTACTTCTCCACCCTACACACAAAATCAAAACCCCAAGCAATGTGGACTTTTAGCCTAAAATTAAATGGAAGGAAAAAATCACTATATATGTCAGTCCTCAGTTACATTTTGCTTTGTAGCCTTCCATTTTCTTTCATTATTGGAGTAAATAAATAAGTAAAACAATAAACACCACATTAGAGTACCTACTTACTCTTTGCTCAGTATTTCGCTGACCTCCTAATGGATATTTTTTCAGGTTCCTGTATCACCTGCTTTGACATACAACAATTTTTTTGTGAAAGGGTCTACTTCCATTTGGTTGGAGCTGGAGTAACAGGCAATTGTAAACTATTGTTTTCATAGTTTACATAGTTCCCAGTGTCCTGGGAAATGAAATGATATTCTTTTGATATTCTTTATGAGTACAGATTGTGCTCTTATATGCCAATGCATCCATATAGCCTCTTATTACATTTTTAAGAGTAGCAGCATTTTGGATGTTTGTGCAATGCTAGTTTGAGAGACTCCCAGATGGCAGCACCCAGCTTGCATGGTATCTGGGAAGTAGGACCGCAGTGACTGCAGAGAAAACAAAGGGCCATGCTGCAGACTCCAAAACACCAGCATCTACATTTCCTGGTGAGAGGAGAGCTCATGGGTGACAGAAACAGGCAGTTCCAGCTTCTAGAAACCTGGCTAGTGACACCATCCTGAGAAAAGCCCCTGGATCCTGGAGGCTCACAGTTACAGCCTCTGGTCCCCTGAGCTTCGTCACCTCCAAGACTACAGGTCCTGGGGTCCAGGGGTCTACAGATCTACCTGTCTCCCTGAGGAGACCTGCCACACCTCAGGTTCATATAGGGTCTCCCTCCAAAATGGCAGCACCCAGCATGTATGGTGCCTTCTTATTCCATGAAGATATTTTAACAAACGCTACATTTAACATTTCATTTCCACATGTGTGTTGTAAAAATTGTCCAATATGAATGAAGGTGCTGCATGATTATTAAGAAGCAGCCAGAATCCTTAGATGTTCCTCCTTCAACATCTCATTGCTCACAAGGAGAGTCCAAAGAGACTCTCCTTGGCAAATTTGTGGGAACCCATGACAATGGAAAGGCTTACCCTGAGTGACCTTCAACGAAGCAGTGTTTGTCTGCTTTGCCAAGATTAAGGATCATAGAAATAATGATGCCCCACTTTCCAAAGAGAGAATTCATCAATCTCAATGATGGATGCCATGTGTTCACTGACAATTGCTGTAGAATATTTGATCCCATTGTGAATTCCAAGATTGTGAACTGTAAAACCCTTTTTCTATTTGGGGAGTGGCTCATCCCTAGAACAACACTTTTAATCCAAGAATTTACTGTTTATTTTAAACTGTTGTGTGTGGTCTGACTCAGACCTAGCATAGACCTTTGATTGAAGGGCTTTCTGTAAACAAGAGCTAAATAAAGTTAACCCTAGGTCAAGATGCAGAGCAAGAAACCAGGTGACAGGGACTAAATAGAAAGGAACTACATTGAGAGATGGGTAATTAATATAGCATTGAGAAGAAGGAGGTTTGGGGAATCTTTTGCTGGTTTTATTTTTACTTAGCTTTTGGCCTTTGGCTTTGGCTTTTTCCTTTTAAGATTTGAGCTGAGTAGAAAGGCTTTTTTCTTCTAGGATATTGGCAGAGTAGGAAGATCAGCTGGGTGCTTTATCTGCCTCTAGTTTTTCACCCCAACTCTGGATCCTGAGACTTTATTGGTAAAACCAAACAATTTGAGATTTTCTTTTTTCTATATATAGCAACAGACAATAGATCCACTCAAATAACTTCAGAAATACTCAGGTGCCAGTGTCACTGTTGACATGCCAGGTATTAAGTTTATTTTTTTATTTTGTAGTATCTTTTCTGTTTAACTGATAATCCAGGACTGTTTTTATTTTTTAACAGTTTATTCAGATTACATCACAATTGTTATCCCCTTGTGTCCTGCCATTCCTCCCTCCCTCCCTTTTTCACCATATTCCCCTCCCCTAGGTCTGTGACAGAGGAGAAATTTCTCCTCCACCATATGGTCACAGCCTATCACTACTTAAAGAGTTGAATAGGATATTAAATCTACAAAATGACTGGAACTAGATTCTCATGACACAATAACTACAGAGGCAAAGCCTGAGAGGCTTCTAAGGATATCAATATTCAAAGGTAAGAGAGCACAGTCATGTTTAGCTTCCTTATTAAAGATGTGCTGGATGCAGGGGACAGGCGCCTCACAAGGTCAAGGAAAAACTCATTTAAATGAAGTGCTACATTTGCTTCCACCATGGCCTTGCTTTAAAACCATGCCAATTTAAAGGAGTCCCCCAAGTAAAATTCTTCAAAAGGGAACCCTTTGATCAAAGAGCAGTATAGCAGAAAATCTTGATTAGGAAATTCCATTTTCCTGTTTACTTTTAGAAAATATTCTTTGCAGATACTTTATAACTTCGCCTGCTCCATGTAAGTCAATAGGTTTCTTCCACAGAATTCTGGAATTAGTAAAATAATTATCTGTTTACAGAAGATGTTTGCCAGGTTAAGTGGAGCGATGCCCATAATAAATAAATAAATAAATAAATAAATAAATAAATAAATAACAGAGTAAGTGGGGCAATGTTTTCTTTATGTTGCTTAGTATACACAGTGGCAAAAAAGTAGAAAGTGGTGATGGGTGAGATATTTAAACATTTAAATAAATCTTTCTTATAGCTAACTATGAAATGGAACACCTTATAATAATAATAATAATAATAATAATAATAATAATAATAATAATAATAATAATTCTTATTATTATTATGTTTAAATAAAATATAAGAAAGAACACATTTAAAAGAAAATAAAAGATACTGAATCTATGATCACAATCAACCTTTAAAACTTTAGCTGCAGTCTCAGTGTGGATATATTGCTGCATTTTCCTTGGAAGTTCTAGGGGTTAACTGGCCCTGACTCAGGGAGAAGTGGCTGATGGGTGGAGCTCCTGATGAAGCCTCTCAGGGCAAGACAGCCTGGCTAGGGTAAAGTGATTAAAAGTACGCAACAGAGTCTATGATATAGACAGCAAGCACTCAACTTACTAGTGGACCCACATGAAGATCAAACTGCCCACAGGTTACATACGCATAGGGGGCCTATATTTAGTCTATGCATTCTCTTTCATAGTGCTTCTGTCTCTGTAAGCCCCCATGGGTCTACGTTAGTTGACTCTACTGGTCTTCTTGCAGCATTCTTATCCCTTTTGAGCCCTTCTATCTTTCCCTCTCACTTTTTATCCACAGTACTCTCCTGAGCTCTCCTAATGCTTGGCTGTGAATCTCAGCATCTGGTTCAATCAGGTGCTGAATGGGGCTTCTCAGAACACTTAAGTTAGGCTCCTGTATGTAAACATAGCAGAGTGTCCTTAATGGTGTCAGTGGTTGACACTCTCCCATGGGGTGGATCTCAGGTTGGGCCAGGCATTGGTTGTTCATTCCCTCAGTCTCTATGTTTATTTCTATACTTCTTGTAGGCAGGGTAAACTTTGGTTAGAAGGTTTTCTAGGTGAACTGGTGTTCCCTTCCCACTACTATATGTCCTGCCTGGCTAGAAGTTGGCCTCCTCAGTCTCAAGTCCCCTGCTGCTAGTAGGCTCAGCTAGAGACATCCCCATATCCTCCCTGTAGCTTATCCAGTTGCAGGTCTCCAGGTTGTCTCTGTAATGCCCATGCCTTCAGTTTCCCTTTTCCTCCAGGCCCTCAAACCTCCCCTCCACACTCTCCCCACATCTGCTTCCAGCCCTCATTTCCCTCCCTGCACCCTCTCTCATACAATTCCCTTTCTACTTCTTCTTCCACCATCTATCTATTTCCTCATCTGAGTGAGATTCAAGGAGGGCCTCCCTTGGACCCTACTTGTTACTTAGCTTCTTTGGGCCCAGGATTTGTAGTATAGTTGAATTCTCTGTTTAGCTGTGTGCCTCATTTTTAAATTGGATTATTTGGTTTGTTGGTGTTTGGTTTATTGAGTTCTTTATGTGTATTGGATATTAGTCCTTTCTCAGATGTATGTTTCCTAAAGATATTTTCCAACTGTAGGGTGCTCTTTTGTGCTATTGACCATGTCCTTTTTCCTTACAGAATCTGTTCAGGTTCATGAAGTCCCATTTACTAATTGCTAATCTCAGAGACTGAGCTGTTGGTGTTCTGTTCAGGAAGTTGTCTCCTGTTCCAATGAGTGCAAGACTGGTTCCAACTTAGTGTTTCTGTTTTTTTGTTGAGGTCTTTGATCCACTTGGACTTGAGTTTTGTGTAGGGTCATAAATAGTTATGTATTTCCAGTTACTTATGTAGATATCTAGTTGGACCATCAATATTTATCAAAAACCAAGTGTCCATAGGTCTGTGGGTTTATCTCCGTGTCTTTAATTCAATTTCATTGATCGACCTGTCAATTTCTATGCCAGTTCCATGCAGTTTTTATTAATATTTCTCTATAGTACAACGTGAGATCTGGGATAGAGATTCCTCCGGAAAATCTTTTTACTGTACAGGAATGTTTTAGTTATTCTGGGTTTCTTGTTTTTCTATATGAAGTTGAGAATTCATCTTTCACAGTCTGTAAAGGGTTTTGTTGGAATTTTGCTGGGAATTACATTGAATCTGTAGATTGATTTTGGTAAGATGGTAATTTTTACTGATAACATTACCAATCCATGAGCATGTGAGATCTTTCCATCTTCTGATACCTTCTTCAATTTCTTTCTTCAGAGACTTGTAGTTCTTGCCATACAGGTTTTTGTCTTATTTGGTTAGAGTTATAACAACATACTTTATATTATTTGTAACTTGTGGAGGGTGGTTTCCCTAATTTCCTTCACAGTCATTTGTTTACAAGAGGGCTACTGATGTTTTTTTTTGCATATACATTTATATTATTACACATAGACACAATAGATTACCTATGGCAAGAAGAACTGTGACACAATCAGGAATTACATAAAGGCTACATTCTTAGTGTTTTTGGCTATTTGTATTGACAGCCTTAAAGAAGACATCTTTCCTATTTTGGTGCATGTAAATTTCTGAGTGTAAATCTATCTCTATCACATATTGTCATTATCAACTTAAAACACCTATCTAGACCTAAATACATCTTAACCCCTAGACAACTAAGTTTTGTTGTAAAACTAAGCTACATGGTCTTCAACTCCATCAGAGACTTGAAAAGGAAGCTACTGAATTTAAAAATTAATCTTGTATACAGCCACTTTGTTGAGGGTGTTTATCAGCTTTATTTTACTGATGGAATTTTGGGTATCACTTATGTATACTATTATATCTGCAAATAGCTATATTTAACTTCTTCCTTTCCAATTTGTTTCCACTTGATCTCCTTTAATTGTCTTATTTCTTTAGCTAGAATTTCAAGTACTGTATTGAAGAGACATGGTGAAAGTGGTCAGCCTTGTCTTGTCCCTGATTTTAGTGGAATTGCATTGAGTTGCTCTTCACGTAATTTGATGTTACCTATCATCTTGCTGTAAATAGCCTTTATTACATTTAGACATGGGCCTTGTATCCCTGATCTGTCCAAGACTTTTATCATGAAGTGGCGTTGTACTTTCTCAAAGGCTTTTTCTGCAACTAGTGTGATGATCACATATTTTTCTCTTTCATATGCTGAACCATGCCTGTGTCCCTGTGATAATTCCCTTTCTTTGTCAAGTTTTTGTGTGTTTTGGGTATCAAGATAACTGTGGCTTAATAGAATGAGTTTGGTAATGTTCCTTCTGTTTCCATATTGTGGAACTGTTCGGCATTAGCTCTTCTTTAAAGTCTGGTGGAATTCTGTGCTAAAACCATCTGGCTCTGTGTTTTTTGTTCGTTTCTTTGTGTTTTTTGTTTGTTTGTTTTTCTTTCAGAGACATTTAGTGACTGCTTCTATTTCCTTCAGGATCATAGGACAGTTTAAACTGTTTCTCCGATCTTGATTTAATTTTGGTAAGTTAAATCTATCCAGAAAACCATCCATTTCATTTAGATTTTCCAATTTTGTGGAACACAAGCTTTTGAAGTAAGACCTAATGACTTTTTCAGGTTTCCTTAGTATCTGTTGTTATGTTCCCCTTTCATTTATGATTTTGTTAATATGGATGCTCTCCCTCTGCCTTTTAGTTAGTTTGGCTAAGGGATTGTCTATCTTGCTGATTTTCTCAAAGAACTAACTCTTGGTTTCATTGATTATTTCTATTATTCTTTCTGTTTTTAATTTACTGATTTCAGTCCTGAGTGTGGTGAAATGCTGAGTGGCTGTATCAATGATCTATAAAGCGCTGTTTAGCCAATCACCTGGGCAGAAGGACAGGATGTGGGAGGCAGGGCTCTCAGGGGGAGGAAGTCTCACTGAGATCACATCATATGTGCTTCATTAGGACAATAGAGTAGTGGTCAGCACTCAGAACCTAGGTGTCTAAGAGGCAAAGGCTACATCTCAAGCTGACAGCTTTTCTTCCTCTTGGAGTGTATACTTCAGCTATACCTTATCTATCTTTGGAGGAAACAGTGGTTATTCTCCAAGACTCGGTAAGGATGCCTTTTTGTTGACCTGTTTTGCTCTATCTCCTCAAACAATTTCAACACTTTCTTTCTTATGTCATTTGTAGTATGCTGGATAGATTTATGTCAATTTGACAAAAGCTAGGTTTCTATTAGGAGACAGAGCCTCAATTAAGAAACTCTCCCCACCATAGTGGACTGTGGAAAAGCCTGTGATCCATTTTATTGTTTGATGAATAATGTGAGAGGGTCCAGTTCACTATGGGTGTTGCCACCCCTGTGTTGGTAGTACTGAGTGCTATAGGGAAGCAGGCAAAAGAAGCCATTGAGAGTAAACAAATAATCAGTATTTCTACATGCCCTTTGCATCAGTTGCTGCCTCCAGGTTTCAGCGCTGATTTCCTTGTATGGTAGACTACCTGTAAAAAAAATAAAATAAAACATCTTTCCCATGCCCTAAGGGATAATTTTGGTCATAGAATTTTCATTTCGGTAAGAGAAACCCTTATTGATACATATTGAATGAGTATGCCACTTGATTGAGGTGTTACGTACCCTACATTAGGTGAAGAACTTTTTTAGGTTTTCTGGATGTGTTGTTGGCTGTGACCATTTATTGCTCTTTTCAGATGGCATGATGAGCATGTAGGTCCCTAAGTACGTGCCTTGAAATAATGCTGATAAAATTATCATTCCCTTTCTCCAAACCAATCTGGTTCTTTGGGATATTTTTGGCCTTTGGGGCTGAAATGAAAGGGAATAGTAGAAATGTTCACTTACCATTTTCTGGATAACTTTATAATGTATCTGTCCCCATTATGAAGGCACATCTCCTCTGGACTTCTAGGGGCTTTTCATTTAAGTCAAACTGAATTACTGCTGACATTAATATGCTGTGATGGTTTACACTCACAGTTAATTTCACAAGATCTAGAGCAGTGGTTGTCAACCTTCCTAATTCTGTGACCTCTTGATACAGTACTACATGTTGTGGTGACCCCAGATATAAAATTATCTCATTGGTATTTCATAATTGTAATTTTCTGCTGTTATTAATCATAATGTAAATATCTGATATGCAGGATGATTGATATGGGAGTCCTGTGGGTGTGGTGATCGACAGGCTGAGAACTGCTGATCTAGAGTAAAACATAATAAATTTCTGGCCACAGATGTGAGAGATTTTCTAGATTTCATTAGTCTCTGGGGAATGGCTATATGGGGCTATTTTAAATAAGTGAGTTGAAGTGGGAAGGCCTGGCCTAAAATCAGGAAGAATTGATCTTGAGGCTTGCATCCTAGACTACATGAAAAGAAGAAAGCAGACAAAACACAACATTTCCCTCTTCTCACTGTAGATAAAATGTAACCTGCTTTCTAAATATCCTGCCAACATGATTATTGAAGGGGTGCCAGACTCCTTTCCAGACTTTATTGGGGCCTTAATTGGGGATCCCTCAAGCTAATGCATTCCATTAAATTTACACATAGTTAGAATTATTTCATTGTTCTACTGTGTGTGCTATTTCTGTACTGAGTAGGTGTTTTTCTTCTACATCTCCCTAAGAAATGTCTCCCAACAGGAAAATGCATGAAAATTGTAAGGAACTATAACAGAGAATGCCTGATACACTAATGAGCTATTGGAGGGTCTGAAATGGTTTGAATATAACATAATTGGAGCACATGAGGAATAAAATATGGGATGAGTTGTCTCAAAATTTAAAACCTTAGGAAATTAGACATCAATTTAAAGACAGTGAGAGAGCAAGGAAATATGAGGAAACTCTTCGCAGGTAGTTTGACAACAGCATTATGGAGATTTCTTACAGTAATCTGAAACATAGTTTGGGAATTACCATCTGGAAGATAGTTGCAATTATTATGATATGGGGGAAAGTACTTTAAATTTTATGAGCTTAAATAATGATTTAAGGTTGTCAGATATTCTAACACTCCTTTCTATATATACTATATTTTTTGATCATTTACCTTCCAGCACCAGTAATAATAATCCAGACCTCTTAAGACTAAGCAGGAAAGATTTTATTTAATGAAAATCCATAATCCAATCAATGAATTACTGAAGCAACCAAGCCAGGAAATATAACAGGAGGCCCACTTGTCCTCCTTGGGCATCATTTTGAATCTGGAAGTTTCAGGTAAGTATCTGAAGAATATTTGTGATTACTCCTTGTAATTTTGGATTTTCAGGTCTATGTAAGATGGAAACTTAAGTTTAAATGATAGAACGCACTTTGTATCTTGAGGGAAGAGTGAAAGAAAGGGCAATGGTGCCACCTATTAGAAATAAGACAGAAGAAAGAGTGGCCATTGCCAGTGCAATGCCAACTTTCTGGGTATCTGGGAAGGAGGGTGTGTGGAAATATGGGGGGAAGGCAATCCCATCCTTGCGAATGATGGATAAGTAATTGTACAAGATGGAAAGGAAGACAAAGCTGCTGGCAATGATGTTCAGAATCCCTGGAAGACAGAATGGATTGTAGGTAGCTTTCTTCCGAAGTCTCCCTGAGTATAATTTCCAAAGTGCAATGGTGTCAAAGACTCCCGCAATCATGCCAAGACAGCTGGAGATGAGTAGCAGGTGCTGGGCAACTCGAATATCCAAAGGAATGAAGGTGTCCTTGTAGCTGTATTGATAACACATTCTGACAATGCTGGAATTCCTTTCCTGGTGGTGAACGCAGGTTCTCCACATCCCCACTAAGGTCATGCTGGGCTTGGAGTCCCAGAGGTCTTGAAAGCACCACACTCGCCACTCGGGGAGGCCCATAGAAACACTACAAAGGAACCATGCGAGGGTGGCCACAGCAAAACCTCCTAGCTGCCTTTTGGCATGCTTTCTGATCATTGGCATGGTGACAGTGAACACTTGGTAACTGCAAAGAAACACAGGACATCATGAGGATGGGATTTTCAGGCCTGGGAGAATGTCCCCTTTGGGGTCGATACCAGGAGAGAAGGGTTATGTTGAGCAAGTGAGCCTTTGACCAGGAAATCTCTTTCCCAGACTCTGTTCTGATCAAAGTCAGAGAAGGGCCAGCTTGGTGGCAACATTTACTAGCAGGTTGGTAATGCATACAACAACATCTATGATTGTCTTTTTTCATTCTTTACAGGATCACATTGAAGTTTGGTCCCAAGTATCTAGCCACCCAGATGGTTTTCATAGCATGCAACTTCATACTGGAAATCGCAAGCCACTTCAAGCACAAAACATTGGATTATCTATGAAACATTAATACCATAGAGTTATATGCCAATCTTAAATACAAAACAGGAATCATACATTTAGAACGTGTAACTTTTTTCACATTGTATGGCTCTGCCATCCAGGCTGGCCTAGAACTATTACCCATCTGGCCTTCAGCTGGAGACAATCCTGCTGCCTCTTTCTTCTTCCCAAATGCTGCTATTACAGGCAGCAGCCACATCAGATTAGTAACATTATGTTTTCAATGTTGATCAATGTTACAGCCAGTGTGAGTAATTTGTTCTTCTTCATACATTGGCTAGTTTCTCAAGGTGTGGATGACCTCTGCTTTCTCGGCTCCACCATCGGGTTTTGACATCTGGGTTTACACAAACCTTTACCTATCATGTGTATTGTCATGTGCAGTGTATGTAAGCATATCATTCATTCATACATAAAAAACATATAGGGTATTTGATTTGGGGGTATTTAAAACCTCAGTCTAGTGGAACACTCATTCAGTGTGTCTTGGTAATGGTTTCTCTTGCAGAAATCAAATTCTATGACCAAACAAAAATAACCTTAGGGCATAGAAAATGGTTTATTTTATATGTATATATAAAACTCATGGTGATATATATTCTCATTTCTCTAGATTTATCTTAAGGAGCAGAACTGGGTTTGTGTACTATGGTGTCTAGTGTGTATTTTGGAACTTACTAAATCAAAGATACGAATAATATAGAAAATATACTCTAGAATGGAAGCAAATTAATGTATAATTACTGACATATATCTACAAATATCAAAACTACAAAATGACTAGAACTAATAAAATCTTTCAATAATAAATTTGTTTCTACTTCTCAATAAAATGACTCAATCTGGGTAAAGAAACAAGGCCTTTCTTGGTATGGTATACAAGGAGGGACAACTAACACCAATGGATATTTGAAAAGCCACATGAAAACCTACTGCTATAGTAGATTACTAAACTATATGCACACATGACAGAAATTTAAATAGAGTCATTTATAATGGGAAGAAACAATATCTCAACTATATATCTTATGCCACAAAGTAAAATATGCAGTGTTATAAGTGGGTTATGTTAAGATGAGTCATAGTGCAAAAGTTTTTCATAGACCCCAAACATCAGAGGTTACTACCAAGACTGTTGACTGTTCTCTATATTTTGACAATAAGGCCTTATTGCTGAATACACCAGTTACTTATATCACCAAACATAAAAGGTTCACCCAGACTGAGTAGCTAGAAAGTACTTTGTAGGCTACAAGGAAATAATATTCAGTTTCAAATCCTGAGACATACAGTAGTGAGCTGCTTTTAAGACATACTGGTATAATAACTCTACAAATGTTATGTTGATAACCAGCCACTCTTTATTGGATTTAAAATTCACTCAATGAAATAGGACCCATATTTCACACTAATATAGACAATACTCTGGGATAAGGTCACAGGCATAAAAGAAACCCTCATACCATCATTCTGCTAAAGGAACATAGCAATAATATGACTCATTATTATATAATGCTATGCCTATAGATCGATATCCCATTCACCACTCATCAGAAAAGCTTCTTATAGTACAGTAATAATACAGAGACACATAAGCTGAACAATACAGATAATAAATGATTTTTGGAGTATTCATGCTAAATTCGATCTCTTTATAAAATACTCTCCCTTTGCAGGACAGGAACCGATGTGGAAGAAGAAGAACAATTCTTAGAACTAGAGGTGATGACTTAATACAAGCAAACAGCATCTTCCACACACAAGGCTGATGCACACATGAACTCTGAATTTGCCAGCATGTGCAAGGCCTTTACAAGTTAAATATTACAAAATAAATACAAAGAAACAGGGGTGGATGTGGGGCCCATATCCTGCCCAAACAGTTATGTGAAATTAGTACTTCCTAGGAAATGGAAAATAAGTTATATATAAAAAACTATCACTGGGTAATCAACCACATCTCAGAGTTAAAGCCATATGCAATAGTAGCATACCAACTAAAAACAGACTTCATTTTCTGAAACAGACAACGAAGCAGGCATGAAAATAAGCATGCCTTTTCAAACACACACTCCATAGAAACTACTTAGGGCCCAACATCCCATTTCCTTCAGTTTTCTGATCCTCTCAAGTCAGCATTAACACAAGAGCCTGTTGAAGATACAGGCTACACTGAAATGATAACGCCATGGTGAATTAGGGACAAGCCATACAGGTGCAGGTGGTAGAATGATTATTTATAGAAGTGAGGACATAATTTTTCATAGGAGTGGCAAATGGATCATCCTTGTGTGCATTACACTGAAATGTCAGTCCCAAAAGATCAAGCAATATGTGATTCCACTAAAGTGAACCCTGATACAGTCACATCCAGATGAAGACAGCCCAGTGGGTGTTTCTAGCAGCCAGAGCAGTGAGAAATGATAGATGAGATTCAATGAGGACAGCATTTCAGTTGGAGAATGTGAACACTGGTGACATTTCCACATCCATATGAATATACACATAACCACAAACATACTTCTTTAAAGTCTTCTGATATATATGCTTAGCAACATTAATTACACCTACAACAACGATGGATGGATCTTCTACTTACATGTGATGTTGTCTCCAAGTGAAGACAAGTAGCCAAGTAGCCAGTTATGTGGCACAATGCGGAACTAGCTGGATCAGCAGTGCTAAGGAGGACAGAGCTTTCCTCATGTGCCTTTCAAGAGCTAGTTGCTGACTTCACAGTCAGCTGTGAGGTAACTGTCCTGCTTCACAGTTCTGAGACCTTTATTGTGTCATCAAATTCTAGCATTGAGCCCATCTTCCACATTTCAGCCTTTAGTGTGTGAGTGAAAAGACACTTTGGGTGCTAACCACACGAGATTTTATATTTCTATTGCGATATGTTTTATTATGCAACATTTGAAGGTTTTGATGTGTTTACTCATGTGTTTCCCTGCCTATAGTCAAGACCTACCTGAATCAAGACTGATTCAGCCCTGTTTGCTGTCCAGTACATTTTTTGTTCTCTTGGAGGATGATTTCTAACCTTTTCATTGGGGAGCAGTGACATTTTAGAAGAGTCATAGCCATATATAGATCCAGATGCCAACAGAAGTGGCATCCACAACCCAGAAAATATCCTGGTCGATTCATTATAGATTCTCACACAGATCCTGGGATTCAAAACAGCCAATGAGTTTAGAGCTGAGATTAAATGGGAAATTCCCTAAATCAAATGTAGTAAACGAATCTGTATACCACTGTTGATTATGACAACAGCTAATCCACATTATGTGGAAATGTATTGAAAGATGTTTCCCAATGCTGTTTAGTGAATAGTATATCATTTGTTCAATTCTGGTTCTATAAAAATAGAGAAGGAAAGTGGATAAATGGAGGGAGAACAGAATTTAAGGGGATGATGAAATTAGCTGCAATATGTCATTTTTCTTATTTTATTTTTGTTTTTGAGACAGTTTCTACATCTAACACATAGGCAACTTGAATGTGTAGTGAACTGTCTCACACCAGGGTACTGCTGTTTCAGGCATGTTCTACAATGATATTGATAAGTTCTCTTATTAGCTTATTTTCCAACGCTGTGATAAAATCCCATGACTATTTTATAAAAGGTAGATATAATTTGGGCTCATATATCCAGACAGACAGTCCATATTGACAGGGGAAATAATATCAGGGAATCATGATGGTAGGGAACCATGAAAATAGGGGAACCATAATGGCAAGGCAATCATGATGGCATGGGAACCATAATAGGAAGGCAATCATGATGGCAAGTAACTATGATGGCAGGGGAAATATAATGGCAGGTAACTATTATGGCAGAGGAATCATAATGGCAAGGCAACCAGGATGACAAGGGAACAAGGAAAACAGGGAGACCATGATGACAAGAAACTGTCATGGCAGGGGAACTAGAATGACAGGGGAATGATTTTGCCCATGGAACCATAATGGCAGGGAACCATGATGTCAGGGAACTGTGATGACAGGGAACCAGGATGGGAGAGGAATCATGATTCAGGGAATGAAGATGGCAGGGGAACCATGATGCCAGTGGAATATGATGCCAGGGACCCTGATGGCCATAGAACCATGATGACACAGGAACCAAAGTAAACAGGTCAGAAAACTGAGAGCTCACATCCATATCCCAGGGAGACCAAACTAGGCCTGGACAAGACAATGAACTCTCTATGCCCCCTTTAGGTCATGGATGGAGGAGGTATTTGTCCCTGGAAGGCTTTATCTCCTAAAGATTCCAATACCTCCCCAAAGAGCACCATCATTCATGGTCAAAATATTAAAACATGTCAGCCTATGTGGGACCCTTCATAGTTAAACTACAATAGCCCCTAAAGAAAAACAATATAGTGGCTTCATATAGCTGTAATTTTTAAATGTTCTGCAATATGGTGACTTATCTTTCGAGCCTGACTACTGGGGCTGACCACTGGATACCTGTCACGATAGAAAAGACCCAGACCTATTAATTACCTTCCATTATCTAAAACACTATGTGCACTTTCAGATACCCACTGGGTCTCCTGGATCACATTCCCTGTAAGAAGGACAACTGTACTCAAAGCTTACATGCCTCCTTTGCACAAGGCCTAGGTTCAAAGCATATTGACATATTCAATGTTGCTCAACTTTCATTGTAAGGAAGAGCATATCATATGAGAAGTTCTGAATCATTTTCTCAGGCTGTGCTACCATGAAATGAGAGCAGCTTTTCACTAGGATAGCTTCTCATGGGCTTGAATGCTTTTGTCCTTGGGTATTGGGCTTCCTTCAGGTGACAGACGTCACTCGGCATCATATGGCCAAAGTATGGCATGTATGTTTATATCTTCATGCTGGTGTACATGCTGAACACCTGTCCAGGATACATGCCTCTGCCCAGTAAGATGATGAGGGTCATGTGGCACAGAACATATCCTGAACCACTCATTTTACATAAAAATTATGATCCAAGTAATATTATATATTGTGTACTGTTGAGACTTTGTAGGTGTGACACATAGTAATTTGAGTTACAACTAAACAATACAATCTCTGTTCCTTACATGGAAGCTTCTAACTTTTTAAAAGCTGTTTTATTTGGGGATCTTTAGTGCTTATACTTCCCTTCCAACTGACCTACCCTAGATAGGAGAGAAAAGAGGTTAATGGGAACATGAGAAGTAGACCTTTTTAAACTCAGTTCCTTGGAGTTATTCCACCAGCATAATAATCAGGACTCCAGCAGACCAATTAAATAGCAAATCAGCAATTCAAAAAAGGAGACTGCAAACACAGCTGCTGGAACCCAGAGCAGCAGGGTAAACCCAAAGTCCTAATGCTTTATGTCCTAATATGTAATGAATTTTGGGAAAAATTCTAAAGGGTTCTCTAGTGTTTGGGTGAACTATTTGTTGGTTCTATTTGATTTATGACATTATTTAACTCCAATGTTTCTCTGTTTAGATTTTATCTTAATGGCTTGTCTATTGCATGAGTGGAGTGTGGGGTTGTCAAGATGAGCCTTTTGGAGGCCCACAGAGAATGGCTAACAAAGCATCAGTGGCTCCTAAGACTCCTTGAAAGATCCTGATCCACTGCACAGTGTTGATCTCCTAGGGACTCCTAGCACACTAGTGAAGTCTCAAAACGGATCCCAGCCTAGGGCTCTTACTGCTTCCCCCTTCTTTATAGAAGTCTCCAGAGGTGATCTTGTCCCACTCACATTTCCATATAGCTACATCATTTGATTGATTGCTATTGGTGCTTGAGGCTAGCATGGGACCCTTTGGGTTCTTGTATGTATGTATGTATGTATGTATGTATGTATGTATGTATGTATGTATGTATATGGTCACAGTAACTTGAGGATACTCCATTCCCAAGAGTAATATGTCTCAGTCTAGTGGAAATGAGGAACCTGTGGCATCTTTAAGCTTTAAGCCAGATTCTCTGACTCAGAATTGGAAGCTCATTTTTGACAAGAACTCACTAAGATAACAGGTGGCCACCTAGGATTCTGGTGACAATAAATGATTGAAATGTTTTTTCTCAGCAGAGGACCCAGGAAGGAGACCTGGAGCTATGGTAGCTAGATATTCTTTGTGTAGCAATGTACTTAGCCAGAATTGGCTTTCTGATCCTGCTAATATTTTCATGTGTTCTTCTTGGCAGTGCTATCTGGCAAGGGGAACAATGGTTCTTTCAGGACAACATAGAGTACTCCTGCAGGGTTTTACTGTTGGAAAAAAGGCAAGTTCAGTTAACCAAATGGCAGTCTGGGTCAGTGAATGCTTCTAAGACATACAGGGATCCAGAGCCCTTGGCCTGAGCATACAGAAGCACAGTATCTAAGATCCTAGGGTAGCAATGTCTAGAAGAGATGAGAAGTGTCCATTGCCAAGGAGTCTGTATCCGGGGATCAAGGATATGGAAAGCATGCCTTGGTTCATTCCCTGTCCTCCTAGAAGACAGAAATAGAGTGCCTCAAACAAATTATTACTCTCAGGTTCTGAAGATGTGTTCTGGGCTCCTCATCCAAATCACAGCTAATTTTCTGGAGCCATACACTATCCTGTATATTTTGTCCTCTGGTCATTTCATTGGTGGTACAAGGAATATACACTAAAAGGCTTTTCATCTATTCATCTTCCTTTGCTTCCTTTCTTTTTCCTTATTTCCTTCCTTCTTGATTCTCACCCTGTCTCCCTCTCCATTTCCCAAACTCTACCTCATTATTCCTCCCTACCCTTTATCTCCCCTGGTTCTGTATCTCCTTTTTGTACTTTTATTACTTTGTATTTATTCTTTTCAAAATTTGTATTGGCACAGGTAGAACTGAGATCACCAATGTATACAAAATTTTCTGCAAGAGAAAAACAACTCCACCCAAATCATGGATCTTGGGAACTACTTTAATGGTGGTATGCACATTGGGTATCTTGGCTGTATGTATCTAATGGATATGCAGCAATAACAGAAGGCAGTGTCCTTCCCTGTAGTGTCACCAAGTAAAAGAAACAACAGTCGCGCATGGGTGGAATGGTACTTAAAAGGAGTGAATCAGGAGCAATGTCATGGGCCCAGATTACACTGGCTGTGGATCCTCTAGCAAACCCACATCCTGCAATATCTGACCCATGTGAAGTTAATAGACCTTTTAGGCACCTCCTTACTTGAATACAAGTTCAATATACTCTGAAAATGGCCTGTGTCAAGGTTAGGAAAGTCCTCTAACACTTCTTTCTCAAGTCAAATTGGCCCTTGATCTCAAGCTCTTCTGTGATCACAGATGAAAGATTTAGTAGGAAAATACCTAACTTTGGATTTGGCAGGACTTGAGATTGGGCATGCAAGATAGAAGGGGAGGGTACATACATTTCATGTGTGTCCATAGAGAAAAATCAAGGCCCCAGATAGCTCAGGATCTATGGCTGAGCAAGTCCTATGTATATGAGATGTGGGAGAACAGTTGACCATTCATAAAGAGAATGAGTTTGGGTTGTTGTTGTACTCTAAGCATGTATGCCTCAGCAGACGATCAGGTAGATACAAGTGTCAAGTCATTCTGGTATCCCAGAAGTAAGATACCTGGTCTTGTCAGGTGAATGAATGTCTGTGCTTGCATTCAGATAGCCCTGACAGCTTGCTGGGGAACCATGTGGACTTTTGTGGGTACATTCATTAACATGCACGGCCTTAAGCTGTTACGAACTCAGATCAAGCTGGCTGCAACTAAGCTAAGTTGTCAATATCACATGGGGTTCCCTGGGATAACCTTGTTGGAGAGGAAGAATGGTTAAGCCATGACAGGGATGTCTCCAGGCCACAGGGGCAGCAGTATTTTTTCCTCTGGGCAGGACATAAAGTTTCAAAACTGATAGGTGCCTCTCTGGAGGTTCAGTGCTTAAAGAGAAAAAGGCTTCCTGATTTTCCTGATGTGTATTGAAAACCATTTCCCAGGTGAAACTGGCAATTCAATTCAGAGATGAATATTTGCCCTGAAGACTCTATGGTAAATGTGGGAGTTTACAAATCTCTCTCTCTCTCTCTCTCTCTCTCTCTCTCTCTCTCTCTCTCTCTCTCTCTCTCTCTTTCTCTCTCTCTCTCTCTCCTTCTCTCCTCTCTCTCTCTCTCTCTCTCTGTGTGTGTGTGTGTGTGTGTGTGTGTGTGTGAGAGAGAGAGAGAGAGAGAGAGAGAGAGAGAGAGAGAGAGAGAGAGAGAGAGAGGTGAGCAAGCCATTGATTCCACTTCTACTTCAACTGGCCTAGTCACTTGCCAATAGGACCAGCTCCGTTATATGAAAGTAGAAAATGACAACTTAATATTTTCTTTGAGTATATCAAAACTATGGTAGCTATGAGTGGTGAAAAGCAGTTGTAGGGAGGTGATGCTGTCATCATGGCAGGAGCATGTACACTATGAAGCTGTACTGTGTTGAGGTACCCATCAGTGTTTGTAAATGTCATCATAATGCCTTCAGTTGGTTATGTGCTGGGCTGCAGCCATGCATATCATAAGGGATACAGAGGAAAAAAATTAAAAGTTCCAATGGAACATAGGGTATTCTGAAAAGGATAATAAAAATATATTGAGAATTCATGTATGGGAAGATATAGGTTAAGGAGAGAGGAGGTCATGTAACAGTCAGTGAGATCATAATGGTTTCCTGACAATCTCATGGATGTGTTTGGAGCCCCTGTCAATGTCCAGGCCAGGAAGGTAGGTAGCAAGTGGGACTTGGTGTTTCTCATTTGGATATATTCTTGTTCTCTTATCAGAGTCTTTTACAACCTGTAATTTCAGCAGTTTCTAGGGGTTGCTCTCAGTCTAGTGGACTGAACTGTGGAAGACAGAGAGTAGCTTTTCTCTGAATTCCTATTAAGGATATCTGATGTCACAGGCTGAAGGCTGTGGACAAAGTCACTAAAGGGTTTCATCAGAAGCTCTTTTCTTCCCTCAGAATAATTTCTATGACAAGAGAAACTGAAGCCTTCTGCACTGCACAGACCTGGGTGAATGTTTTCCCAGTGTCCACACCAGAGCTACCATTTGACATATTTGAAGCCACTTCTGGGCCTAGGCACTGACTGAAACATGTGCTTTCTCACTCACAGCAGGTGCTCATATTATTCTTGCCTTATGGTTGGTGGAGGCATGAATCCAAATTCTCAGCAAATGTGTATCTGGCTTAGTCACCCTGAGGCTCACTATTGACACTGGAGCTCAAATGACAGCTACTTATGCTGTACCAGTGCCCAATAAAGAATCCTGCAGCTGCTTATCAAGAACTGGCTCAGTCTTTGCTCCTGGCTTCCATGATTTTAGTGCTGAGGCCTTTGATCTATACTGCAGCTAGGGTAGAGTTCCTTTAGAATTCCTTTTGTCTATGGTTCTACTTCCACATGGAGACACCATTGCTGCTAGTGTAGTGTCTCAGTCCAGGGAAATGAAAACTCACTGGGATCTTTGACCTGAAGGTCAGATCCTTTGATTCAACCTGAGAGGCCTATCTCTGTTCAGAAGTGGCCAAGTTAGTGAATAGCCATGTGAGATCCTGGTGGTAGGCAAATGATGAGATTTTTTTCCTAATTAAAGGGCCTGAGGATTAGATCTAGGACATTCTCAGTGAAATATAACAGTAAAGGGGAATTGTTTTGCAGAAAGCCACATAAATCACTGTGTTTTTCTTGGCAGAGCTTGAAAGCAGGGGAACACTGGTCCCTAAAGAATAGTTCAGGGACATCCTGCAGGAAACAGAGACCTGGAGGCATTTAGACAAACCTTTGTAACTTGGGCCAGTGCCCAACTCTTTTTTTTTTTTTTTTTGAGACAGGGTTTCTCTGTGTAGCCTTGGCTGTCCTGGTCTTGCCTTGTAGATTAGGCTGGCCTCAAACTCACAGTGATTCTTCTGCCTCTGCCTCCCAATTGCTGGGATTAAAGGCTTGGACCACCACTGCCCAGCCTCAGTGCAAACTCTTAAGCCAGGCAGAGATCTTGACTTGGGAGACAAAGGAAGCATATGCTCCTGTGTCCTCTGAAATATATTTCTGGGAAAATAATAAGTGCTCAGTACTCAGAACTCTGTATTGAGGGAATATGGGTGTAACTAGCTTGCCTTGGTTCCCTTCCTGTCCTACTTACAGATAGCATGGGGTCTCAAGTGTTCAGGGCACACAGAGGATATGTAGATGTTTTCTGGGCTCCTTATATCCACCCACAGCTCATTTAATAATGCATACCTTGCCCTGGACTTTCTATCCTCTACTTACAGGGATACTAGCAGACTGACTTTACATCCAAAAACTAAATTTATCTCTCTTCCTTTTTTTCCTTCCTTGCTTGCTCCTCCATTACCTCTTCTTTGTTTTTCATCCTTACTTCTTCAACTGCTATTTTTATTCCCTCTTCCCATTTCTTTCTCATACTTCATTCTGTCTCTTCTTTGCTTTCTTTTTTAACTTTCTTCTCATTTATTTTATAAGTTTCTTCTCCATTGGTAGATCTTCACATATATTTCTGTGTCCCCTATTTGTCCTACAAGGTTTCATCAAGAACTCCACATCTCCAGCTCAAATCAATGATGTTGGAAAGCACTGCAAGGGATATGTGCAGCTTGGACCTCCTGGATGTATGCAGCTAGTGGGTAGCAACTGCAAGGAGCAGAAGACAGTATTCTTCCGTGTGAATCTAAGTAGAAACAAGGACAGAACTGATGAATGGAATGGTGCCTTAAAAAGGAGTAAAGCAAATATTGCTATGTTTCTGGGTTTCACTGAACATATGTTCCATAGCAAATCCTCTTCCTGCAATAGGTATGCACATATGTAGTTTTGGCACTAAGTGGCACTTCTTTATATGGACATATTAGTCAAGACTCTTTTTTAAAAATATTTTATTAATTTGTTCATATTACATTTCAATTGTTATCCCATCTCTTGTATTCTCCCATTCCTTCCTCCCTCCCATTTTCCCCTTATTCCCCTCCGCTATGTCTGTGACTGAGGGGGACTTCCTCCCCCTATATATGCTCACAACTCTTGGAGAACTGCCAGAGTCAAGGTTATGCAAGCCTTCTATCCCTCCACTCCAAAGCCAAGGAGTTCCTGAGCCAAGCTCCTCTGTGATAACAGGCGGGAGAGTGATTATATCAGGGTATAATTCTGGGCACATGGAAGGTCCTCAGATTCTGACAGCTAGCAGGGAAGAGAGCATATTTTTTTACTGTTTCCTAAAGAGGAAACAAAGCCTCAGGGAGTCCCAGAATCATAGAGGAGAATACCACATGTATAACAATTGCCCTAAGGTCATTTGGGAAACAATTGTTGGTCTGTGATAGAAGCCATGTAGGAAATTAGTAGGACACAGGTAGCAAGAAGTTCTGGGGCCCAAAAATGTAATCTATTGTCAGTGGGTGCTACTGGATAGAAGCCACAGATCACTATCTGTAACCATTTGTATTTTGGAATATCAGTGTTTTTGTCCATTGTCCATCTCTATGATAGAAAATTGGAAGAGGGAAACTTGTGGGTTTCTTTTGAGGATGCTAAAACTGAATAGAGAAGGGAGTGGAAAAGAGGACAGAAAGCTCCTGCAAGATTTGGTGGCATAGTGGGCATACACTGCATAGTCAATCTATGGCAGACTGGGTCAGTGCTATCTACCTACAATGACAGATAGTGTGCTGGAGATCTTTTCCTGGTAGACAACAGAAACATAGGCTCTCAGTTCCTATTACATTCTAATGACATGAATGTGAGGTACTTGTTGGCAAGCTATCTGAATAAGTGGCTCAGTACCTTGAGTTTCTTGACTGGGCTTCCTTCCTATCCTACTAGGAATGAGCCTATGTATATAGTGCTTGTTAGGCTGTTCCTAGCCCCCTTCTCTGTGCTCTGCACTCCACCCACAGATCATTGCCAGGAGGCATACTCTTACCCAGATATTCTGGCTTCTACCCATGGGCTTATGAGCATACAGATCTTTCCCCCAATGCTTTTTAGGTTTTCTTTTTTCTTTCCTTCCTTTTCTCTCTATCCTGCCTTACTCTAGCCATTCTCCTCTTTTCATTCACCATTTTCTCTCCTCTTCCACCCTCCTTTTTCTTCTTCCTGCCTCTTCTTTGTACTTAAAAAAGCTTTCTTATTATCCTATGGTTACTTTTCTTCTCTTTTGAAAGAGTTACAGGTATAATTTAGAGACACTCCTCCCCTACCTGTCAGACAAGTGTTCTCAAGAGAACCACATCCTGAAACCAATCCAATGGTCTTGGGAAGTATAGCATGGGCAGTATGTATTGGAGACATCCTAGATGTATGTAACTAGTGGTTGTGCAGTAGCAACAAGCAGAAAGAACTGCCCTTCCTTAGAATGATTCTGAGTAGAAGCAGGAGCAATCATGAATGAATGAAATGGTGACAAAAATACATGAGGCTGTGTTTCATTTTCTGTGGCCCACCTGCCATACCCATTCCTAACAATTCTAAACATACCCATAAACAGTTAGTGACACTTGGAGACACCTTCTTACTTACATGTTCCTCAGATACAGAGTGAACATTCAGGAGAAAGGTCAAAAAATCTACCGCATCCCTCCTCTCAAAATTCAATGTTGCCTTTGAGCCCAAATGTTCTATGATCACAAATGGAAGAAATATTAGGTCAGAGCTCACTTTTGCACATTTTAAGAACTGGGGCTCAGTGGTCTGGTGAACATGACAGGGGGCATGCATTTTGTTTGTATCCACTGAATACAAGTTAAATCCTTAGAAAATTAACTCCATCATCATATATGTGGAAGAATAGCCCTAAGTATATACAGGGAAGGAATGTTAGTCTCTAGTGGAAGCTCTTTAGGGACTCAATCCTCAGGAGGATCAATGGTAGCACAGATTGCAAGAGGTGTCATATCTCAGCAGATAGGCATTGGGTCTTATCAGAGAATACGTTTCTATGCTTGAGGATAGTGGACTATATGGAGTATGGCACATCAGACTACTGAAATATGTTTTGTGTCTTGGTCCTGCTGATAACTCAGAGAAAGTCAGTCTCCAAGGAGCCCAATTGCCAGAATCAGGAGGGTTCCCTGGCAGTTCTTTTGGAGGGGAAGGTAGAAAAGCAATGATGGGCTTTCTCCAGACCATAGGAAGAGAGGTATTTCCCCTGTGGGCAGCACAGAAGGTCTCAAAATGATGGTATGGTCCATTGGAGTCTCAATGCTTAAGGAGAGAAAGGTTTCTTGTTAGTTAAAAAAATTGTCCAAGTCAAAATGGCAATTACATAAGAACCCAAACAAGTCTACTTGCTCTAGATACCTATGACAAAGATTCTATGAGAAGATTGGTGTGTGTGTGTGTGTGTGTGTGTGTGTGTGTGTGTGTGTGTGTGTGTGTGTGTAAATATAGGCTGTTTGGAGATTCATGCTTTCATCTGGCACTTAAACTCACTTTTTCCACAGCAAATGGATTCCATCTCTGACTTTTTGAGAATCTCCTTTGGTTTTGCTAGAACCTTGGTGAGAAAGGACTGCATAAAACAGGAATTTGTTTATGGTGTTTTCATCCTAGTTAAAAAAAAAAACAAAGACTGAGGTCTATGGCATATGGCTAAGTGACTGTCAATCTACTTGAATGGCATCTGGGTGCTTGTGTGCCAGACTGAATCTGACTTAACAGATAGAAAAAAAGTAAATTTAAAAATATCAGTGGGACTTTGGATTTTTTGGAGAAAGGAAGTAAAAATATTCTGAGGAGCCAAAAGCGTATGAAGATAGGTGGTTGTCCAGGAAGATAGATAATATGTGGTAGATGGAGAGCTGATAATGGGTGCCTGGCTATCATAGAGTTACTTGAAGATTCATACTAAGGAACAGGCATGCAGATAACATCTGAGATCCACTGTGTCTCCTTTGGATATTTGTTAGTACCTGGCTCAGGGTCCTCTACAACCTGTCATTACAGCACATGTTGGTTGGGGAAGCTTCCAGATGAGCCATGGCACTAGTTTTGGAAGATGGGTGGCAGCTTGTACAAAGATCCTAGACTACAGTACCCAGTGGTGCCAGCTGAAGACACTTGCCATGATATCAAAGAGTTTCAGAAGTGCCTGTCCCTGGGAACTGGCATGAGAAATGTTCCCTCAGAGGTGCACACAACAGGGAGAGTCTTTCCATTATCCTTCTCTGGACCCACCTTCTCCCATATTTGAAGACAAGTGCTTTTTCTCCTCAGTGACACCCTGCACATGTTTCCCTAGGCCTTAGAGTCTCTATAAGCTTCAATGTGGCATGCACAATATTGTCTGGCCTTGCCACCATATCATCCATTCTTGAACATGAGGTCAAATTGGTAGCTGAGAACCCATACCACTGCCCCAAACAGAATTTTGCTATGCAGTGAGAGGAACTGGTCTCATCCTCTAAGCCCAATATCCATGATTTTGTTTCTGAGGCTACTGACCTTTTTAACTAAAGGTAGGGTTCATTTAGGATTTCTGTACTTATGGTCATGGTACCTTGAGGGAGTATCATTCTTTCTAGCTGAATGTCCCAGTCTAGTGGAAATTAGAACCCTGGAGTACTTCAGTCCAAGAAATGAATTATCTGTCTCAAGATAGTGTGTTGTCACCTAGAAGCCTTGTGGCAGGCAATGGATTGTTTTGCTCAACAGTGGTCTGAGAGAGTATAGCTGTGGTTGAAATATAGTATTACCCAGAAACAAAATTATCTTGCTGTTATGACCAATATTTCCCTGTGATCATCTTGGCATGCCTTGTTATTGGTGGCTCTGCTCCCTGAACTATACTTTCTTCCTCCTGTCATAAAATAGCAGATTGTCATTGAGGGCTGACTTGAGATGCATGACAAGTATTGAAGTTCTTTTCTAAGCTTCAGCATGAAGATTCACAAAGAATCATGAGCAAGTTGTTTGAGTTATAAAGAGTCTCCAGATTCCAGAAGCTAAACATGGGCAAGCTGCTATAAGAAGTGGGGCTTCTAGGAAAGCCAAAGACAGTAAAACATGAACACATGGCACTGCTCATGCCTAGCTTCAGCACATGCATAAGTGTCATCACTTCTACTCAGATTCCCTCAAGGAAGGACACTGCCTTCTGCTTCTTGCTGTTCTACACTCAGGATTTCCAAACACCACTCCACCCTTGCACTCCACCTCCACACTCAACACCCTTGGGTTGTGATAGAACCCTTATGTAATATGTAGGCTTTCCCTGAACTCCATCTGCAGCTTCCCACAGAAAAAGGATAAAAAGAGAGCAAAAAGAAAGTAAAGAACAAGTATACTAGAAAGAAGAAAATAAGGGAGGATAAAGGTAGGACATAGAGTATGAAATGGGGAGGGAGGGATATGGTGAGAGATGCAGGGAAGAAAAGGAGAAAAGGGACAGATAAAATAACTTAGGAGGAATGTCTGTGTACCCCTACCAAAATGTGCAAAGGTTACTATATCCACCCAGAGGTATGGTTTGGGGATATGGATTTTTGTTGGGGATGGAGAATATAGAAACAATTAGGGATTCTATGGGGTTCATGTGAACTTGGTCAGTGTTAGTACACCCTTGGTGGGCCAGGATGCCTTTTGGTTTACCATTTATCCTGGGGTCAAAAATGACTGGTGAGGGCTTCCAATGCTCAACTCAGAATGTTTCTGCTTTACATGGAGAGGGATTTTATCCAAACAAGGTTTCTGTTAAGCAGAAAGAAAGAGAAGACTAGCAAGTAAGTTGCACTCCAGAAAACAAGAGGCAGACCTCTGGAAACTAAGCACCTAGTTTCCCTGAAGTAATTGCTGCCACAGGAATTGGGGACACATATTTTCTTTGACTACCAGTCTAAGAGGTATAGAGTTTTACCTAACTCAAAAGCTTGCACTTGCCCAAGTCACAATGAGTCACCTGGACTCTGGTTTCCACAGTCTTCCCAAAGGTCCTCTGCTCTGCCCTACATTGACCAAAGACCCAAAGATCCTCCTGCTCTACCCTACAGTGACCAAAGTCTACTGCATTTTAAATTCTACCACAAAACCTCATGAAAATACTACGGGTCTTATCAAGATAAGTATAACTTCCAGGCAGTATTATAACAAGAATGCCAAGCTACCTTTCACACAGGTGCACCCATTCTCTCCTCTAACTAGCAAAACACACAAACCAATTGCCTGCCAGACTCCTAGTGGCAATCCACTGTTTTGCTCACTTCACGTCAGATATGGGCCTTCCAAACTGGTTCATGATACCTGGATTTAGAGCCAAAGACTCTTTATGGTCATTATTTCCCACTGGTGGTATTGGTCCCTGTGAAACTCTGGAATGATTCCTAATGGAATACTAAAGGTACCATATGTCAGCAATTTCAGAAACAGAAAACAATGGCAATGGGTCTTTGATCTGACCCAAGGTCCTCCAAGTGCATAGCAAAAAAATATTCTGAGTTGGGCATTGGAAGAGGACTCCCACTGGTCATCCTGACCCCGTAGTCAAGGGTGAACCACAGAGAAGACAGATATGCTGACACTATTGATTTCTGCCACAATCTGTTAATGATAGTTTTATAAACCTGTTGTATTTATAACACATAAATTTGAGTGTTTGCTAACACCCAAATAACTGAAACTGGACAATTATATTTATTCAGCATGTTTTATAGCACAAGAACTGAACAATAAATATATTTTAACCTTCTAAGATAATATGTCTTCCTCCCACTGTAAATAACTGAGATACTTGCTTTTTCCAAGATATATATTATTTTATTAATTTGTTCTTGTTACATCTCAATGGTTATCCCATCCCTTGTATCCTCCCATTCTTCCCTCCCTCCCGTTTTCCCCTTATTCCCCTCCCCTATGATAGTTCCTGAGGGGGATTTCCTCCCCCTGTATATGTTCATAGGGTATCAAGTCTCTTCTTGGTAACCTGCTGTCCTTCCTCTGAGTGCCACCAGGTCTCCCCCTCCAGGGAAAATGGTCAAATATGAGGCACCAGAGTATGTGAGAAAGTAATATCCCACTCTCCACTCTACTGTGGAGAATGTTCTGACCATTGGCTAGATCTGGGTAGGGGTTTAAAGTTTACCACCTGTATTGTCCTTGGCTGGTGCCTTAGTTTCAGTGGGACCCCTGGGCCCAAATCTGCCTTTCATAATGTTCTACTTGTAGGTTTCTAGGACCCTCTGGATCCTTCTACTTTGCCATTCTCCCATGCTTCTCTTATCTAGAGTCCCAATAGGATGTCCTCCCCACTGTCCCAGTTTCCTGGTACTTGAAGGCTTTCATGGGACATGCCCCTTGAGCTAATATGCAGATATAAGTGAGTATATACCATTTGAGTCTTTCTGCGTCTGAGTTAACTCACTCATTATGATCATTTCTAGCTCAATCCATTCCTTTTATGGCTTTCTCTTCAATGGCTGCTGTCTCCAGATATCTCCTGGATCTCTCCTCATTACTGATTCCCAACTTCTTCCCTCTCTTCCTCTTCTTCTTTTTCTTCTTCTTCTCCTCCTCCTCTTCCTCCTTTACAGGCAGAGAGGAAGTTCATCCCTATTGTTTCCCCTGTTCAGTGATTGGCTGTTAACCCTCTTTATTGACATATCAGGTAACAATTGGAGAGCAAATTTTAGACAGGAGATTCACAGAACAAGGATTGCAAACAGGTATGGTGGGTACAGAAATTAGTATTTTAATCCTTACAGAGTGTGCAATACTATGCCCACATCTCCCCCCTTTAGTCCAATAAAAGGCTGTTTCTCTTACAATAATAAACTATGTGCAAAAATAACAATTATGAAAATTATTAGGTAAGATGTGCATTTATTTATTTGTCACCCTTGGAAAAATTATTCTACTATCTATCCTATCTTGGTGAGCTTAAGTTTTGTACCTAAATCAATTTTTTTCATCCTCAGCAGTTAAATTGAGACTGTAACTATCTAGTCTTAAACCACATCAAAGACTTAAGGAATAAACATTACTTGAATATATTGCAGGAACTGCAAGCAAGAAGCTTCTAAAACTATAGAAATGACAGAGGTAGTTGGCTGCCTGGAAAGACCCCACAAATTTTTGTACAACATAGGAACATCATCTTCAACATTCTGGCTCAGAATATATGAAAGATGCTGACTGTAAGGTAGGATCACCTGGACTACTTGTCTTTTTTAATGTCTGGTCCTCTCTCTGTAAACATATAAACTTTCAAAGGTACTATATATTTCTGCATAATATTATGCATAATTAATGCAGAAATATATAGTACAGTGAGCACAGCTCAGTCAAATATGAGCTGGTAAAGAATTTGCTTTTCTTTACAGTTTAGCTTGAACTGTATAACCAAACTTTAATATGAACTTTTATCTACGCCATTCAAAAGAATGACATGATAAGTCCTGAGGATTTTGTAGCCAAAGATTTATTGGCCTTGCATAATTGAATTCCTGACTGGGGACATTTTCATGTCTCAGCCAGTCTCAGAGCTGTTCCCAAGTAGAGGGTTCAGCACATTATATTACTTATCCTGTTTTGTTTTGTTTTATGTTTGTTTAATTTTTGTTATTTTGATACAGGGCTTATATATGTAGTCTTGGCTGCCCTGGACTCACTCTGTAGACTAGGTTGGCCTCCAATTCATGGAGATCCACCTACCTCTGCCTCACCAAGTTCTGGGATTACAGGCGTGTGCCATTGTGTCTGGCACCTCTCATTCATATGTTTTTTCTATGCCTATGTATATTCAGGCATTGATTTTTATATTTGACCTTCTGGTCCTATACATTTAATCCATTTTAGAATTTGTTTTACCTGAAACAATACCCCATCTTCTAGGTGCTGTGTATATACCCTTTGAAGTAGCTAAGTTGGATCCCAGGAATCTTGTGAAATTGTTACATTGGCTCCTGGATCCATTAAGCCTTTAATTTTATTCTCATGTAATTGTAATTTTAACTTTGCTGTCTTATCTTTTATAGCAGTTTGCAAAAATGTTTATTTTTGGTCTTCCCTGTATTTTCTGTTCTATCTATTGAATATGTTCTGGCTTTGATATCTGGTTTATTAAGGATTGTAACCAGGTCAGTGTTGTTTAATTGTTCTGAGGAAGAGTCTTCCACTGTTGACCTGAGATGGCTGACTTGAATTTGGTATTGGTGCTTCTTGGGGCATATGTTGACAAAGGATTACCTTGTTTATCCCCTACGGTTCTACATTTATTAGTCCAATGTTAGCCTTTGAAATCTTTTTTGATTATTCCCTTTTGAAATGACCCTGCTTTCCACAATTAGAACATCTGGCAGTTTGGCCAGGAAGCTTGTATTTCCTGTTTCTACCAAACCAAAATCTCTGGAGCCCTGCTTGCCTCACAAACCCCTGTCACCATGGTCACCTAATCCCTCACTTTCCTTGGGGCTACCAAGCCAATGGGAGGAACCTGTCCTGTTCTGAAATTACAATAATTACCACTCTAAACCCATGCCGATAAAATTACCTGAAATTAATAGACACATCAATTATATATCCTTCAGGGAAGCCTTACCCTTGAGAATGCCAACCTTCTCTTGTTCTTCACTCCCTGTGCTCTCTACTAAACAAAACATCCCATTCAGTTGCTTTCCACCAGACTACCAGGAGACAATCCATGCAGACATGGGCCTCTGATATAAGAGAGGTGACTCAGCCTTGGATTCAATAAAACTACAGGACACTTAATTCTATTACACAGAAGCACTCCACTAGCAGGAAATATGCCCCTTGAGGCATTAGAACTATATATACAAAAATCCTAAAGGTACAATATCTGTACCTGGAAGAGCAGTCAGTATCCTCTGACACTAGGCCAATGGGCATATCACATATCCTCTCACTACAAAGGGGTAACATTCTTACATAGGCATTGGCACTGAACCCTCAGTAGTCATCTTGATGCCAGTGTCAATGACAGTAGAGAGAATAACCATGGTTACAGTAGTGTGTTGACACTGCCGAGAAAAACCACATTCAATCTTCTAGCAATCACAGGGCATTGATTCTATGGATATCAACCAGAGAATTCATATATTCAGTAGTTGTCAATCTTCCAAA
The DNA here is from genome assembly GCF_964271855.1 of Acomys minous. Lineage (NCBI taxonomy): Eukaryota > Metazoa > Chordata > Mammalia > Rodentia > Muridae > Acomys > Acomys minous. The sequence goes on along the minus strand of NC_140488.1, from coordinate 120,780,789 downwards.
TGCTGCAACCCTTTAATACAGTTCATCATGTTGTATTGCTCCACAGCCATAAAATTATTTTTGTTGCTATTTCATGTCTTTATTTTTTCTACTGTTATGAATCATAATGTTAATATCTGATTACAGGATATCTGATATGCAAAGCTTTGAAATGGTCATTTGACATCTCCACTCCTCCCCACATACAGTATTTGCAGCCCACAGGTTGAAAACTGCAGGAAGAAGTCAACAACTTTCAGGAGCAGGAGAATTACCCATGTCACCCATCCCCTATGCCTTGTAATGAACACAAACCTGACAGACTGAGTCTGTGGGACAGTAACATGGGAATACATACCTAGAGATAACCAACTCTGAGGGTTCCAGTTTCTCAAGGTAGAATCTGGATTCTGAAAGATGACATCTGCTTCCAAAACACTTTGGTCATCTTATCCACATACCCAAGTCCATGCTATCAGTGACCTTGGCCATGGGACTGAATGCAAACTACTCTCTATCTTCTGCAGCCTGTGACATTTCTCAACTGGGGCTATCCCCAACCAACATCTGCTGAAATTAGAGGTTTTACAGACTCCTCATCTAGGGTAAAGCATACATCCAAAGAATAGAACACTACTTCTCAGTTGCTACCTGCCTGCCTAGACCTGAGCATGGGCATGGGCGTGGGATCACAAACATCTCATGGAGACTATCAGACTGCCATTATGTTCTTACTGTTTATCATAATCTCTGCGCCACTACCCACTCCCAAACATTTATGGTATTTTTCCTTTTCCAAAAGTCTTTCTAGGCCTTGTAGCCTTGTTTTTCCTAGGTAGTCACCCAGGTACCCATGGTTAAAGCCTTGAACACACTCCAGGGAAGGCACTGTGATGACATTCATGTAGACTGGCAGATATCTAGACCCATTACAAAATTTAGGTCCTCACAATTCCAGCAAGCATGCCAGCACCACAGTGTCACCCCAGCCTTGCTCAATCCCTTCTCATAACATTCCTGGTATCCTCAAAAGAACCATGAAAGTTGCTTTCATTCAGATTTACAACATGGATCTGGATCTCATTGGCAAGGGGCAAAGTCAGTGGAGGTGGCAGGTAAAACAAAGGAGTTTCAAAACAAGTCTATATGTACTCAAATCCTCACACATACAAGACACACACACACACACACACACACACACACACACACACACACACACACACCAAGAAACACACACATTACTGCACTCACATAGAATCCCTGACTCACATAGAAACCCAGGTTATTAGGTATACCTAGCCCTGTCTGGATTCCTGGGGATTTACTATATTCACATGGGAAATGCTTTTCACTACCAAGCATGAATCCTTCCTCTACTTAAGAACTGAACCTCCAGAAGTCCACCTCTCATTCTTGAAATCACTTTCCCTGTGGTCTACAGAAAGTCACACTATTGCTTCCCAACTCTTCCTTTCCACCAATCCTGTGGCATGAAGCCTTCTGATGTTGGTAACTGAGGTCCATGGAAATGAGCTGATCTATGTTCTCATCTATACTAGGCTGCACATCTCAATGTTCTGTTCTGACACAGAATACACAAATCACCTGGGGTGCCCAGAAATAAGCAAAGATACCTACTCCATTATGACAGATGTTGTTCCTTAAGTATGCCCGATCTATTTGCCAACTGGTCTACCTGTGCTCCTTCTGGGGTCAGGGTCTCTAAAGGGCTTTCAACACAGACCATTGTTCCTATCCTGTGGCAATGTAAACCTATCTCCTTCTACACCTAATACACATGCAGCATGCTCTGTTACAGCTTCTGTACTCTCTGAGGCTTTGCTCCTTCTTTACATAACACCCAGAGAATGCACAGCCATTCTCTCCAGCACACTGAATCCCAACCTCTGCCATGTGCTAAATATAGGCATTGTCCTATCCTTTGTTCCAACTGTGCTGACAGAACAGCTTAGACATGAGGACCATATTTAAGTGGGAGAGGATAGCAGAGTGGCTTTTATAACTGTGACACTGGGTGCACTCCAGGGATATTGAAAAAGGTGAACAAGTAAGGGGGAGGTTGGGGAACTCCATGTGTCTGGAGCGATGCATAGGTCAGCTTATAGATTTTGTGTTTCCTAGTAAAGCCAAGGGCAATTAAACATAGCCACCGGGCAGTGATATTGAGTTACCTCTGCTAGGCACCCTTCCATTCCTGGGCAACTGCTTTTTCTTTTGAAGCAGGGAAGGGGAATGCCGGATGTTATGGGGGATTAGAAGTGATCACTTTAGGAAGAGCTGTTCCTTGCCATCAAACCAGTGGAGATTGCAGCTAGTATAAAATGTCATGCAGGAAAAAAGAGATTATCTGACTTAGATAACTAGAGCAATAACAGTCACAGGGGAGGGAATCTGGAGGAGAGACCATACTGAATAGTTTATGCAAAGTGTGATGCAGATGCCCTAGGCTAACTTCCACCTATTTATGTGGCCACTCCAATCTCAATGATGGGGGCAGTTCATCTGTTTTAAAAGATCTGACATTTTTGTTCTCTTTTCTTTCTGTGGCCTGGGTTTTTCTCATTGCACACCAATCTATAACTTACTTTCAGCCTATCAGCTGCACTCAGCATCTAGGTTCCTCCAAATCTCTGCTTTCACTCTCCAAGAGATTGGGTCATTGTTCAGGTGGTAGCATACGCAGCCAACATCTGCTGAAAAGACAGCTTGTACACAACTCTCATATGTAAACAAGAAAATATCCAAAAACAAACACGACATACCAGCTGCTTCACATCTGCATCACCCTGAACCTGGGCCCCAAACCATCTTCTTGTGATTTCCAGGCAACCATTATGATCTCATTGTTTTGTGCTTTCTTTTTTTTTTTTCTCCTGTGAATATGCAGCTACCTATAATTGTAGCCTGACAATACTTGTACAGGAAAACATTCTGATGCCATTCAAATATACTGACTGACAAACAACTAGATACATTTAAAAAGACCACAGTTGCCATGCTTCCCACCAGAATTCCAGAACCACACCTTCAACTATGTTTTACGTATTTCTTTCATAGCATAGTCAAAGAAAACCAACAGGATGCTTCCATCCATTTTTCTCTCATTCAACTTGTTCTGTGAGCAAAGGACAAAGTCAGTGGTCATGGCAGATGAAGGGCAGAGTTTCCCACCAAACTACACACACACAGAGAGAGAGAGAGAGAGAGAGAGAGAGAGAGAGAGAGAGAGAGAGAGAGAGGCACATATGTATGCACAGAGGTATCTAGAGCAAATATTCCTCTCTAGATTCCTGGAATATTGCCTTTTTCACTTGGGAATTTCTTTACCACACAGGAGAAAACCTTTCTCTTTTAATTGATTGATCCTCCTGAGACACACCTCCTTACTGGTGAGACCTTCTATGCTTTCCAGAGAAAATAGATCAGTCTCTCTAGAGCCTGGAGACAGATCTATCACTGCTTCCCACTCTCCTTCTCTATCAAGCCTAAACAAGAAAAAGACTATGAGGCTGGAAAGTCAGCTACCTAGGAGCTGCCCTACTCTGACATCTCCCAAGTGCCATAGTCTACATGGTTCCATGTATATTGTCTTGGCTACCTAGCTAAAAATGCAGACAAACCTTCTTGAGAACAGATGCCTCTCCTCTCAGATTTTAGCGACATTAGCCACCTTTGCACATATGAATTTATGCTGAGGACTATGTCCCTGCAAGACTTCTTCTACAGGCCAATAGCCCTCCATTTTTTGAAGTTTTCATCGTCCAACAACTGCTTCATACTCAACATGATCTACCATGGCTTAGGGATTCTGTGGCCTTGCTTCTTATCCAATTGACACCCATAGCCTAAATGCCCTCTCTGCTGATCTCAGGGCTGCTGAGTCCCTTCTTCTGCCTTACACCAAAGATAGACTTTCCCTTTATACATTATTTCCCTTGTGGTCACAGAGAAACCTGTCACTAAGGTTCATCTTGATGTGCCAAAGTTTTACTGGAAATGTTTTGGCTATGAAACTGTAAGGTTTCCAAGGATCCTGAGCAAGGTCATGAGTTAAGAAAGTGTCATAGAATTCTCAACAGAGGACTCTCTAATGGCCAAAAAGCACGTAAATATCCAATGTTATTAGTCATCACAGAAACGCAAATCAAAATGACCATGAGATTCTATCTAACACCCATCAGAATGACCAACATAAAAAACCCAAGTGACAGCACATGCTGGCAAGGATGTGGAGAAAGGGGAACACTTCTCCAATGCTGGTGGGAGTATGAACTTATACTACCACTGTGGAAATCAATCTGGTACTTTCTCAAAATATTGGGAATAGAACTACCTCAAAACTCAACTCAACCACTCCTAGGCATATACCCAAAAGATGATACACCATACAATAAGGACGCTGGCTCAACTATGTTCATATCAGCTTTATTAAAAATAGCCAAAACCTGAAAACAACTTATATGTCCCTCAAATTCCTGAGCTCTTGTTTGCACTCTTTGGCACTGGACACTTCTATGCCAGACATGGCCACTAAAGGACATGGGACTGTGTGCTGCTTTTGTCTACTTGTACAAAAGCTCTGGATCCCTTCTTGTCTAGAGTTTGATCTGTCCCAAGATATAGGAGGTCACCTGGACTCTAGCTTGTTTGAGGCCTCCAAAGCATATAGGAGCCTCCTCCTCTGTTCTGTGTGACCAGATTTCCATGGAACAGATCCTTGCCACAAAAAGCACAAAGTGTTGGGGCCATCATCAAAGGTAATTCAACTTCAGTGCAGTTTTGCATCAAGAATCCCAAGCTAGTCTTCCCCATGGCCCAATCCCTTGAGCCTCTGCTATGATAAACAACTTAACCTGTGTCCTATTGGCTCACAGGTGGAGGTCACCGATCTCAGCTACTGCTTTCCTGAGGTGAGAATTCCAGCTTAAGTACAGGGACCCAGCCAAAGATGTCAAAGACCCCACTGGGTACTGATTTCCCCTGGACTGAGACACTGCACTAATAGAAATTGTGTCTTTTCAAGATACCCAGAATCATAAAGGAACATTCCCACATAAAGCAAGGCCAGATGCCCTAGAAACAGAAGAATGAAAAGTGAACACAAGAGACAAGCCCATAATTTCTTACTATTCACTGACCACATTCTGATATGTCTCAGAACCTTCAGTTGTTCATCTTGATCTCAGGTTCAAGAGTAAACCACAGGGTGGGCAGGCATGCCAAGCATGTGTTGACATTGTGAAGCCCTGCCACAACCTACAGATCATATGGTATAGAAATTGGTCAGCTGCTGGGGGAAGATAACACCCAAGACAGTAGCTTCGTGGTCCCAGAAGAGATCTTAATCATCACAGAATAGGGGTTGACACTGTGAAAAACTCAACCAAGTATGTATACCTCAGATAGCTCTAGTTTCTCAGGCCAGAGCCCAGGTTCCACGGGGAGATAACAGATACCTGGAAACTCTTAAGTCATCTTGGCCAATAGCATCCTAACCTGTATGTCAGGTAACCTGGCCAACCGTTTGAGTGTACGCTGCTTGCCATCATCCCCAACTTACATGTAATGAAAATACAGGTCGTTCAGGACCCTAATTTGGGAGTAAGAAAATATCCAAAGAACAAACAAGCCATCCTAACTGCTACCTGCATGCCTGTTCTGGGTATGAACAATGATGCTAAAGAATCTACTTGGTATTGCCAGGCAACCAGGCAACCATTGTAATCTCACTGTCTGTCCATTGGTATTACCAGACAACTATGATGATATCCCTTCTTTTCCTACACCACTACCCCATTCCATTTACATATCCCCTTCTCCAGGGCATCCAGAGTCCTCTAGGTCCCACATTTTTCATTTGCCTCTGTGCTCTATCACATGCCCATTGATACCACCTGACACCACACAAAATAAAAGCACTCTAATGACTTTCAAATAGAATGACTTGTACCTAGAGACATCCAGAGATACGGGTCCTTATATCTTCACTTATGATGCTTCACACTCTAATTCCTGCATTACTTGATCTTTTTCCATCATAGCACCTATTTCCTTCCCAAAAGACACTAGTTTTCTTCCTCTAGTTTTCTTTCAGAGAGATTAATGTCCTGGTCAAGGGACAAAGTCAGGGTAGATGATGGGTGAATCAATCAGTTTCCCACCAACACCTGTGCACTCCAAACCACTGATATACCACCAGAAAATATGAATCTGTCTTTCTCTCTTCCACTCTCTCTTACACACACACACACACACACACACACACACACGCACGCACACGCACACGCACCCACATACACACACACACACACACACACACACACACACACACACACACACACACTGGCTGGCCTTGAGATAGCCACATCATTGTTTCCTACTCCCCCTTTCTACCAAACCCAGGCAATCAACCTGTTCTGTTGCTAGCAAGTGAACTGTCTCACAGCCAACCTATTCTGAATGCTCAGCAACACCAGGACACATTGCAATGGACTGACCTGCCAAAGTCTTTAATAGTTTTTAGCAAACTTTTGAGTCTTCCCATAGATGCCCATCATGGGACAAGACCTGATGTCTCGAGCCTCTGGGATGCCAGCATTACTTACCACCTCTGCCCACCTGGGCTCTAGCTGAGGGTTAAATCCCCAAAGAACTCCTATTATATACCAATCATCCTTGCCTATGGATGAACTTCCACACATGCTACATGTGTACTATCCTCTGAAATTGCTTCCGGGTTTTCTAAGGCTTCACATCTTCTCTGTGCAAAGGCCAGCTGCTGTGGGTACTCATTTTGTTACGGAAGCCACATGGCATACTGTGATTCACCTCTTTGGAGCACCACTCTATTCACAGACTATGACGTCTGGCTTCACTCATATTCACCCTAAGAAATGACACTGTCCTCTGATCCTTACTAGTCACTCCTACTAGTTACATAAATCCAGGATTTTCCAGATGCATAGTATCCCTTCAATGTTTCAGAACACCCTTGGATTTGGTTTGAATTTGGTTCTTCTACAGAACCCTTACCTGTTAGTTAGGCCATCCCTAAACTCAATTGCACATGTCCTAAAGGTGAAAAGTAAACTATGAGCAAAAAATATAGTCAAATTTAAGAAAAGAGAGTCAGAAGGAAAGAGAAAGGAGCTAGAATGGATGGGAAATGGGAAATTATACCAAAAAAGGAAAGAAAGAAGGTGGGAAAGAAGAAAATAGGGACTAAAGACCAGATTTTTAAAAATATCTTTGAATGGAAGATTTGTATTCCCCAAACCCCATGAGAAAATGCCTGAATATACAGAGCAGGGTGTAATTCTAGGAGATAAGCTGGGGTCAGGGTGAGGAGCCAAGAAAAGAGCTAGGGACCTATTGGATGGCTCTGTGCACTTGAGAACTATCCTGCTTTCTGCTAGGGAGACAGGGAAAGCCCAGGTAATTTCCCCACATCCATGAAACAATCTGCAGACTCATTGTTAATGAACACCTTGTACTTGTGCCAGACAGGGCTGCCATTGTACTGGGGAGAGTGTTCAGTTTCTACCAGGCCCAGAGACCTGGAGCTCTGCCCAGCTTAGGAGCTAGCCCTATCCCAGGGCACAATTGGCTTGTTATACTCTGGATCTTCCCAGGCTTTCTAAGACTTCAGGAATTTCTTGCCTTGTTTCACAGGCAATTCCCAATTCAAAAGAACAGCCAAGAAAAAGTCAAGGACAAGTTGGGTGCATCAGTGAGATAAGTAAGCTTCATGGTAGGAATGTTCCAAAAATGAAAATCTACCCTTACCCGATTTCTACACTTGGTCCTCTGCTGAGAAAAATATCCCATCCACTTGCCTTTAGACAGACTGCCAAGAGGCAGCACAAAAACCTCAGACTGTAATAATGGTGTGGTACCATTTCATAACCTTTGACTGACAGGAAATTGTTCCTTGAACTCAACTGGCAGCTATCTTAAAGCAGAAGCAAAGTTTAAAAAAATCAGAAGATAACAGAGAAGAAGGAAGAAAGTGTAGGAAGGAATAATGAGGGAAACGGGGTGCAGAACGAGGAAGATTGGATGAGAGGAATGAAGGAAGGATGGAAGGAATTAGGAAGGAAGGAAGAAAGGAAGGAAGGAAAGAAGGAAGGAAGGAAGGAAGGGACGACTGACAGATGAAAGAACTTTAGGTAGAAGATCTATTTTTTCTAGTTCCATGGGCAGAGACCAAAATATCAGGGGCATTGTATGGCTCTAAGAAAAGTGATAGTGAGGAGTCCAGAAAATATCTAGGGATCCTTTGGGGGTATTGTACATTTAGGAAGCACTTGGTCATTGATAGAAGGACAAAAGGGGATCCCAGGCAAGCTCTGCACATCCTTAAACACCATCTGAAGAGTCCTACTCACTAAGCATCTCTGCAGATATGGCTGCCGTAGGGCATGGGGATTTGTGACGTGTCTACCTAGCCAAGAGCTCTGAAGCCTTACCTGCCTCAAGAGCTTACAATGCCTAAGGTGGCCACAGTTCAGCTAGATTGTGACTCAACCCAGGCTTCCCAAGCCTTCAGAAGTCCCTGCACTGTCCTTCAGGGAATAGAGTCCCTCAAGCTTGAAAGCCCTTCCAAGAAAACTTTGGAGCCATCATCAAGTAGTGCTGTTCAGTGCAGCTCTTCACCCAAAATGATAAACTATTATTTCCCCCACCTTCATTGCTTGGGCTTCTGTTGAGAAAAATACTCTAGTTTCCTATCACCGGGATTCCAGTTGTCTGACTGAGGAGCCTTGTCCGAAGCCTCAGAAAATCCACCTCCAGCTCAAAGGCCCTCAAAAATTACCTTCTCTGACCAAGGTGGATTTGGATGTTCTAGTTGTGTTAAAAGGAGGGCTTGAATATTCTACTTTTGTTTAAAGGTGACTCAATACATTGCCTTTTCTGAAAGGGATATTAGAACTTTTCCTTTTGTCCCCTTGATTCTCACACACACACACACACACACACACACACACACACACACACACACACACACACTATACCCCCAAAGTCTGAAACTTTATTGACTAAAGGTAGATTTAGACTCTCTACCTTGGCCCCTAGATACCTCCAACATTTTACTTTCATTCAAAACCAACTTAGATTTGTTCCCTCTAAGTGGCCAGTAAACCTAATGCCCAAAGCATCCCTGAAGACTTCTTCTTTTGTTCTAAGGGTACTCAGACCTACCAGCTCTGTAAAAAAGACTGTAGATCTTGCTGCACTGTTCATAAAAGTCTAATATATTCACAACTGTCTGGGATTGTTTTAAGTCTTCTACCTAGTACCTATAGTCTAAGACATCACCCTGATGCATAAGATGGCTTTAGGATTATATCATGTGAACAAGGGCTTCTCAGATTTTTTTCCATCTATCCTGCAAGACCTCTTGCTTATCTCTTATGACAAATGGATCCACAGTGATTTCCACTCTCACCATGGGATTGGAAGTGTTCCACTCTGGTTTTATAGTTCCTGAGCCTCAAAGTAGCAAGCAGATCCTGACACTCAAGACATCTCCCTTTAATCCGGGCACTACAAATGAAATGGCTCCATCCTTCCTGTTCATGCCCAGATAGTGAACACAATTTTGAGGAGAGGATAAAATCGAGAATAACCATCCAACCTACTGGAAGAATGCGAAGATTTCTGCCATACCTCCACAAAGCCCACACAAGGCATGAATATTCTAAGCAGTGAAGAGTTGGAAGCTGACATTCCATTGCTCCACAAAGTAGTCACTTTCTGCCCAAGGGAAACTGAGCTTTTCTATTTTGCTTAATATAGGCAAATATTTTATTCCTCTGACAAAATATTTCAGAAGTTCCACTCATGATTAGAGTGCTTCAATGCTTCCCCTCATGTCTAAGGAGTCTTCTACCTTGACTCGTTAATTAACAGGATGCCAGACCTTCCCTTTCTACCAAAAGGCACCTCAGTCTTCCACCCATCAAATCTAAGGAGATTCAGACATTTACCTCTAATAAAGAGGGCCTCATACATTGCCTGTAAGATAAGCAAATCTTATATATTCACTAAATCCCTAACAGATTTCAGATCTACAACCTCTAACATAGATGGCCCTGGAAAGGACTTTTCTGCGAATTCAGAACACTCTGGACCAAGGTTCCCAACAACACAGGAATAGTAAGGTAAAGGTAATTTAGGCTACTGTGGCTTCAGTCTTATCACCCAAAGTGCAGAGGTCCTGTCCTAATTACTGTGATCTGTATAGATGAATATTATATCTGCATACTAGCCCAAGGGGCATGTCCCATGAAAGTCTTCACTAACCAGTAAACTGGTCCCAGGGGTCCCAGTCAAACTAAGGCACCAGCCAAGGACAATACAGGTGGTAAACTTTAAACCCCTACCCAGATCTAGCCAATGGTCAGAACATTCTCCATAGTTGAGTGGAGACTGGGATATGACTTTCACACATACTTTGGTGCCTCATATTTGACCACGTCCCCTGGAGGGGGAGACCTGGTGACACTCAGAGGAAGGACAGCAGGTTACCAAGAAGAGACTTGATACCCTATGAGCATATACAGGGGGAGGAAATTCCCCTCAGGAACTGTCATAGGGGTGGGGAATAAGGGGAAAATGGGAGGGAGGGAAGAATGGGAGGATACAAGGGATGGGATAACCATTGAGATGTAACAAGAATAAATTAATAAAAAAATTTTTTAAAAAGAACATTATGATACACAGATTTGGGCCCAGGGGTCCCACTCAAACTATGGTACCAGCCATGGACAATACAGGCCGTAAATTTCAAACCCCTACCCAGATATAGCCAATGGACAGGACATTCTCCACAGTTGAGTGGAGAGTGGGGTCTGACTTTCACACGTACTCTGGTACCTCATATTTGACCACATCTCCTGAATGGGGAGATCTGATGGCACTCAGAGGAAGGATAGTGGGCTACCATGAAGAGACTTGATACCCTATGAGCATATACAGGGGGAGGAAGTCTCCCTCAGTCACAGTCATAGGGGAGGGGAGTAAGGGGAAAATGGGAGGGAGGGAGGAATGGGAGGATACAAGGGAGGGGATAACTATTGAGATGTAATATGAATAAATTAATAATATTTTTTTAAAAAGAAAAAATAAATTTGAGAATAACACTGAGCCAGGAACTTCCATACAATTTCTTAGAAAACTCCAAAACTGATATCATGACTGCCATGGGCATTCAGAAGATATATATGTATTTCACACTGTGATTTTGAATTGGAAACTGATAAAAGAGTGCTGTGTGATTTACATACATCCACTGTTATGTATAGGCATTCAAGTCTGTGATGAAGAGTTAGTGGCTGATAAGGCAGTGTCTGGGATGCACTGTACTTCATAAGGTGATCTGGGACTTTCATCTTGTGACAAAGAAGGGATGTAGGACTTTCTAACTCTGCATTCCCAGACATAGTAGTTTCCATCTATAAAGAACCCTTGGATCTTCACATTTCTACCCAAGAGGCCATCAGATATTTCTCTTCTGACACTGACGCTTTGTATCTTCCCCATGGCTCATAATGGTTTTTTCCTTCACTGTCTCCCTAAGCATGCCTCAGGCCTCTCAATTCTGACCCATGGAGTCCTATAGCCATATGTCTGATTTTGTGAGTTTCAAGCATCAAACTTTGCTTTTGAGGGCTTCAGTAATGTCTCTGCAAGCCAAAGGTGCCTCAGACATATTCCACCTTTTGGATAAAGTACCTCAAATCTACTCCACTTGGAGGGGGCTCTGTCAGTGTGGGGTTTCTTCTCTGAATTTCTGTCTTTCTCTATTGCCCTTCTGGTTTATGACAAAACTTTTTCAGGATTCTGGTTCTGGTTTAAACATTTTTATTGTTTGTTTTCATGAATTTTTGCCCATATAAGCAGCAGATAATGACCACTTTCACCCTCCATCTCCCTAAGGTGTCACATCCATTCACCTTCCCCACAAACTTTTCTCATATTCATGACTGTTTTGTTTTATTACCCACTGTTATTAACCAGTACTGTCTGTGTGGCCATGGATTTAGATGTATCTGTTGGAGTCTGGTAGACTCAGCAATGGGTACACAAATGATGAATATATTTCCTCTCATCCAGAGTCTATCAAAAGCCAGATGTTTAAAGGTCAAATGTGAAGCCACATGAGCCTTTTCTCTACACTTGCTGCTAGTGTTTGTTATGTATGAACACAACACAGTAACCAGAGTTGTTGTAAGTTAGTCATTTTAATGGCTGTATTGTATCTAGAGAATGATGTTCCATACTCCTTCACCCTTTTTCTGGCTCTTACATACTTCTTGTTCCCTCTTCTGCAATGTTCCCTAAGCATTAGATGAGTGTTTGAAATGCCTTTTTCAGATATGAGCATGTTACTAGTGCTTTTTATCTGCATTTTGAGGGCCATGATTCTCTGCATTTACCACTGATGCTTGCAATATCAGCCTTTTCTTATTAAGGAGAAGGGTATCTTTCCTGTATGATCCTGGTTCTCAACCTTCCTAATGCTGAGAACCCCTTCATAAGTTCCTCATTTTGCAGTGACCTCCAAATATAAAACTGTTTTGTGGTTAATTCATGACTGTAATTTCCTACTGTTACAAATCATACTGTAAATATATGATATGCAGGATATCTGTTATGTGACCCCTGTGCTCAAAGGAGTAACAATCCACAGGTTAAAAACTACTATTCTATGGGTAAAAATCACTTTGTTGTGGGACAGTACTGGCTTAGGCCTTGGTGGGAACTGAATAATGTTATATTTCTGAGAAAGAGATAAAGGTATGACATTTAATAGACAGGATTGTGGTTATTAACACACAATGAGGAACAGCCTCTCTCCTGTGTGGAATTCAGGGGTCTGCCAAGGGAAAAAGCTGGGTATGACCCTTTTATAGCAGTGGAGAGAGGAGCATGAGAAGAAGAACATTGTTTTTGTTTTGTTTTGTTTTTTTCCTAGTTTTTTAAAAAATATTTTATTAATTTATTCATATTATATCTCAATAGTTATCCCATCCCTTGTGTCCTCCCATTCCTCCCTCCCTCCCATTTTCCCCTTACTCCCCTCCCCTATGTCTGTGACTGAGGGGGACCTCCTCCCCCTGTATATGCTCATAGGGTATCAAGTCACTTCCTGGTAACCTGCTATCCTTCCTCTGAGTGCCACTAGGACTCCCCATCCAGGGGACTTGGTCAAATATGGGGCAACAGAGTACGTGTGAAAGTCAGTCCCCACTCTCCACTCAACTATGGAGAAGGTCCTGTCCATTGGCTAGATCTGGGTAGGGCTTCGAAGTTTACTGCACGTATTGACCTTGGTTGGTGCCATAGTTTGAGCAGGACCCCTGGGCCCAGATCTGCCTGTCATAATGTTCTTCTTGTAGGTTTCTAGGACCCTCTGGATCTTTCTGTTTCCCCATTCTCCCATGTTCACTGATCTAAAGTCCCTGTATGTCTATATGTAGAAAATACAATTAGACCCATATTTGTCACCATGCACAAAACTCAAGTCGAAGAGGATTAAAGACCTCAACATAAAACCAGAGACATTAAATCGGTTAGAGAAAAAATTGAGGAAGAGCCTGGAACACATTGGCACAGGAGACAGCTTCCTGAAAAGAACACCAACAACCCAGGACTTAAGGTCAACAATTAACAAATGAGAACTCATGTAAGGCAGGAGACACTGTCAACAGAACAAAAAGCGACAGCCTACAGATAGGGGAAAGATCTTCACCAACCCTACATTTGACAAAGGTCTAATATCCAAAATATATAAAGAACTCAAGAAATTAAACACCACCAAACCAAATAACCTAATTGAGAAAGAGACTTGATACCCTATGATCATATAGAGGGGGAGGTAATCCCCCTCAGGAACAGTCATAGGGGAGAAGAATAAGGGGAAATTGGGAGGGAGGGAAGAATGGGAGGATACAAGGGATGGGATAACCATTGAGATGTAACAAGAATAAATTAATAAAGGAGGAAAAAAAAGAGAGAAATGGGGCTCAGAACTAAACAGAGAATTCTCAACAGAAGAATGTCGAATGGCTGAGAAACACTTAAAGAAATGCTCAACATCGTTAGTCATCAGAGAAATGCAAATCAAAACGACTCTGAGATTCCATCTTACACACATCAGAATGGCTAAGATCAAAAATTCAAATGACACTACATGCTGGCAAGGATGTGGAAAAAGAGGAACACTCCTTCATTTCCTGGTGGGAATGCAAACGGGTACAACCACTTTGGAAATCTATCCGGCACTTTCTCAGAAAACTGGGAATAAGGCTTCCTCAAGACCCAGCTATTCCACTCCTTAGAATATACCTAGAAGATGCACAGGCACACGAGGACATTTCCTCAACCATGTTCATAGCAGCCTTATTCATAATAGCCAGAACATAGAAACAGCCTAAGTGTCCCTCCGTAGAAGAATGGATAAAGAAACTGGTACATTTACACTATGGAATACTACTCAGCTATTAAAAACAAGGAATTCCAGAAATTTATGGACAAATAGATTGACCTAGAAATGATCATAATGAGTGAGTTCACCCAGAAACAGAAAGAATCAAATGGTATATACTCACTTATATCTCTCTGGACACTAGCCCAAGGGGCATGTCCAATGAAAGTCTTCACTTACCAAGAAAATAGGTCAGAGGGGACGGCATTGTTAAAATTATAGCCAATGTTTTTCTTCTACAGTCAGTCTCTTCTTTCTGAAATTGTTTCTTCAAGGCACTACAGGAGACAGGCTGGCTACACAGAAATTCCTTTCTATGCTTATTGATAAAAGTAAGCAAAGTCATCTATAATTTCATCAGAATTCTGTTTTCCTATGAAGACACTCTATCAAATATAATCATGGGCATTAGGATCAAGTGAAACAATACTGAGGTGGAACCACTGATGCAGAACAAGTGGAGAGAAGCAGCATGCTTGATAAGGCAAAGAAATCACTTGAACTTCTCAAAGGTATGCACAAACAGATTCATAGGCTGATCAGGACTGGTCACTGTCTCAGAAGGAATGGAAAGAACTTACTGAGACACTGAGACCATATGGAGATATGATGAAAGGAACCAGGGTGTGGCTTAATAATCAGGGTCTTGGCAGGAGAGGAATAATTCATTTGAGGCATAAGGACTGCTTGGTTGCCATGGTAGAATCAATGGGCCAGAGGCTAACTAGCAGTAGGAATTTCACTAGACTGCAGTGATTCTCAACTTTCCTAATAACGAGACCTTTTTAATACTGTTCAACAATACACTCATGTTGTAGTGACCCCAACCATAAAATTATTGTGTTACTACTCCATAACTATAAGTTTGCTACTCTTATGAATTGTGATGTAAGTATCTGATATCCAGGATATCTGATACGCAACTTCAATGGGGTTTAAACACACAGCAAAGCCACAAAATTTTCCCAATTATAAGGTGATTCAGACGTAAATCTTTACTCAAGAGTATTTAGGTATTTCACCATGTGACAGTCCTCAGATTTTTCTACTTCTTTCCAAAGGATTTTTTCACATCTCTCTTTCATGAATTTATGTCAGACTTTTTCTATCTGACAAGGGGGGCCTTAGAGTTATCTCCTCTACCAAGGGCTACTCATATAGTCCCTTTATATAAGGGGGCCCTTAACACAATCTTCTTATGTCTAAGAGGTCATCAGACCTCCCACCTCTGATCAGAGGCAAAGTTCTGCTGACTCCTTGCTCATAAGAGATAAGTCTGAGTGCCCCTTGATTCTTTTAAGAAGGCTCAAAGCCTTTTATAGAATAAAAGGAATGAGTAACGTCTCCTTGGCCTCAGATCTTTTCTCTCTGGGTAAGGGTGCTTCCAAGCTACTGTGCCCAAAGGAACACTAGTCTTTACCTATCTGCCCAATAGAAACTAGGGCTTTCACACTTTTACAAAGTGAAATACAACCCCATTCCCACCAAAAGTGCCTCAGAAATGACCTAATTCTTATCATCAAAAGTTACTCAGATCTTTCCTTCTTGTCAATCAGTGTTCACAAGTGCCCTTGGGGACAAAGGGGATATATACATCAAAATCTTCTCAACAGTGGTAACTAATATCCTTCCCCTCTGCCCAAGGCTCCCTCAGAACTATACTCTCAGCCCAAAGGTACCTCAGACTTTCCTTCTTGTGTCCAAAGACACAAGATTAATCTCAAAAATAGGTGCTACCAGATTTCCATCACTGCCAAAACAGGCCATCATTGTCATCGTTGTCTTTCTCTAGGGGGCCTAAGGGCTCCTCCCAGAACATGTGGGTCCTTGGACCTTCCCTTTTCGTCCCCAGGACCTCAGACCTCTTATCTCTTGCCAAGGAGAGCCTCAGAATTCACCCCATAATATATAACCAAAGAGGCCCAGAAATTTTACTTCTGACCCAGGAGATTCAGTACTAACTCCTATAACTCCTTGTGTCTACAGGGTCCAGATATACTGTCTTTTAATCAGAAGATCTTTAACCACTCTGGTTTGAGGTCTCCAACGTTATGTTTAACAGTTGGAGCCCAGAAGCTAGTCAGTCACCAGAAATGGAGCAGCTACATCCTTCAGGGCCAGACTTGGGCAGCAGAGTATACCCAAAGAGGAAATATAGCTACAGACTGTCATCTGCCTTCTGGAAGAAAACTTATTCTGCTTCCTGATCTGTTTCTAGCTCTTCACAAATATGAATACTCCACACTCAACCAAGCTAGTAATCTGTATTTAGACCTTGATTCACTACAAAAGATAGCCATGGACTCTCAACATTCACCCATGGATGCCCGAGGACTTTCTACTCTGTATATATTGAATCTCTGATGTCCTCTTAGTCAGAGATGTCAAAGGCGATCTTTTACAGATTGCTAATGTCAGAGGGGAAAAGTCTGAAGCCACCTTAGTCATAGGAAGCAAAACTGAGAGCACCTTGGTCAAAGAGTATAGGTCAGAGGCTACACCCTATCTTGGGAAGAGGGAGAAGGCTGGGGCCCCTTGATCTCATGACCATCAAGAAAGCAAGCCTGGGTCTGAAGACTTCTGTGGAAATAGAAGCTCAACCCAGCATAAATGAATGGAAAGGGTGTAGGGATACTTGACTTAATGGAGAAACTCTGAATGACCTTTTAATAATGGAGTGTAGGTCTCAGAACCTGTTGGATTGAGGAAGAAGTTTCATTTCTTCCTTGTTCGGAGAAATCCGTCTGATTTCCCCTTGGTTTTAATAGGAAGATCTGAGGCCCATTAAGTCAAAGAACAATGGTGTGTAAGGTCCCCTTGGTTGGAGGAGAAAGGCCTGAGTCCCTTTAAATCAGAGTTGGGGATGGGGATCTAAGGTTTTATTGGACAAATGAGAAAGAAGGTCTAAGGCCCAGTTTGGTAGAGGAGTTTGACCAAGACTCCCTGGGAAGAAGGGAAGGTCTAAAGTACCTTTAAGCAGAGGAAAAGGGCTGAAGATCCCTTAGATAGATAGGAGAAAGGCCAAATCCCTCTTGGCAATGGGGGAAGTTTAAGACCCCCTCAGGGCAGAAAGAAAAGGTGAAGTCCCCTTGAGCAGAGAGGAAAGGGCTGGAGAACTATTAGTTACAGTAGGAAAGTCTTAGGCCTCATGAGCTAATGGGAATATTTGAGTCCCTTTAGTTGTAGGAAGAAGGTGTTAGGATCCTTACAGCCAATAGAAAAGATATAAGGCCTTTTCAGTAAGAAAAGAGAGGACTCATTGTTCATAAGGGGTAGGGTAGGCCTCAGACTTTTTGGGCATAGGAGCATGTCTAGGGTCCATTTTGTAAGTCTTGGAGAGTGTGAGACTTCCTAGGGTAAAAGGAAAAGCTTTTGGGCTCTTATGTGTCCCAGCTCACCTTGGGACTTTCCCCACTCATGCTTTTCCTTTTGCCCAAGAGCACCTCAGGCATTCCTCTTCCCTTTGGTGGGGTCTCAGACAAGATTTGTCAGACTAAGAGATCTGAGACCTTCCCTTCTGACAGAGTGGATTTCAGATGTTGTAACCAATGAGTCACCAAGCATAATATAAGTAACTGGACTTTTGGCTAAGGGACCCTCAAATCTGCATACTCTGAGTTTTGTTTGGATGGTTAGGTTTGGTAGTTTTGTACTTGGGATTAAACCCTGGGTCCTAGACCTAGTAAATAGGTCTTTTCTCTCACTCTTTCATTCCTTTCATATATTTTTGTTCTATGTTTAAGGGTAGTTTGCTTGCATGAGAGTCTGTGCACCTTGCGTATGAGAGGTCTGAGAAGGTCAGAGGACATCATCAGATTCCCCTGAGATTGGAGACCCAGATGGCTGTGAGCCACTATGTGGGTTGCTGGGAATCAAGCCCAAGTCCTCTGGAAGAACAGCCAGTACTCTTAAGTGATGAGTCATCTCCTCAGCCCCTTCCAACTCCTTTAAAAAAGATTCTCTAGACAGCTGGCTAGAGATCAGTCCACATCATTTGTAAAGCTACATGTGGTTTCTCATCTCTTACAACCCCAAAGTGTTTTGACCTGCACATTTTCAAGTCCAATAAACTTGCCAGTCATACATTTAAAAACTCTTTAATCGTGCTTTTCAATGATTGAGGTAATTGCACAACATTTTATGTGATGATATCAATGAAAAATAAAAAGAAATGTATTGCCAATCTAAAAGTATGACTTTTCTGTATAGATAGAAGTGATCATAGGAAGATTTTTCCCAAGTCTTTATTTGGACTTTTGTTAAGTGAATTTAACCTACATTTTCATCCTCTTTCTTTGAGAAAGAAAAAAGTATTTATCTATATCTAAAGCTCTTCTCTGAGCTGTTTCTTCTTTCAGTAGTTAGGAATTAACACAGAAACCCACAACTGGACAATATGCAGAGATTGAGACTTTACAGCACTTAGTCCTAAATGATGTATCTTCATCAAAACCCTCTCCTTAGAGATAAGGGAACTATGTGGAGGAGGAGGCAGAAAGACTGTAAGAATGGTATATACTCACTTATATCTGCATACTAGCCCAAGGGGCATGTCCCACGAAAGCCTTCACTTACCAGGAAACTGGGACAGAGGGGAGGACATCCTAATGGGACTCTAGATGAGTGAAGCATGGGAGAATAGCAAAGTAGAAGGATCCAGAGGGTCCTAGAAACCAACAAGTAGAACATTATGATAGGCAGATTTGGGCCCAGGGGTCCCGCTCAAACTAATGCACCAGCCAAGGACAATACAGGCCGTAAACTTTAAACCCCTACCCAGATCTAGCCAATGGTCAGAACATTCTCCACAGTTGAGTGGAGAGTGGGGTATGACTTTCTCACGTACTCAGGTGCCTCACATTTGACCATGTCCCCTGGAGGGGGAGACCTGGTGGCACTCAGAGGAAGGACAGCAGGTTACCAAGAAAAGACTTGATACCCTATGAGCATATACAGGGGGAGGTGGGGAAAATGGGAGGGAAGGAAGAATGGGGGTATACAAGGGATGAAATAACCATTGAGATGTAACAAGAATAAATTAATTTAAAAAAGAAAAGAAAAAAAGCCAGTAAAAAAAAAAGGAAGACTGTAAGAGACAGAAGTGGTAGATAACTTCTGAGGAAACAGTGTTTTGCAGACACAACAGGACTGATGCACATATGAACTCCCAAAGACTGTGTTAGCAAGATCTGTACAGGTTCAAGTTAGATGGAATCCCAGCACAGAGTGAGAAATGGACAAAGGGTCTCACTCCTAATAAAGAAGAAAGCTATCTGTAGCTTATGCCTCCTAGGAAAGGGGAAAAATATCAGTGTTCTCCAAAAGAGTGTCACTGGGAATATCAATCAAACTCTAGAACATAACCATGCTTTTCGTTTCATTTTGTTTTGACATTTTTTTATTTAATTAGCCTTTTGTTTATTTTTATTTTCATTTTTGTGGATTTTTTAGATGGAGAAAAAGAGTACAAAGTTGGGTAGAGAGAGATGTGGGGAGGATCTAGGAGGAGTGGGGAAGGGGAAAATGTGATCAAAATATATTATATAGATTTTTTTTTAAGGACTGCTTAGAAAGACTCTGGGAGCTAAAAGAAAAAAAATCAAATAATGTTTAAGGAGTATGACACAAGGTGGCAGTGTTCACCTGTAGTTCTCATATAAACCCAGGCAGCCTTTTCATTGGGGGACAAAGCTCAGGAGAGTATTAAAATTTGTATTGGTGACAGACATGTAATGATTACATCAGAGAGCTCTCTATAGGCTTTAAGTATGCAATTCATTTCCCTACTTAAAAATAGGTCATATTTATCTTTTCATTGTTTAGTGATTAGAAACTGTATATCCACGCTGACAAAAAGAACAAGTTATTTTAATGAATATTAAAATGTCCAAATTAGTATGTAACATTACTAAAGTATGGTTTTATGTAGCATTTTTTCTTTGTTTCTATGATGTTGTTTCTTAGTATTTGAGCCTTACAGCCTGATATGGATAAGTAGACTATGCTAATGACAACATTTTACATGAAAATCCACATGCTCAAAGACAAAGGACCACAATATTTTCAAACACATTCGAAAAATCTTGGCTACACCTCTTTAGTGTTAAAATTAACCCCCCTCAAAATTGTATCTAATCAAAATTCATTTGCAGAGGCTTTAGATCTATGATGCTAGTTAGACCTGCTTCTTTGAAGTTATAAAAATCTTGTAGAATTAAAATACATATGTACTCCCATCAATTCTCTGGGAACACTATGGAAGAGGGAGCTGAAAGAGAGGAAGAGTGAGAGGTCATAGAGGACATCAAGGAAACAAGATTTCCTAGACACAACAGGCCTTCTGAAGCACTTCTGAACCCACAGAGGCTGAGACAGCATGCAGAGGTCTGCACCAGAGAAGGTCCTGGAGCTGAATGAGGATGCAGAAACATGCCCTCAACCCTAGCCCAGAATCTATCTTCAATTGATAACCACTTGCAAATTAAAATTTAATTTTATCCAAGGGATTCTCACAGAGGAAACAAACTACTTGCAAAAGTCAGCCCCATGTACAGCAGAAGCTGGCCAACACAAAACAAACTCAAATCGACAGCATCTTTGTAGGTATATGTCTCACAATGTCATGTCAGTTCATTGTTAAATTTATCTTTTCTTACTATATATATTATTTATTTTTTCCTCTTTTTTAAATCCTACCAGTCCTTTGCATATATATTAGGGCTTCTAGTTTTGTGCTTTTGTGCGATTTTTGAGTGTGTGACTGATTTGGTCTCTATACCAATCTTATTTATGCATTTTCTTGGGCTATTTTACTTCTAGTTGTTTGGGTTTTTGTACTTTGATATGTTAGTTTTTATCATATCATATTATTATAATCCTTTAGAAGCATGTTCATTTTCTAATGGGAGACAGAAAGACAATCAATCTAGATGGAAGGAGAGGGGAGAGGAGGAGGAACTGGGAAGAGTTAGAGGAGGGAAAACTATAATCACTATATATTATATGAGCAAAAAAATCTATTTTCAATAAGAGGAAAAATACATATGTACAAAATTCATGAATTCATTTCCTTTAGCAGCTGAATAGTAATCCATAGTGTGTATTATCACATTTTTATGATCCTATTGCTTCTTGAAGGGCATTGAGGTGATTTCTAATTCCTAAATACTATGAAGGGAGTGGTTATTTATGGAGTAGAATGTCAAGTCCTTTGGACACATGGCAAGAAGTGGTATATCTGAGTTATACTGTAGGTTTATTTTTAGGTTCTTAGGGTTACCCACACTGATACATCTCCCATTCAATTTAGGCTCAAGGTCATAGTGAAAGAGAGGCCAGAAAGATTGTAATAGCCTGATGAACAGGAAGTTTGCTGTGATACTGTTTCCTAAAAATAGATACAGAGAAGCTGTATCTATGAAAGATTATCAACATGGCTGTGTAAACAAGACCTAATCACGGATGTGGCCAACAGGCGTGCTACCATGAAGAGGGGAAATCTCTCAGGACTCTACCACTAGACAAAGAACCAGAGGCACCTAAAGAATGCTGAGAATGAGAGTAGTCTTCTCCAGGAAAGAGTCCCCAGATTGTTTATTCAATGCCAAATGGTGGGTCTGGAAATCATGTAAATATAAGTACATTTAAATGGTCTGAGCTGGTTGTTATCTGTATATTTATGTAAATAAATATATGCAAAATTATATATATATAATAGATGCTATAAATTAAGAGAGAACAAGGGGGCTGCATGGGAAATGTTTAAGGGAAGAAAAGGAATGGGGGGAATTGTATAATTATATTTTAATTTCAAACAATTTTTAATAATTAAAAAAAAACACCAAGCATAATAAAAACTAATGAGACCAAGTTCAACTGTAATGAGTGTGTGTGGGTGTGTGGTGTGTTTAAAATAGTAATATTTTTAAACCCCTGGTTATGAAGAATGAATGAAGGACAGGATAAAATTGGCTGAAGTTATGCATTTGAGACATAACAAGTATTTTAGGAAACAGCAGTAATAATCACTGACTTATCATTGCTGCTTTGGAATTCTTGATTTTTATGTACATTTAATTTATTTTGTGTGTGATCACAGGCATGCTGGAGAACAACTTGGGAAGACCAAGTTGTCATACATGTATGGAGATCAGAGGACAAGTTGAGGGAGTCAATTTTCTTCTTTCACCATGTGGAGACAGGGGATGAAATTTAGGTCTTAAAGCTTGAAAGTAAATACCTTCACCCACTAACACATCTGGATCTAGTGAATTCTGATCCCTTTTTAAATGGGGATATAGTGTATCAACTAGAAGTTTCCAGATCCAGAGACTTCTTTGTTTATTTGCCATTACACATCAAATGAAATACTGAACCAATTATTGTTTTTTTTTGCTGCACATTTGTATCCATTATTTCTCACATCATAGTTTGTACAGTATATAGTATTATTACTATCAAATAAAAATGAACTATACTTTTATCACATGCTTTTAGTAGTTCATTTAGTCTATAACACAAACCTGTAAACTTTATTCTAATATGACCACTTTACAGTCAGAGACCTGGCAGTTGGGCTAGCAAGATTTCAGTGCAGATCATGAAACCCTTAATTCAGGATTTCATCAGAACTTTGTTCATTCTCATGGCCCACTTACTTGCCAATACTCCATGCTACACTTGGATACTTTTCTTCTGCTGCAAGTAAATACAGAAACCAACTATGTATAGAAGTTTAGAAGCCTACAGGAAGTTAAATCTCACAATCTACGGTGATCTCTCTCTCTCTCTCTCTCTCTCCCTCTCTCTCTCTCTCTCTCTCTCTCTCTCTCTCTCTCCCTCTTTGATAGTGAAAAATGATTCAGACATACTTTCCCCAGCTGTTAGCTAGATACAAGAGGAAGCACTTGAAAATCTACTTCCACAAACTCTCCTCATCTATGGAATTCCCAACCATACTCAGGCGCCAAATCTGCATCTTTGTACAACTGTCCCTCATAACACATTCAGTTCATTAAGCAAAGCAAGGTCTGTGAGTTCCCTAGTTATTTTATTTATTTGTACTATTAATTATGAAGCTCCAACATTGAACTTACAATAGTGTTTCATCTACTGTCATCTCATCATTATCTTCATAATAACTACCATCACACTAATCACTATCATAACCATTATCATCAAATAGTCTCCATGATCATCACATTTATGATATTCATCAGAATCAATTTTATTCATTTCCTTATATCATCATCATCATCACCATAACACCATAATTTTCATCATAATTATCGCTATCACCACAACTATTATCATCTTATTAATGTTTACTGTCATCACAATCTTCGTAGCCATCCCATTCTCTTCATCATCACCATAACAACCACCGTCACTACCACTACCATCAACTTATTAATCTTCATCATCACCAGTCACTGTTTTCATTACCATCATCTCCATCTTCTTCACTATCTCCATCATTACCACCTTCAAAATCATCATGAACACCAAAATCATTTTATCATCATCACACATCATTATCTTTATTATCATTATGATCTTCATCACCATCATTTCAGTCATCATCCTCATCAGGGTTATAACCATCAGAGTCATCATCATCACCTTCATGATCATTGCCATCATGATCACAGCCATTTACCATCACTATCATTTTCACTATTATCATCAATAGACTTCCTTCCTGATTCTCCAGAAGCCAAAATCTAACTGTGCTTACCTGAAAGCCATTGTAGAAAGGGACCATATTCGATTACATTTATTGGACTCTGTTGTCAGAAGAAAATGAATCAAAGATTGCTACTCTTAATGAGTGATGAGCATTCCCATAGCTCCTCTCCCAGGATTCTATTGCCTTCAATGAGTAGTTCATGTCACATCTATCCAATTTGTCCTATTGGAATGTTTTGTGAATCATTTTGCACCTGAAATAGATTTGGTGTCTTAGTGCATGGGACTTGGGAATAGGACTGATATTTCAAAAGACAGGAATTATGGACATCTTTATGACAAAGATGATTAACCTTAAGAGGACAGAAGTCAGACAAGTCCTTTTTGGGTCTACTAATGAAGAGTGAAGCACAAACATAATGAATGGAGAAAAGCGACAAGTCTGCGAACCCTAATTCTAGATGAGGTATCTTCTGAAGACTTTTTTCATCTCATGAGATGATTTTTGTCATGTTTAAAGGTTTATTGTTTCCTTAGCTTTTTTCTTATTCACATTTAAGTGAGAATAAAGGATTTGTCAAAATCCATACATTATTAACTTATATTCAATGATGACGTAAAAGTATTTGGGAAATGACAACCTCCTCCTACCACTGTGTTTTTGCCTTGTTTTATTATTTTTATATGCACATGTGGGTGTGCATGTGAAAATGCCTATTTGCATGTATATAATGGCCTGTGGGGGTGCACATGGATAGACATGTGTAGAGATACAAGACTTCTATTATCATCATTTGCTCTTTATCTTAATCCCTGGGCAGGATCTCTCAGTCAGACCCACATCTCACTGATACAACTATTCTCCCTATCAGGTTTATGCCATGGATCTTTTGTCTCTGACTTCTGAGATTCAAGGTAATGGCCATGCTTACCATGCATTTGTGTGGGTTCTTGGTATACAAACTCTAGTCCCCTTGCATCCCTTATCAAACACTTTAACCTTTCCCAGTCTCACTTCTGTGTTTTAATTGATGTGCATTCTTTTTATGGTAAACCTGGAAAGCTGTGTTTTCTTTAGAATAAATAACCCAAGCATTGGCCAAATATTGCCTGAGAGTTGTCCAAATGTTTGTCTAAAAACTGACAAATATTATATGATGTGCAGTGTAGTATTGAAGGAGTGGGTCTCTCGCGATTCCAAATTTGCCATGACATTTGGAATTTCCTCCAATAAACCTTAAGAGAAAATATTATATGTATTTCATATGATGATTGCTTTGATCCAAGATGCCATCATTTCTCATTCTAATACTCTTCAAGTATTAGCATGAATCTTCTACCACCAGCACATTTCCAAATAAAAAGGTCAACAGTGCATTTGTGCTATTTTTATTTATCTATTTCAAAACAAATATCTGGTCTTCAAACCCCTTCCAAAGATGACAAATGAAACTTGGGGGTATAATATTTTGAATTCTTGTGTACTTTAGTATATTTTAAGCACTTGTATTTCTTTGATGTATTTCTGTCATTCCTTCCTTGCTGAAGATGTACACATGTATTGGATATTGCATCACAGTTTCATTTTGAGCCCCAATTATGTAAATTTGCAAGCACTTATGAATCTGTGGCACATTATCCTTCTGGGTATTTTTCCACTAGGAAAGCTTTGCTTATTTAAGTTTTGGTCTGCAATGTCCCCTGGAGGCTTATTTATTCAACGTTTGATCCCCTTATCTAGATTCATTACTGTTGTTGTAATAAAATATGCTGACAAAGCAACTTAAGGGAGAAAATGTTTTATATATGCTTACAGTTCCAGGATTCAATCCAACAGTGTCAGACAGTCAAGAAAGGAACTTTAAAAGGATAGTCACATTACAATCACTGTCAAGAACAGAGAGATGCAAACACATACATACTTGCTTTCTTGATTGTGTTCAGCTCAGTTTCTCCAGTGTTAAACACTTCATGATCCCCTGCCTTGGGAATGGTACTATTCACAATAAGTTGGGTCTTTCACTCTAATAGACTTAAGTAAAGCAGTCCTGGAGATATACTCGGAGGTCAAATCAGTGTGAACAATTTCTCTTTGAGACGCTCTAATCAAGCTATTCTGTCTGCTTCAAGCTAACAAGGCTAACCATTACAGTCGAGTTCCAAATGTAGTGGTATTCAGAGACAGGGCCTTTCTAGGTGACTGCATCTTAAGGGCTCTGACCTTGGTATTGATTGGTTCATAATTGGATGGTCTGTTGGAATGTGATAGAAATTTAGTAGGTGAGACTTAGCTACTGGAACCTTGAAGGGCTATCTCTTCTCCCTCGTCTCCCATACCCTCTCTTTCCATCTCTTTGACCTTGCACCACCATATGCTCCTGCCATAATATTCTGATTTATTGTAGGTCACACAGGTCACATAACACTAGAGCCAAGTTAGTATGGGTGAAATTTCTGAAATTCCTTTAACTCAAGTTTTTAAAGCATTTGTTTATAGTGAGAGTGTAGGAGGGAAGCTGCCTAACACCAGGGGTGGTCACAAAGAGGATAATTATCATGGGAAAAAGTATTAACCTTGTATAAAAGTGCCTGTATATCTCTGCTTCTGCAGTGTTTTTATTCTTAGTCCTGCACTCTGACTTCCTGCAGGGCTACTTTTCTGTCCACTGCCACACCAGTGTACTTCCAAGTCTCTGATTTCCAGATCATTTTTAAGCTTCTCCTTCTCAGTTATGTGGAACCTTCCATAGAAGAAGAAAATCCCAAGAACTAATTTGCACCAAAGAAAATGCCCATAATTACTTAGATTCAATATGTTCATTCTCTTCCTAACTGACTCGTCTTCCATACACAGATTGAAATTTTAAAGTAAGTCAACTTTGAGATCCATGGGAACATGCTTTAATTGCTTTGTTTAAAAAAAAAGTATTAAACTTTTTAACAGTTTTTCCTCTATGCCTTTCAAACCTTTTGGACTGTGTCCTTAACATTCTTAGAACAATCCTTTGTTTCACAGCGTTTCAAATTCTATTTCCTTTCTCAAATAATTTACATTATTTTGTAACTCATAGAGTTACTGTCACCAAATGCCTCATGAAAACACTTTTCGTGTTGTTTTGAACTTTTGCTTAGGCAGATTTATGGATCTAAAATAAAATTTTCCTGCTCAACTGTACATTGAAAGGATTGATATGAGTTATATTTTACATATTACCAGTAAGGCTGTACACACAGTGTATTTGTATCAATATTAAAATACTGATGGATGTTTCAAATGAGAATAAAGGTGCAGGAGACCACTGAAGATAACTCAGGAGCATTCCATCAACCAAAAGATTGATAATTTCTTTTCTTGAAGTGTTAGTTGTTTCTTCCATGCACTAACTTAATGTTCTGGTGATACAGGCTTCGTACCACTGTGTCTTTGGAATGTTTATATTTTCTATCATCCCTTCTACCGTGTGTGGATTACCAACTGCATATACTGTTCATCTATATTTTAGCTGTCTAACAAAGAGCATGCCTACTCTCTTTATGAAAATTAAAATCTTGACTCTTGTCTAAATTAAATTAGGTGTTGGATGCTGCAGCAGTAGTATGTTAGGTGAAAAGACATCTTGGCAGCAAATACTTATCTAAACTAATTTCAAAACTTACCTACTTCTCTATTGCCAATTTTTTGTGATCCTTTCTGAATTCAGTAAAAATGCTCCATTCATTCATGATATATTATGCTATCAGACTAAAAAAAGTCCATAATTATAGATAGTAGTCTCTAAATTCTGAGCAGAATTATGAACTGGCTGTTGTGTGATTTTCTTGGGAATAAATAATCACATGTCTATTAACCCTAGAAAGGGCATCAATAGACCAATTGCTTCAAATAATCTAGTCTAATTGGTGAGCCACTGACTTTATTAGGGTCAGAGCCCACACAATCTAGTCACCTTCAAATAGCCCACTTGTAAATGCTGCTGCAATGGGGTCTGTGATTATTAGTTGTGCTAACTTGACATAATCGAGATTGATCTGATTAGAAAGTTTCAGTGAGAGATGTGTACTTTGGTTTGAGCTCCGGGTATGTCTGTGAGACTGTCTGAATTAAAGGACTCAAATTCAACTGCATCACAAGCTGAGGTGGCCCAAAGTAGGTAATGACTCATGAAAGCTATAACTTTGAGGTTCCTTGCCTAAACTGTAGGCAGTCCCACCAAAGAGCCTCATCTCATCTAGCTTACTGCTTATTCCCCTGTGAATGGGGATTGGGAGTCATGTAACTTTCTGAGCTTGGTGAGTTTTCTAATTTCATCAGCTCCCCAAGCCCTTTAATTTTTATTAGGTTCCTATGTCTTATGAACCTCCCCTCTCACTCGAAGAGAAAATACTTAAGGAAATAGCTATACCACAGTTACCTTAATCTCCTGGCATACTTGTTACTATTAACCTACTTGTACAGGGTGTAGAATAATATAAAAACAGAGGAAGAACAAAAGCATGAGTAGTAGGAGAAACTTTAGGTGAATCAAATCACTCCCTTTTTACAACAATAATCCCAGGATGCATGCTGCTACCATCTCTAGTCTAAGAAGTGTTTACCATGTAATGTGCTCGCTCTGTAAGTGAATGTCACATTCTCCGCTTTAGGCACATGTGTCTTGTGAAAAATATCTCCAAAATCTTTATCAGTCATTTATGGTAGGCTGTCTCCATGCTTTACATAACACTTCCTGCTGAATAGGAAGGAAGAAAGTAAACAGCTCTCATAAAATGAAATTTAGATTAGACATTTTCATATTATTTCACTTAGAACCACTCCCCTTTGCACATCATGGGCTCAAGTGATGGTAGATATCTTGCTGATCCTTGAGGAAGTCATTCACACTGTAATAAGGCATTAGCTCTGCTTGCAAAGCTACCTCCATCCTCCCTCAGTTATGAATTTTACTCAATGTTCAAAATCCACTTCTACTTAGGCATCATCTACTACCTAAACATCAAGATGGAATAATGATATTTTTTCATGTCTTTTCCTGTTGTGCTATTTAAACAACAGTATTTTAGTAGAAACATAAAACAGTGAAAGCTTTCTGATACCATAACAAATTGTTGAGAAAATCAATGTACAAAAAGGAAAGGTTCAGTTTTGCTCACAGTTGAAAGGTTCACCATATAACTTGGTTAGCCTTGTGGCTTTCAGCAAAGTGGACTCTAGTATACCACAGTGAACTTAAAATTTTTCACTTGATAGCTGGGAAGCAAAGGAATGAAATAAGTAGAAACTGGAGTCCCACTAGTGCTTTCAGAGTTGCTCCTCTGGGTACCTAATGACTTCCCACTAGATTCTATCCTCTAAGTGTTCTACATCTATCAAAAGCACACGGTGTTAGGGGCCTAACAATCCACCTCAAAAACCACTAAAATTTCAATAAAGCAGATGCTATCCCTTACTGTAAGATCCTTGCAATTTTTTCTTTTATTCACCCTTGTGCAAGATACATAAGATTGTCTTGACAACAATGCCATACTAAATGCATTGTGCTGTTCTGAGTTAAGATATTATTGATACAATAGTGAACATAGAAGAAGAATATTAACTCAAGTGATTCATGCATGCATATTTAATCATTTAACAGATATATCATATTTTCCATCTTATAAACTAACTCAGGTGGTTGTAGATAGCCTGTATCAAATTCTCTTCATTTATGATTATATATGATTATAGAGGGCTTCAGTTTTGGTGGAGAATGAAACTTGTAGTGCTTCACTTATTGTTATCCAAGCAGAACCAGACATGATCTTTTCCATCATGTGTGGCTGAGGTGACTTATCCGCCCTCTTGGAGTCTCTAGACGAACCACTTCCTAATTCCCATTATGACTCAAACGGGGAAAGCATAAAGGAGAACCTTGAAGAGCCTAAGGCGAAATGTACAGAATTGGTACATTGGTTATTTCAAGCTTAAATGCCACTAGGGAATCGTAACAGCAGAAGTGCCATATCTTTGTTGTGTCAATTTCTCATCTGCCCAAGTGGCCGGACTTTCAGTCTCCTGTCTCTGCTTAAATTGTTCAAAGTGTAACCTGAAGCCAGGACCTGAAAGAGATTTAAGAATGAGCTCATATGTTAAATGCATAAACCTAATGTGTCTAAGTTAGTAAAATCTTCTATTCATAGCCAGGACCTCTTTGAGCATTAGCCAGAGCTAGATGCATGCTATTATTAGAGAGCTTCTTTCATTTGTTAATCTCTATGCATAGAATGATTTCTCACTTGAAAGACATATTAATTCTAGAACAAATCTTCTGTCAATTAGATACTGCTTTCCTGTTTTTCTCTTGCTAGTTAGCTCCTATATTAATTGAGTTCTAGATCCAGTCAGAGACTGTATAAGAAGATAAGGTCCTCTCATCTCTGGTCCCAACCACTCAGTCTCACCCAATGTCTCAAAGCCCTGCGCTTTGATGCTGTTGACACAAGTACCCTTGGAGAAGTAATTTACACTACAAAAGAGTATTATGCGCAATGCTTTTTCAAAGTGAGTTTGATAGTCACTCTAATGACATCTTTTTAGCCTTTCTTATTCAATTGATAAATAAAGTATGCATTATAAAAGATGGAATTCTTCCTTTTCCGTGTTGATTTCAGTTTTAAGTGTTAACAAGAAACATCCTCACCTGTAATTCAGTCCTTTCAAGCAATGCCTTCATACCTGAGACAAGTACAGGATGAGTGAAACACACACAGAAACTTCTTACCTCTCCCAAAGAGCACCTATTTTAAAGGACATTTTCTGATATTTTAAAGAAATTGTGATTGCTACTATTGATTGTCACATTGAGAGGATCTACATTCACCCAGGAGATAAAAATTTTGGAATATCCCTAAGGGAGATTCTAGACAAGATTGACTAAGGTGGAAGACTCCCTCCCCCCATGTGTGGAAGGCGTTTTCCCATGGATTGTGGTCCCAGACTGGGGTCAGGGAGAGGGAGAGCATTCAGGGACAGGGAGAGAGGGAGAGAGCATTTTGAGCAGGAGCATTCATTTTTCTTTAGTGTCTGATGGTGAAGCAGTGTAACCAGCTGCTTCATACTCTGATACCAGTTTTTCTTCATCATGATGAACTGCACCCTCACAAGATCTTCCTTGAAGTGCTTTGATAACAATCACAGCAAGGAGAAAATTAATGACACAGATGTGCTATATCTCTTGCCATCACTTCATATTCCCACCATGATGATATGTGTTTCTCAGCGCAACAAGGTCAACCAGTAATGGATTGAACATCCCAATACTGCAAAATAAATTCCAATGTAACAGTTGTTGTGGGAGGAGGAATAAGACTTTCATTTTGGGTGTGTTTGACTTTGCCTATACTGGTCTCTGGTACAAAAGAATTGGTTAAAAATCATCTTTCAAGAGAAGCTATCTGTTATTAACAATAACAGCTGGAACAACCTGGTTGGGAAAGAATTGCATACCTGTAATGAATATCCTAGTTCTTCATCCTTCTGACTCTGTGCACAAGGTAACCATTTTTGGAAATCAGAACAATGTGGAAAATAGGGATACAACCCTCAAAAAGAAAATCTAAGTAGAATACACTATAGTAGACCATAATGGCTGCTTTATAGGCCATAAAATCTCTTGCCTTCTGTAGTCTCTACTCCTTACCTTGCTTAGCAAAAAAAAATGAATAATGCTCTCTTCTGTGTAGAGGTTTCAATTTCATTCCCATCCAATTGTTTGAATAACATACTAACCCAGAAAAGAGAATTATGCATTTCTGTCACATCTCCCTGCCCCTCCTTAGGCATTTCCAGTAAGAAAAATGAAGACATGTGATGAGAAGAATGTGATGGGTAGATGTAAAGTTATCATTGGAATCTGATTCAAGAATTGGTCACATTCAGGTGCAAGTACATAGAGCTTTAAATTGTGCAAGGTTACAAGAAGGTGAAGACTGTCAGGATCACAGAAAGACTTTGTCTTACTGAAAAGAAAGTACTAGAGAATGTTGACAGCTTGCATACTCTATACAAAAGAGTGGTTGTGATGAGAGTTTATTACTACAAAAGATGAAACCGACAGTGACAACTACAGAGAACAATTCAGAGTGCCTGGCCCATAAACCCTTCAGCATAGTCTTTTTATAGACCCGTCTCCCCTGCCCCCCAGGGCAAATCAGCATCACCAAATCTCATTATTGTCAAATTTGCAGCAAGAGGGAAACCGAAAGTACAAAATAGCACATTAATATGCAGCACGCTATCTCCAGAAGGGAACCTCAAAAACAGAGTGAGATATTAATCTTTGTTCTGAGATTCTTAACCTTGGCCTTGAATCCAACATCAGGAGTCAATCACAACAATAAAAACAGTGCTTCAGCTTCTAATATTGGAAATGGACTGTGAGTTTGCAGTAAGTGAATTTTCAAAGATTCTCAAAAGATAACAGGGTGATGTCTGCCTCTCTTCAAGCCACCCCCACATATAATTAGAATTTCGAATTGCCTGCCGATTATCAGAGCCTTGATCATTTATGTAAAGCACAGAGTGAATTCATGGGTGTCACTATGTCCATGATTATCTTTTATTTCTAAATTTGGCAAGGAAATAATTTTCTATTCAGATATTTTTAATCTTCCCATACTCTCATAGATATAAATACTAGAGACGTCATGTTATTCTTGTATTCTGACCACAGAACCACACACACACACACACACACACACACACACACACACACACACACGGGGGGGGGGGGTGGAGAGAGAGAGAGAGAGAGAGAGAGAGAGAGAGAGAGAGAGAGAGAGAGAGAGAGAGATCAGAAATTCATAGAACACATGTAGAAACTGACATCCCAGGAGGTCTCTCCTGTGGAAATAAATACAGGTTTTGGAAAAGGAGATGTTAATGTGTGATGACATGCCAATTTAATTGTTTCAATATCTGTGGTCACAAAGACAAGTAAAAAGACTCAAATTTATCTTGAATCAAGGGCATTGGAGTTTACCTTGACTTCTGAGAAACTGGCACTTTCCACAACCTACAAGGCAGACTGATGGCTTTCAGAGAGACAGAGTATATATGGATGGCTATCGGAGTCCAAGTAATGTAAGATTAATGGACATAGGGTTTTTTGACTGTGGTGATTTAAGAGCACTAATGATAGTTACACAGCAACATGATTGCCACCAATGCCAGTTAAGTGGTCTATTTTAATATGTGCAAGTGCCACACACACACACACACACACACACACACACACACACACACACACAAACACACACACACACACCACAGTAAAAAAAATGTTTGTAATTTCTAACATCCAAAATGAAAGAGGATGCTTATCTGCAAAATGGTGATTGGTTACAGGCATTACTAGAGGCTGGTTTTAATTCAACCCATCCCCATATACATATTTGAATATAAAGTTGGACATATAGAGCTA
Source organism: Acomys minous (assembly GCF_964271855.1). NCBI lineage: Eukaryota > Metazoa > Chordata > Mammalia > Rodentia > Muridae > Acomys > Acomys minous. The sequence continues at coordinate 120,747,153 of NC_140488.1, read as the reverse complement.
AGCAGATGGCTCAGTCAGTAATCTGATTTCCACAAAAGAAAGAAGATCTGAGTCTGATTCCCAGAGTCTGTAAAAACAAAGTTGGACCTGATGATTTGAGATGTACAATACCAGACCAAGGAAACCTGAGACTTGAAGATCATTGGAACTCATTGGCCAGCCAACACAGATAAATCAGTGAGTTCCAAGTCCAGTAAAATATCTTGTCTTGAAAAATGTTGAAGATCAATAAAGGAAGATATCTAATGTCATCCTCTGGTCATCAAAAATGTGCACACATACACAAATTGGACAAAGAAGATTTTCATAAGAATATTATTTTGATTATAGTATTCTAAACTATGAAGTGAACTCCTTTTGTTCCAGAGTCTTTACTTTCTTACTTATTGACATGGTTGCATTATTCTCAGAAAGCATCATAGGACACACAAAGTCTGCATATATAAGCATTCTATGAATTTTAATGCTCTCTGTTTGTTATTGGAGAGCAAGACTTTTGACCTTTCTTTTCAGCAGTGTGACTGAGGGCAAGAGTTAGCTCAGAATGTGAGCATGAGTGGGTAGGCAAGGATAGGGGAGCATAGAACTAATTCTTCACTCCCTGCTTAGGTATGTTCCAGGAATTCTATTGCCTTTAATATTTGACAGCCAATGTTTAAATATTTACTGTTTTCCAGATAACATTTCTATGAGGCTGAGCTGTCTTCATGCCAGTGCCTTATGCAGATGTCTCTCTACTTACTAATAGTAAAAAAAAAAACCATTACGAGTTCCATGAAGATGAAGACACAAGGTGTCCGTCTTGTCCCTTAGATTGAAAACAGAGATATGTGGTAGGCTTTTAAAGGTTCTATAGTCATCTCTCACTGTCTGGGAGCATGGTCCTGAAGTGAAAATATAAAGAAACAATGTGTGCTTTGGAAGAATCTCAACAGGAAAGAGGGATCCAATTATTAGAAATAAAGAGGTTTACAATAACAAAAAACTGAATTCACACTACTAGTAAAATTCTTAATGAGAAATGAAATAAAGCTAAAAAGCAGCAAAAGTAATCATGATACACACTACAGTATTTGATGACAAAATAGTACAGACGAGGGATATAAACCTAGAAAGATTAATATGCAGCATTGGTTGGTAGCTCACAATCCACTTTAATCAATAATGGCAAACAAGAAAGCAATGAGTAAAGAGCATCAGTAGATAGTCTCTTATATCTCTCAACTCCCAATCCTACTCTCTCTTACACAGTCTTCTGATTACAAAACACACACTAAAATATAAGGGAGTACCTTTGTCACAGTTTCCCATCATTATATCTCCCACACCTAGACAAAAATCTACTATGCCCCTTGAACTAAAAACAAAAATCTTTCTGTACTGCAAGCAAGCAAGGAAACTGAATTTTACACATTTTGTGAAAATAGTTATGCCAGGAAGCTTCATAATACTATGATGAACTGCTAAATTACCTTCTCTATACAGAGAAAAAATTAGTTAGATGACTGATAATTTTGAGCTTCACTGGCACATCTCCTGCATTAGCTCAGTTCTCCGAAGAGCAGTGAATGCTGACATGTATCAGGTTAAGCAGAAATGTCTGGGGCCCGAAAGGAGGAAGAATGACAGGAAGAAGAAAAAAAGGAGGGAAATAGGTAAGATTCTACAATCATTGGGGAGGACATATCCCCAAATGAGCCATAAGACTATCATTAATCTTCCACCCTACCCTTTAGCATAATAGCGTGTTCGGAACACTAATTCAAGCTACCAAATAATGTCCTTAGCATCCCAGAAAACCACAAAGAAAGCTAAAGTGTTGCAGCCAAGCCCTTTTTATTAAGATTTGTGGAATAAAAACAATTTTGTATTCCTCTCCTGTCTTGGGTTCTGAAATCGCATAAAGATACATCATTGTCTAACTTAGCCAACCCTTCATCTTGTTTCACCTCTACCATCAAGGAGACTCTGTGTTTCACCTCCCATCTGACAGGCTGTGAAACAATTGGCAAGCTGATGGGAATTTAATAAGTTTAAGAATGCTTAGCCTTGACTGAGAGTGGAGCAGATCAAGAAATGAAACTTGAACATAGGTGAATTCATATAGTGAGGACTGCCTCTGACATGACCTGTGGTGCTCTCGATTTGATCATCTCCCCTTGGAGGGCAGACCATGCATGCACACTGATGATAGGGATTCAGGCTATCCAGATGAGACCTGATAGGCTGTCTTATGGTGGGGGAGGAGGACCCCACTGTCAGAGGTTTAGGGGAGGGGAATAGGTTGGAAAAGGGAGGGAAGGAGGAAAGATAGGTGGGGATGGGAAGATATAAGCAAGAAGATAACAGTCCGGATGAAATATGAATAAATTATAATAAATAAATAAATAAATGTGCATGAAAGCATGATCTTGAAACTGTATCAGCCTGAACAAAATATAACCTTATGCCTCTGTGGGTAAATGTTTGAATAATTACTTAGGAACAAGTTTGCTGTGATAGTGGATGGTTCGAAATCCTTACATATAAGTGGAATGCCCCAATATGAATGGTGAATAGGAATGATTCATCTGCTTGACAAGGATTACAGCTAACTCTGTGGAAGCCATTACTTGTGACTTCAGAGGTAATAACTCAGTTAATTTGATCCAGTCTATATAATGCTTTTTCTTTATGAACTTGTGGAAAAGAATCTTGTGGTTTATGATACAGCATGACAGGCAGAGTCGACAGCTGAACTCTGCCAAGACAGGGTAAGCAAGTCCTCAATAGTTCCTGCCTCACATATATGTCTGTCAGACATATTGAACCAGAAGGCTGAAGAAGATACTCCAACAATATAGAGAGTATTGAATAACTATTCAGGTAACAAACTGTCTCAGTCATTTTTTCATCTTGGAAGCTGCTAACCTGCACTTCTGGTTCACTCAGTTAATTAAGTTTTGTTCCTTCTCAAGTCTCTGATGGGGTTGAAGACCAGATACTCTTACAATTAAGCTTAGTTGTTTAGGGGTTAAGATGTTTTTAGATCAAGATAGATGTTTTAAGTTAATAGAGATGAGATATGATAGATACTGATTTGTATTCAGAAATTTAGACCTGACAATATAGAAAAGACACTTTCTTCAAGGCTGCCAAATACAAATAGCCAAATCACTATGAATGTAGCATTTATATAATTCCTGTTTGCCTCATGGTTCTTCCTGCTGTATGTAGTTTATTTTATTCATGTGTAATAATATAAATGTATATGTTAAAATTAATTTTTAAAAAATACAGCATCATTATTCATAAAATATATAGTCCCAGGGGGTGGCCATAAGTTCATTTAATTGATGCAACATCCTGGCTTTGAGTGAAGTCTTAGCTATTATTTGACATGAAGATAGGGAAACCTAGTGACTAAGTGGAGAGCAGATTTAGACTCTTGTGTTTTTGTTGCTTATTACAATGGACTCAGGATCTTTCTTCTTCAACAAGGAAATGTTGTAAAGGAATGACAGCATATGAGGAGTTTGCTTAAGAGGTTTTCTTTATTGGCTTTTGGGAGCCTTGCAACTAGATGATGACATTTTTTGTGTGCATGTGGAGGCCATAAGAAAATTACAAATAGCATTCCTTGGGTCCTCACACTTTTGTTTTTTTGGCACTGGCTCTCCCCCTGGTCTGGAAACCAAATAGGCTAGACTGGCCATTGAATCTCAGTGATGTTATTCATATTTTTAAAATTACAAGTGTGAATGAACAGACCTTTTTAAAAAAAATGTGGGTTCTTGGAATCCAACTCAGGTACTCATGCTTGTCAGACAAGCATTTAACCTACTGAGAGGCTGAAATATTTATGGTGCTGCAACTCTAAAATATAAGCTAGGCATGCTTAGATGTGGTATTGAAGAGAGCTAGGAAGATTCTCTGCCACTCATTTGAAAAACTTGAGAGTCCTGTATCTACTGCATAGGCTTTTACTGCTGAATTTCTTAGACAGGCAATTCAGTCATGGGGCCAGAGTCAAGTTACCCAGAGAAATGCAATCATCTATGTTTACATTTTCTTCAAATTGGTGGACTGGCAAGCCTATTGTGACATTTCAGCTGCATGCATATTCATCTTTGGTCCCAAAACCATCTTGAAGGGTTTTTAGTTCATATGAATATGACTCTTAAGATGGAAGAATTGCCTCAAAGGCAGAAGTTTCTTAGTTTTTGGCCTTTCCTCCAATCTCTTCACTTCAACTGGAAAGCATGGTTTATCTCCTGGAATAGCCAGTTGCACTTGAAAGAGGCAGTTGAAGGGGCATTTTATCACTTTGAACTTAAACATTAAAAAAGTGAAATTGAGAAAGTATTGAGCAAATGGGTTTTTTCCCTAAGCCTTGTAGTCATTTAAACAAAGCCTTTTACTTAGCAATGGTAATAGCAAGCCTGATCGTATAACTAAAATGCCTCTCTGTTTACAAATTTGAGTTACAAAAAGATGTTTGCAGAATACTCCTCCATTACTGGTAGGAGTGCAAACTTGTATAAACACTTTGGAAATCAATCTGGCACTTTCTCAGAAAACTGGAAATAATATTACCTCAAGAGCCAGCTATGCCACTTTGGGGCATGTACCCAAAAGATGTTCCACCAACCAGCAAGAACATTTCATCAACTATCTTCATAGCAGCTTTATTCATTATAGCCAGAAGCTGCAAACAGTCTAAATATCAACTGAAGAATGGAAAAAGAAACTGGTACATTTATACAATGGAATACTACTCAGCCATCAAAAACAGGGAAATCATGAAATTTGCAGGCAAATGGATGGAACAAGAAAGGATCATCCTTAGTGAGATAACCTAGACCCAGAAAGACACACATGATATGTACTCACTTATAAGCAGATATTAGCCATATATTAAAGGATAGCTATACTACAAATCACAGACTCAAAGAAGCTAAGTAACAAGGAAAGACCAAAGGATGCCCTCCTTGAGTCTCACTCAGATGGGGACAGTGGAAGGGGAAGTATAGAGGGAACTGGATGGGAAAAGTTGTAGAGAAGAAATGAGGGGGGATCAGATGTGAGGAGAGTGGGGATGGGATGTTTGAAGGCCTGGAGAGAAAAGGGAAACTGAAGGTGAGAAGGAGAGGGGGAGCAGGACATCACTGAGACAAGCTGGAAAACTGCTACAGGGTAAGCTACATGGAGGATATGGGGATGTCTCTACCTGAGCCTCTTAGCAGCAGGGGACTCAAGACTGTGGAGGCCACCTTCTAGCCAGGCAGAACCTATAGTGGTGGGAGGGGAACACCAACGCACCTACAAAATCTTCAAACCAAAATTTACCTTACCTATAAGATGTGCAGAGGTAAAGACAGAGTAGAGATGGAGGAAATGACCAACCAATGCCTGGCTCAACCTGAGACTCACCCCATGAGAGAACGAATCTCTGAGACAATTAACTCTGCTATTCTTGCAGAGAGGAGCCTAGCATAATTGTCCTCTGAAAGGCTCCATTCAGCTGGGGATCGAATTAGATATTGAGACCCACAGCCAAACATTAGGAGGAGTTGGGAAATTCCTGTGGAAAAGTGAGGGGATGAATCGAAGGACCTGGAGGGGACAAGAACTCCATAAGAAGATCAATGGAGTCAACTAATCTAGGCCCATGGGGGCTTACAGAGAGTGAAGCACCAACCAAAGAGCATGCATGGACTGGACCTAGGGCCCTTACGCATATATAACCAATGGGCAGTTCGATCTTCATGTGGGTCCCCTAGTAAGTAGAGCAGGCGCTGTCAATCACTTCACCCTAACCAGGCTGCCTTGCCTGGCCTCAGTGGAAGAAGAGGAGCTCAGTCCTGATGCAACTTGGTATACTGGGGTGGGTTTTCCATGAACAATGGGAAGAGGGGTGGAAGAAGAGGGTAGGAGGAAGGAACTGGGAGGAGAGAAGGGAGGGGACTACAATTGGGATGTAAAGTGAATGTATAAATTAAAAATAATTTTTTAAAAAACATCTAAAAATCCCTTTGCATTTCTGCACACAGGTCCTGCATATCTAGGTACAGGAACTAGTCAGCCCAATATTGCTAGTATGGGTCCATTCCTGTTCCTACCTATTTCTGTTGAAAGTGTTTCTTGTAGGCTACCTTTAAATTAATTATGCTGACATGTGGAGTGTCACCTACTATGCCTACATCAAATAAAATTTGCCTGGTTCGTAAAATTATTTTTATAAAATTGAAAATTGTGATGTCTTAACAAAAATAGCAGATTGCAAGATTTTAGAACTTGATTAAACCTCAAACTTTCACAGTAAAAGGAAATAAAAGAATCTTCAAATACTAGAAATATAGCCAAATCTCCATCAAGACAACTGCAATTTTGTTATTGTTAAACCAGGTGCTGTTAGGCAGTAGTTTGCCAAAGGATTAACCATGGCTGAGTCCAGCTTTACATAGGTTCTGCTTATCCACTCATGTCTTCATGCTTACACAAAAAGCAGCTTACCCACTGAGCCACCTTCCCTCCCTGCACATATTCCTTTTAAAACATGTTCAGAAATGTGCCCATTTCTAAATGGCTTACCTCTAAAACTACATATAGACTTATAGAATAAAGCCCCCATCTTCCTGTGTTCACTCAAGTGGTGCTATGAAAAATGATGGAAGTGATTCTCTTGCCTGCTGTAGGGAGTCATCATGCTCTGCTCTTCTTTCTTGATCTTTCTTAGTTTGGACTCTGCACTTACCCAGATGAAAACCTATTGTGTTCACTTTGACCATTGCTAGCTTTTTAGACAGCTGCAGTCACAAGCCTTGGAATAGTAGAAATTGAACAGAGCCCCATCTGAAAGCCAGCTAGGAAGGGAGAACCCCATATATAAGACTGAAAGTGAATTCTGCCAACAGTTCACATAAATCCAGAAGTGAGGTGTTTTTTTGGTTGGGTTTTTGTTGTTGTTGTTGTTGTTGTTGTTTTTTAATGGACCCTTTCAATAGAGTCCTACTTAGTGCCTTAGTTTGACTGAGTTACTTGGAAATATTCTTTTAAAGAACTAGGAGGTGAAGTATGTCACGTAATAGAAATTGGGCCATCTTAAACTACTACTTTTAAGCAACTTTTCAAAGGAGTGAAATAAGTGTGTGTTGTCTTCATCAGGGCTACTACTGTTGTGATGAAACACCATGATCAGAGCAAGGTGGGGAGTAAAGGGTTTATTCAGCTTATGCTTCCACATCACAGTTCATCATCAAAGGAAGTCAGGACAGGATCTCAAACATGACAGGAACTTGGAGCCAGGAACTGATGCAGAGGCCATGGAGAGGTGCTGCTTACTGGCTTGCTCATCCCAATTTTTATAGAATCCAAGACTACCAGGCCAAGGGTGGCTCCATTCGCAGTGGCCTGGGCCCTCCCTCATCAATCCCTAATTTTAAAAATAACTGACAGGCTGATTTTGTGGAGGCATTTTCTCACTGGAGGATTCCTTCTCTCAGATGATTTTAGTTTATATCAGGTTGACATAAGACTAACCAACATACATGTTCTCAACATGGCTTATACAGGCCCTGCAGCCCTTCATTCTGGAGCACTATCAGCTTCAAATGTTGTGATTTTCAGGTGAGAAAACACTACATTCGTTCAATTCAAGTTTTCTGTAACAAAAGGTGGAGTTAAAAGGTAAGGCTTTCTTTTAGAAGGTCTAGAGAGATGGCTCAAAGTTTACAGTTGTGTACTGCTCTTGCAGAGGACCCAAGTTCCACTCCCAGAGCCCAGGTCAGGCAGCTCATAACCACCTGTAATTCAGCTTCAGGAGATCTGACCTCCTCTCCTAGCCTGTGCACTCAATTAAAATATAAATAAATAAAACAATATAAAATCTTTAAATACCATATTCTGTAGGACTCTGAGGTTTTTGAAGACCTTCTCTAAGTATTTTACCTTATCTGTTGATAGAATCATACCTATCTGTTACATCTAGGATATATATTCTTGTGATTATAAATAGACCAGTAGTTGACATGACCACAATTTGCTCAGTTGACAATTAACTTGTCTTACTTACTTACCCTAAAGAGCCTGCAGTAGGATTTTCAAAGAATTGGAGACCCCAAATACAAACAGCCAAAACTCTATGAATGTAACATGAATATAATCCTGATTGTTATGTGGTTCTTCTTTCTGTATGCAGTATATTTTACATGTGTAATAATATAAATGTATATGTAATAAAAATAATTAAAATATAAATTAAGAAATATACTATCTTCAAGCTAAAGAATCATGTTGTTTATTTATATTCAAACTGATAGAATATCAAAGTTTCTTTAAAAATACAGGTTCTTCTAGTCTCTCAAAAGATATATACGGTCACCCATTTCTATAATGTTCCCAGACATTTTGGAAATGTATGCATATTTAAGCTGACTGCTAATATTGGCTTCCCTCTGTCTGCCTGCACTGTAGTTAAAGGTTGAGAGCTCTGTCAGGCTTATCACTCTTCAGGTGATTACTTGGCATACTCCCTATACAAGAAACATGCTGGAAACTTAAGGCAGAATGAACACATGGTAAACAAACAATTTCAAGATTGTTGAAAGGAATCATTCTCCTGTGATTTGAAGTAATCCTCAAAATTGCAACTTGTAACAATCTAAGACTCCTGCTGTAGCTTTTTCTTATGCAATGCACTCTTGATGTTTCTAACATGGAAAGTAATATATAATTCACCTGCTCATTTTATCTCAAGTTGCCAGGAGCCAGGAACTGCTCCTTGTTCAAATCCAATCTTTCTCCAATTAGATTCTGAAATAGCAGCTGTTACTATCAGTGGGTAAGGATTGGTTTTAGCTTAATTTTCTATGGAATACATAAAATTCTGCTGACTTCTACACCTTCTTCTTACATGGTCCTAATGTATATATCTAAGTTAACAAAATGTAAACAATTGCTGAATAGTGTAGTGATTTAAAAAAAACATCTGAAGATGAACAAATTGTGCCAGGTTTTTTATTGTCAGGTTTTTATTTTCTAAACTTATTGAGGAATGGTGGTTGAGGAATTGAATTCCCTGTCCAAAATCAGGTGACATCTGTCAACACAAACCAGTGAAAATTGATGAGTTAGAAAGTATTGGGCTTCTGAATTATAAAGCATATCTTTGCAAGAGAATGATGTGTATGTGAGGGGTGCATGGTATATGGTTGCTCAGTATGTATACAAGAATCTGTAAATTTTTCATGGTAGAAAATGTGTCTAAAGTTGAAGATGGGCTATAGCATCTACTGCCTAGGAAAAATTTAACTCAATAACACATTAGGTTACAGAGTATTGTTTCAGGAGAACCTACTCCAAGATCTCTGTTCAATACTCTGAGTTCAAGCACTATTTCAGTATGTCCTTTGATTAAAAACAAATGAGAAAAAGGACATTCTTTTCTGTTGACTTTAGCAGTCAGCTCACTTTGAAGATACTTCATTTTTGCTGGCTACATGAATCAAGGTTCTATAATGGAGTAAGGATCTGTGATAAAGGTAGCTGTGATGGCTCATCTCAGTTCAACTTGAATAGATCTGGAATCAGCTAAGAGATAAGCTGCTAGGAAGACCTGTGAGCAATTTTCTTGATCAGGTTATTTGAAGTAAGAAGACCCACCTTAAATATAAGTGACCCCTTCCAGTAGCAGCACAGCCCAGAAAAAGGAGGTCTGAGGGAAAAGCTTTGTTTTTTAGTCTCATTATTTTTGCCTCCTTCTAGTGAATTCATTTACATCATTACTGACACTAGAACTGAATACCAGTGGCTCTCCATAAATCCTCCAGGCTTTCAATGGCAGATGGGTATTTCTGAGGCATTGAACCTTGTGGCCTGGGAATCTACAGGATTATTGGTCCCTTCAGTGTAATGACAGCCACAGTCTGCCTAGCCATCAATTATCATGTAAGCCTATCTAGCAAGTTACTCTTTAATACACACCCATTCTCTTGGTTCTGCTGCTGTAGGAAAGTCTGGCTAATGCAATCATTTCAGGAAAATGTTATGCTCACCATGGCTGAATATGCTTCCATGGGTTTCCTAGATGTCTTTCTGATACACTACACTAGTTTTGTGTACTACCTTCCTTCCATACCTGGCTATGCTTGCATCAGAGCCCAAGCACCATTTATCATCCATCCTGTCTTACTTCTCCTACCTAAGAAGAAATGTATTTCTAAGTGTGTTAGTTCAGTTCTGTGAGGACTCCAGTACACATCTTTCAGCTCTTGTTTATTCTAGAACCATCTGAGGTCTACCCTTAATTTTACCTTTTCTTGAATGGAATGCAAACTGCATATGACACTGTCCAAGGATAGTGTGATCGATCCTGTATACACCACCATCCTGTGTTTCAGCTATCGTCAGTAAGCCCAGAAAAGCTTGTTTTCTGATGTGCACAGTAGGCAAAATGTTTGTTGTAATGCCCTATGCAAGGTTCCAAAGCCATATTAAAAGTGTCTGTATCTGGGGCTGAAGAAATGGATCCAGAGATTCAAAGCACTGGCTGCTCTTGCACAGAATCCAGGTTCAATTCCTAGCACTCATGGGTTCCTCACAAACATCTTTAACTCTAGTTGCAGGAGACTTAATGCTCTCTTCTCACCTCATGCAAGCAGCAGGCATGCATATGACAGACAGACACACATGCAGGAAAGACAAAAAATAAATACACAAAACATACAAAAATTAAAATTAAAAATTTGAGCCAGGCATGGTGAAGCACACCTCTAATACCAGCACTCGGAAGGAAGAGGCAAGCATATCTCTGTGAGTTTGAGGCCAGTCTGGTCTACAAAGTGAGTCCAGGACAGGCAAGGCTACACAGAGAAACCCTGTCTGAAACATAGAGTTCTTTCCAAAAATTAAAAAGCTAAAAGCAGTTTTAAATAGATCTGTATCCTGAAACAAAATGCTAACTACAAATTATAAAGGTGAGACTATATTATTTAAGGAATAGTGATTTAAAGGTCAAAACAAGAATATTCATTCCACAAGCCTGGTTTTATTTTTAAAATAATTATGTGCTATGTAGATATGTCTAAGTTCAGATTGACCAACACCAGATTTTCAGATAAGCATTTGTATACAGTCTGTATACGTTTGCACAAGGCAGTGGGTGAAGACCTGATGGGCCCTGAAGCTATGGTAGAGTACAATTCTAACATGACCTTTCAGGCAGCAATTGCGAGTGTGTTTTTTTTTCCCAGGAAGTGAGTGAGCTGGCTTTTTTCTCCCTGTCAACTTTCCAAAACTGTCCATCAGTAATCAATTGTCTTGAGATAAGGGAGAAACAGCAATACCTCTATATAAGAACCCTAAGTATTGGGAGTTTTCATGGCAAAAGAATCTCAATGTTCTTATTGAAATACCAACCTCATTCTGTATAAACTCAGCCTGGTGGTCATTTTTCTGAACACTTTTTTAAAAAATTGAGACAGGATCAAATTATATAGTTTAGGCTGGCCTCTAACTTGTGACCCTCTTGCTGTAACTTCCAGAATGCTGCAGTTATAGGTGCACACCACTAGGTCTGGCTCCCTTAATTCCTTGATACACACTCCCTATTCACAACTAGAGACCCAGGGCAGCAGGGTGTCTACAGCAGTGGTTCTCAATCTGTGGTTCACAACCCCTTTGGCAAACCTCTATATCCAAAAAAATTTACATTATTATCCATAACAGTAGCAAAATGACAGTTATGAAATAACAACAAAAATAATCTTATGGTTGGGGTCACTCCAACATAAGAAACTGTGCTAAAGGTTGCAGCATTAGGAATATTGAGAACCATTGCTTGAGAACCCTACTGTCATGTCTTCAGTGATGTCAAATTCCAAGCTGGTGCATCAGCAAATGGGTGAAGTCACCTGCTATAAATATAAATAATAACAACAACAAGTTACAGTATGTAAGCAGAAGCTTTGTAGAGAGTAAGGGAAATTAAAGTCTAGTCTTACTAAGAGAGTTGATATTAAATTAGAAGGCCTGCGTTACAGATTTCCTTTTACTGCCTGTATTATTGAAAGTAATCTGTTGTTTCCTAGTTTTTATTACCATTATCTGACCATACATAAGTGCTTTTCCTCCTCTTCAGCCACCTTTGTAGCCATCTCCTTCCTCTTCCCTTCCCTCTCTCTCTCCTCTTTTCATTTTTCTAGTTCCCCCTCCTTTCTTCTCATCATCTTCCTTCTCTTCTTCTCTCTTTGGTTTCTTATCTTCCTCCTCTTTTCTTCCTACTCTTACTCTTCTTGGTATCCTTGTCTTTATTTTCCTTTTCCTTCATTTTCTTTGTCCTTCTTCCTATTTTTCTCCTTTTCTTTCATCTTCTTTGTCCTCCTATAATTCTAAATTTCTAAATGTAATTGTTCTTTTCATTTTAATTGTTCTCCTATTCTCAGCTTGCCTTAATTTCTCTTCCCACCTTCTTCCCATATTTCTTTTTCTTTTTTCCCATAGATATTAAACACTTTTTACATGAATGTTAAGAAATTAGCCCACCTACCTGTCTTGCCTTTTTATAAAATATTTGCTGTTGCTAGCAAGAGGTATGTATCTCCTATTCTACTCATCACCCACAGTGAGCAGCTGGGCAGCATTAGGGGTCCCCCCCTCTCTCTCCCTCCCTCCCTCTCTCCTTCCCTCCCTCCCTCCTCTTTCCCTATCTCTCTTTATCTCTCTCTCTCCTTCCCTCCCCCTCTTGCTCCCTCTCTTTTTCTCTTTCTTCCTCCCTCTCCCTTTCTACCCATCTCTTTCTTTCTCTCTCTGTCTCTTCCTTCATCCTTTCTTTCTTTCTCTCATCTTCTCCTCACTCTCTTCATTTCTTCCCTTCTCTTTACTCTCTTCATTTCTTCTGTCCTTCCTTTCTTTTCTCTTTCTTTCCTTGCTTGATTCCTTATTTCTGGATATCCCCAGCTACCCTCAAAATCATAATCGGTATCCTAGGCTTACAAGCTTGCATACCACACTAGAGGGCTTTTATAGATTTTTTTAAGGTCAGAGAGTGCATGAAATGAACCATCAACCTCTGGGTCTTAATCTAGAGAACTGAACATATCTTTATCTTCTTTCCATTTGGGAGTCTGAAATAGATTTGTACCATTGCCATTCTCATTGTTTTAATGCTATGCAGGGTCCATGACATACTTGATTTTTTAAAAAAATATTTTAATTTATATATTAACTTTACATCCTGATTTGAGCCCCTCCCTCCTTTCTTCCCATTCCCTCCTTTCTACTCTTTCCCCACTATTTCCATTCCTCTTGTCTTCAGAAGTGGGGAGTCCCCCTACCATCCCACCTCATTACATCAAGTTGAATCATGACTGAGCTCATCCTCATCCAATGAGGCCAGGCAAGGCAGCCCAGTTAGGGAGAAGTTATCAAAAGCAGGCAACAGAGTCCATGTCATAGACAGCGCCTGTTCCACTTACTAGGAGACCCACATGAAAACCAAACTACCCATTGGCTATATATGTGTAGGGGGTCTAGGTCCAGTCCATGAGCCCCCATGGACCTAACTTAGTTGACTCTGTTGGTCTTCTTGTGGAGTTCTTGTCTCCACCAGGTCCTTCTATCCTTCCCCCCACTCTTCCACTGGAATCCCAGAGTTCATCCTAATGTTTGGCTGTGAGTCTCAGCATCTGATTCAATCAGCTGCTGAAGGTGGAGGTGGGGCTCTCACAGAGATTGGTTATGTTAGTTTAGGCTCCTGCCTGTAAACATAGCAGAATATCGATAATGGTGTCAGAGAGTTGCTGTCTTGGTGTGAGGAGAGAAATGAGGGGGGTCAGATGTGGGGAGAGTGGAGAGGAGAGGTGACAGGGCCTGGAGAGAAAAGAAAAACTGAAGGCAAGGGTATCACTAAGAAAAGATGGAGACCTGCTACAGGGTAGGCTATAGGGAGCAAAAGGGGATGCCTCTCACTGAGCCTCCTAGTGGTGGGAGGGGAACACTAGTCCACTTACAAAACCTTTGAATCATTTTACCCTGCCTAATAGATGTGCAGAGATAAAGATAGAGACTGAGCGAATAAACAACCGATGCCTGCTCCAACCTGACACCCACTCCAAGGAAGATTATTTCCTTACACATTTAGAAACTTTGATCCCCTCATTTCAGTCTCATGATTGTCTTTCTTACTTAGACTTTTCTAAAGACTGTTTGAGACAACTTATCCCCCACTGCTATAATTTAAAAAGCTTCAAAACTGACAATCTTCCATTTCGTTTCTTGCTACTGGTGATCCAGATCTTGGATTCCAGTGGAAAGTCTTCATGTGTCTTATTGTGTTTGTATCTTAAAACTCACATCTTGTTTTCAGAATTCCATTTGTCAGGGTCTGAGTAAAAACATTTCAAAATCTGGACTCATTATCCTATAGAATATGATGATAATTCTCCTTCCAGCAATTGCAATAGCTCAACTTCATCTGTTGAAAAGTGCTGTTTTAATGAGCTCCCTATTAGTCTCATTTAAAGTACATTACGAAGAATGATACATAAAAGACAATAATACTCTTTCTTACTATCTCAAACTGAGTTTCTCAATGCATGTGACAGTTAAATGCTGCAGTTGACTTTTAAGGGAATTAAATGAGTTTGATTGTGGTGACTGATCATCTAGTGCTGGAACTATGCATTTTTCTACTACAGTAGAGGAAATAATTTAATTAGTGGGTTATTGTAAATGTTCTGATTCTAATGCATTAACTCCTATGGCCTGAGGCTGATAGGAAAGAAATTTAACACTGACTCTTTCTGACTGTGGGAATGAATTGGTCTTTCTAGGGCAAGAAAATTAATTATAAATGCTCTCAAGTTTAAAACTGCCAGATTTTTTATGATAAATGATGTAATTATGAGATGTCAAGTATACAAATAGTCATGCTTCGACATTTCAGCTTATTAATTCCAACATTCCCCCATTATGTAGGGCACAGTCATCACATTTAACTGCTCAGTAAAGGGAAGGAAAATCATTGTTCTATCCACTCTCCCCATGATTTCCAGTCAGTAAATTTCAGGAGACAATGAATGCTAATGCACAGCATCTTCTCTGACATTTTCATGTTTCATTTTGAGCCACGACCAAAATAAATAGAAAAAATATGACCTAGGAAAGTAGGTTAATGCCATGAGAATTGAAACAACTATTTAATTAATTTTTTAAATGAAAATTGTGTGTGCTTACATGAATGGGCACATTTGCCACAACCCTTGTGTGGAAGATAGAAAACAACTTTGTGGAGTCAATTCTCCTCTCTCATCATTACATGGATGATAGAGATCAATCACATGCTACCAGGCTTGTGTGACAAAAACCTTTAAGCACTAAGTCATCTTATTGTCTTTGAGGTAGTGTTTGTAGAAGACGTGTGAAATTTCTTTAGATATTTCACATTTATCTACTGACCTTTCTGTCTTCTGCCCATTTTCAAGTAGATGAATGTTTAGTGCCTTGATATGGAGTTTTATTTGGACTTAGGATATTTGAACTTACCTAAAAATGTCTTCCTTCCTTTATCCATCACAGTTCCTATACTGTGTGGCATCATGACAAATAAAATTTCTCTTTTTTATTAAAGATAGATTTTGTACACAATATATTCTGACTATGATTTCACCTCCCACTACTCCTAGTTCCTCCCCGTATCCCCTCCCATTCAGATCTACATACTTTCAGTCTCTTGTCAGAAAACAGACATCTAAGAAATAATAATATAAAATAAAACAAGTGTAAAAATAAACAAATTAGATTATAACAAACAGCAAAACAAGAAAAAGAGCCAAAGAAAATGCACAAGAAATGCAAACAGATGCAGAGACATACAAGTTCACACATACAGGAATCCCATAAAAACACAAACCAAAAGCCATAATATATACACAAAGGGCCAGCAAGGTTAAAAACAAATGTCTTGATTTAATAGTATGAGACAAGGAACTTGAGTTCATTTTCTGTTTGATATCTATTGCTGAGCCTTTCCTCTAGACTGGTTTGTTTCTCCAGTGAGACTCCTTGGGAGAAGACTAATTTTTTTATTTCCAAGTGGTTACCAATTGAAGATTGCTTCTGGGTTATAGATGAAGCATCTGTGTACTTTTCCTTTCAGCTCTAACATTCCATCTGGTGAAGACCTGTGCAGGCCCTGTGCATGTTGCCACGGTCTCTCTAAGTTCACCTGTGCACCAGCCCTGTTCTGTTTAGAATGTCTTGATTTTTTTTTGATGTCCTTCATTTCCTCTGCATCTTTCATGCTTCACATCTCCTCTTTGGCAGGGTTCTCTGAGCCCTTAGGAAGAGATTTGATGGAGACATCCCATTTAGTGCTGTGTGTCGCAAGGTCACTCTTTTTGTATAATGTCTGGCTGTGGATCTGTGTATTAGTTTCCATTCACTTCAGGAGAAAGATTCTCAGATGAAGGCTGAGCAAAACACTCATCTATGAGCATAGCAGAATATCATTAAGAGTCATTTTATTGTTACATTCCTCTAGCAGAACAGTAGTATTTGGTTTTCCCCTAGGTGGCTGGCCTATCTAGTCTCAGGTTCTTGGTGTCCCAAGCAGTGTCAGGTATGGGGTCCATCTCATATAGTGGGTTTTAAGTCAAACCAGATACTAGTTGCTTAATCCCACAAGCTTTGTGCCACTCTTGCTCAAGCACATTGTGCAGGCTAGTCATTCTTGTAGATTGAAGGGTTTGTAGCTGGGCTGGTATTTACCTTTCTCCTTTTTGTAGCAAACAGAGTTACTGGAAATACTAGTCTGTAGGCGTAAAGGCTCTAGGTAAGCACAGCTCAACTTCTGTGTGTCCAATGAGTAGTGTAGGTGTGGTCTTCAGTAACAGAGAGCTACTGTCAGTTTATGGACAGCCAGTCTTGGCAACAGCCTGGGTTGTTTGGGGGCTCCTGTGGGACCCCTTTGCCCAATAATTAATTATATGTAACCCATTCTTGATAGTGGAAGCTTCATTTGATGATGAGAGTTGTACTGTTAGGGCTCTGTCTCACCCATTATTTGGCAATTTCACTTAAACCACCTTCATATATGTATATTTTTAGGAAGCTTCTTCTTTTTTAGGTTTCCATATGACCCTGCCAGTGGTCCTTGGTTTTAGCTGTCCTTCCTCATATTCCCTTCCTCACCCTCTTCTTTTCTCCCCATTTCTGTTTGATCACTCCATATCAGGCCACTCCTGTCCATCCATAATATCTATTTTATTTCTCCTCCTAGGGAGGAATTCCAGTCCTCCACCCAGGTCCCTTACTCTCTACCTAACCTCCAAGGGTTATACATATTGTAGGTTGCTTATCAATGACTTAAGAGGTAACATCTACATAAAAGCAGATACATACCATATTTGTCCTTTTGGTTCTTAGTTACCAGACTCAAAATGATTTTTTTCTAGTTTTATCATTTACCTGTGAATTTCATGATTTTATTTTTAATTAATTCATTCATTTATTCACTTTACAGCCTGATCACAGACCCCTCCCTTCTCTCCTTCCAGTCCCACCCTCACATGACTCTCCTCCCATTTCCTATCCCTTTCTCCTCAGATAAGGATAGCAACCCATCCTGGCACATCAAGTCTTCAGCAGGAGTAAGCACCTCCTCTCCCACTGAGACAAGACAAAGCATCCCAGCTATTGGAAAGGCAAACAACAGAGTCTGAGACAGCCCCCATTCCAGTTGGTATGGGGACCACATGAAAACCAAGCTTCACATTTGCTACTCATATGTAGGGTGCCTAGGTCTAGTACACTAGGTCTAGAACCACTTTGGTTAGTGGTTCACTTTCTGTGAGCCCCATTGGGCATAGGTTATTCTCCTCTGTAGGTCTTCTTATGGCTGTCCTTGACTTCTCCAACTCCTTCAATACTTTCTTCCACTCTTCCACAAGACTCCCTGAGCTCCACTTATTGTTTGACTGTGGGTCTCTGATTCTGTGTCTATCAGCTGCTGTGTGAAGGCTCTCAAGCAGGACTTCCACTGGAGTTAGGGGGCACCAACCCATGCATAAAACCTTCAACCCAAAATCTGTCCTGCCTAGAAGAAGTGTAGGTTATAGAGATGGAGCAGAGATTAAGGGAATGGCCAATTAATAGCTGGCCCAGTCTGAGACCTACCCTATGCAGGAACGTCAAGCCCTGACACTATTAATGATATTCTTATATGCTTTCAGAGAGGAACCTAGCATAACTGTCTCATTATTTCATATTTTAACAGTTAAGTAATATACATGTGATTGAAGTCTATGACCAGTTGACTTTACAAATGAGGTAATAAGGGTCTCTTAAAGATAATGGCAAGAGGTTCAGCCAAGTAAAATAAGCTGTAATGATGGAGCCTGAAGTTTAGACATCACCTTTGAATTTGGAAGAATGGGCAATGAAAGAAGTAGTACTGGTAACCTCTAGAAGCTAGTACAGACATGATAATGAACTGACTTCTAGAATATCCATCCAGAAAGTGCTATCTCATTGAAGTCTTTCTGATTTCTTACTCTGAAGATTGGTAAGGATAAATTTTGCTTATCTTAAGTCACTCAATATGTAGCAATTTGTTACTGTGACAATAGAAAATAAATGTACCACCAAGCACATTTCAAATATTATTAGGAAAATAGATGTGTTGAGGTGTCTTTATATATAGTTGTGTAAACTTACATTGATTCAACAGCAAAAGGAAAGCACTTGGGCTACAGGGAGCATATGTGCACTAAACTTAGAAAAGTGCTATTTTCTTTCTTGTAATTATTACCAAACATGCAGTATAACTATTTATAAATCACTTAAAAAGTAATGTCCTTTACATAGATATTTTGAGTAACCCTGAGATAATTTAAAGTACAGGATGAGGTGTGCATGTGTTACATGCAAACACTACATGGTCTTACAGAATGCACAGGATCATCCCTGTATTTTTTTTAATAAAAGTATATTCTTCCTTTATTTCTTTTTCTTTCTTTCTTTCTTTCTTTCTTTCTTTTTTTCATGTCCTGACTGCCTTTCCTTCTCTCCTACAATCTCTTCCCAGACCCCATCTCCCCTCTTTCTGCCCTGCTTCTATGCACATCTCCTGTTTCTATTCAGAAAAGAGGAGGCCTTCCCTGGATATCAACCAGCCTTGGCATATCAAGTTGTAGTAAGAATAGGCACCTCTCCTACTTTTCCTATTCAGGCTGACAGTGCAACCCAGTCAGAGGAAATGGGTCCCTAAAACAGGGAACAGAGTCAGAAGCAGCCCCTACTCCCACTGTTAGGAGTTCCACAAGAAGACCGAGTACATAACAGTAGCATATATGCAGAGTGCCTAGGTCAATCCTATGCAGGCTTCCTGATTGTAGGTTTAGTCTCTGTCTGTGAGCCCCTATGAGCCCAGGTTAGTTGGTTCTGTGGGGGGTTTTGTGATGTCTTTGACACCTCTGGCTCCTTAAATCTATCTTTTTTCTCATCCCCAGGGTTCCTCTAGCTCTGCCTAATGTTTGGCGGTGGATCTTTGCATCTGCTTCTATCCTGTTTTAGGTGAAGACTCACTGATGATGGGTATGCTAAGCTCCTGTCTGCAGGCATAGCAGAATATCATTAATGTGTCAGTGCTGGACTCCCAGTCATAATGTGAGTCTCAAGCTGGACCAATCATTGGATGTCCACTCCCACAATTTCTGTGCTGTCTTTACTCCAGCACATTTTGTAGGCAGGACAAATTGTAGGTCAAAGGTTTTGTGGCTGAGTTGATGTCCCAATCCCTCCATTGGAGTCTTGCCTGCTTGCAGAATGTGGCTGGTTCAGGTTCCATATCCTTCATTGCTAGGAGTCTTAGCTCTAGGGTCACCCTCATAGATTCCTTGGAGTTTTCATTGCATTAGGTTTCTAGCTCATCCATCCCAGAGATAACCCCCAGATTCCAGTTGTCTTTTCGGGTACTCTCTCCATCCTTCCCCTACCTGATCCCTTCTGTACCTGCACTGGAAACAGACTCCCATAAACACAGGTGTTATTGAAAATGTACACAAGCTTCACAATAGCCTGCTGCACCTGTAGATGTGCAATTCATAGTCAATACCATAAACCAAGGAAGAACATCACCAGACTGCTATTAGCTCCTTTTGTCTTTACTATGTTTTCTCCACCTAGCACAATATTTCTCAACCTGTGGGTCACCACATCCCTTTGAGGATTGAATGACAATGACCCTTACACAAGGGTCACCTAAGACATTAAATATTTACATTATGATTTATAATAGTAGTAAAATTATGGTTATGAAGTAGCAATGAAATAATATTATTGTGTGGTCACCACAACATGAGGAATTTATTAAATGATTGCAGCATTAGGAAGATTGATAACCACTGATCTAGCACTTGTTATATAATTGCCAACCCTGCTTCTAAATGACTAGTCCTAACACAGACTACAAAGTCTGTCATGTTTGTCCTTCAAGCACCTACATCATCATCTACCCTTATTTTTTTACTTAGGAGAGGCAGAATGATAAGATGTGCCCTACAATTCTGACATACAATGTATGTGCCTTGTATCTCCTTCCTTGGGCATGGGTGGGACCAGGGAGTAGAATAAATGTCATTCCAAGGACTAAGTATCAGGTGACTGTGAATTAATCAAAAGGAAGATTATTTTTCTGGATTCACCTACTTACTCACTCTACCTTCTCAAAAAAATTGAGAATAGAGCTAGGGATGAATAAGTTGGTAAAATACTGGAAGTGCATGAGAACCAGTGTTTGAGCCTTAGATCTCATGTCAAAAAGCAAGCTGTGACACATGCTTGTAATCCCAGCACTATAGAAGTTGGGACATATATCACTGAGGCTAACTAGCCATTCAGCCAAGCCAAGACTAATTGGCACACCCAAGGGCAACAAGAGACTCTTTCAAAAAACAGAATGGACAGAACCTGAAGAATGATGCTTAAGTTTGACCTCTGACCCACACACATGCATACCCACACAGAAAAATACACACATGCATGCAATACACACACACACACACACACACACACACACACACACACACACACAAGAAGCAATAGCATCCATCATAGTCTATAAAAGAAGAAATCAGGCACTCTATTAGTAACTTCCTGTGGGGTCTTGTAACAAGGAACATTGACTAACTCTTAGAATTTTCAAGTGGCCTAGGCAGGCAGCCAGCAAATGAAGAAAAGCCCAATCACTAAGACACAGCTGTAAGGAAATTATTTCTTCCAACAACTTTTGAGTGTATACAGAAGACTAGGCTTCAGAATGGAACACAGGTCAAATGTCACACAGTGATTTCAACATGGAGAGGCACACAGGCACAGGTAACCCGTATTTATATCTGGGACTAACAGAAGCTGTAATATATTACTAAGCTTTTTCATCAATGGCTAAACAGCCATAGAAAATAAATACACCTCCATGCAGCAAATATTCTTTAGTGAGTTATTATGAAATGACCACAGCTAATTCAAAGCACATCATTGATAGCAAGCATTTTTAATGGTTTTATTAGTCCTTTTAAATTTTTGTATAATGTGTTTTGGTTGTAATTAATCCCCATTCCTCCTAGGTACACCCTCCTACCCCTACCTATCTAATTTAGTGCCTTTAAAAAACACATCAAGCATTGTTGATGTTGCTCATATATCTTCAGATGTGTGGCCTTCCAGTGGAGCACAATTACTGATAAATGGGCACAGTATTAAATTGACCACTAAAGAATTAATGTTACACCCATAAATTAGTGCATCTCTAAACCGTCATAAAAGAAGTTTCTGCTGTCTGTACATACTTTTCTTCTCTCTCCCTTCTCTCTCTCTCTCTCTCTCTCTCTCTCTCTCTCTCTCTCTCTCTCTCTCTCTCTCTCTCCTCCAACACAAGGGAAGCCATAACACAAACATGTGAAGGGATTTCTTTGTATGTATCTATTAATTCAAACATAGATGCACAATCCTTCCACCTAAGCATTTCATAAATAACTGGTACCCTCATTGTAGAAGCATGGCATCATATATAATAGTTGATGTGGAATCCTTCCCTGAAAATAGTAATATGTGCAGCATTCAGCTTAGCATTGTGGAAAAGCTGAGGATATCATACATCTGTGAGCTGCTGGTACAATGGACTGACTGGATACAGTGTTTTTTGACAGGATATTAGCTAAAGTGAAGCTTCTAAGTCTCCCTTAGGAAGAAGGTAGATATTTCCCTCACAGCAAGGTGCTTGAGCAGATACCAATAATCTATAATGCAGAAGTCAAGTCTAGTTTACTACTTGTCTATACTAGGCAAGTTTGATAGCAGCTCAAGCACACTATTTACCTAGGAACTGTGTATGAGCACTTCAGTGTTGGAAGGCAGAGCCGAGGAAAAGATTTCATGAATGGCTAAGTCTTCCATAGAGAGATACTGGCCTTTCAACTGGTCTCCTGGTATATGCATTTGTATGGCAGTATAGTGAGGCTTGTGGCACACTTCCATTTACAAATGCCAGGGTTGCTTCTTCAAATTAAGTAAAGAGAAAGTTAGCATGTAGCTTTTAAATATCAAGTAAAAGAACTTCCTATAAGAAAAATATTAATCACAAGAACTAAGAAAACTACGAAATTGCATTTGGTGTCAGGACACATTAGAAGAATATCCACAAGGGGAAGGCAACAGGAAAGAGGAAAGGAAAAAAGATCTAGCAGTGCTTTTTGTAGTGCTTCCTAGGCAGCCAACTGTATCAAGATGAAGCTGAATATCTTTCTCCCAGCCCCAAGCTATCAAAAACTCATTGAAGCAGGCAATGAACAGAACCTTCGTACTTTCTATAACAAGGGAATGGCCACAGAAGCAGCTGCTGATACTCAGGGTGAAAAGCAGCAGGATTGTGTGATCCAAATCAGTGATGGGAATGACAAACAAGGTCTTCCCATGAAGCACAGTATCTTGAGCCATGCCAGAATGCACCTGTTGATGAATCAGGGACATTCTTGTTATAGACCAAGAAGAACTAGAAAGAGGAAAAATAAGTCTGCTTAGAAGTGCATTGTGGATGCCAATATGAATGTTCTCAATTTAGTTAATGTAAAGAGAGAAGATAAGGATATTCCTGAACTGACAGACGCTACTGTGCCTCAGTGGTTGGGACACAAAAAAGATAGCAGAATCTGAAAGCTTTTCAATCTCTCTAAAGGAAATGATGTCCATCCATATGTTGTCATAAAGCCCTTGAACAAAGAAGATAAGAAACCAGGAACAAAGAACCAATCCATATATATATATATATATTCTAAAACACAAAAACCATCATACTACTCTAAAGAAAAAATGTTCTATGAAAAATGAGGAGGAGGCTGTGGATTACATTAAAATTTGGGCCAAGAGATTAAAGTCAGCTAAAGAAAAACTCCAGGAACAGAATGTCAGGAGATGTCGGCTGTCATCCTATGAAAGCTTCTACTTCTAAGTCTGAATTTAGTAAAACAAAAAACAAAACTAAGCAAAACAAACAGAAAAAACCCAAGAGTCTTTAAGAGTAATAAGCAAATGACCAGACCTTGTAAAGAAAATACTTAATAAAGCAAATGCAAACACTAGCCACCATGAAAAAGAAAAGCAGTTCAGTATTTTAGACATCAACGTCTCCAAAGAAATCAAAATTATAAAAGCAAAAGATTTGAACTAGATAGCAGATCAACCTCTGCAGAGAAAAGGAATTAAATCAATTAGGCAGATATTTAAAGCCCACAGATCTAGTAAGAATGCAGAAAAAAAGAATGGAGAAGTAAAACATTAAGAAGTAGCACACATTGAGGAAACAAGGACGACAAGAAAGGATACCAGTATAAAGAAATCAATTTTCTTTAGAGAAGCACCAGAATGATTGAGAAGGAAGAAATTAAGATAATTTTCATTAAATAACTATTATAGCCTAGGCAGTGTGGTCTTTTGCATTTATCTATTTTAATTCTTACAATAATTCCTAAAGATATAAATTAATTTAAGCCTAATTTATAAGTAAAAAATAAAATAATGGTAGGAAGCCAATACATTAGCAATAAGATCAGCTAAAACTGAATGAAACTAGTTTTAAATGATGAGTTGGCTAGTTTCAACAACAAATTCCATATTTCTAACGCCAAGAAGAATCCAATGAAAATTTTACAAAAGGGAAAATAACTGAAGACACACCTTGGAAATTACAAACGTTCCCCTCATCCTATTACAAACGAACAAATGAAAGATTGTTCGAATGTCATATTTGTGCCACACAAAGAAAAAAGAAAGCCATGTCTGTGAGGATGACTGTAAGTACCTTAAAACCTACTCATAAGGTTGTGCAAAATCAAATGACATCAGTTTGAGCTACAAATTTGGGAATACGTGTTTTTTAGTGAAAGAAAAACAGTAGTGTTCTACATCCAACAAGCCACATGTGTTCTCCAGTTATGTGAACTACGTTTACTCACATTTTCCTTAACATATGTTAACTGTACACAATAAGAAGCTGCATCGTGACATTTTCTTGCATATATAAGGTGCTTTGGTCACATTGACAAGCCATTGCCCTCTCTCATCATTTGTCTCTCAATTTCTTATGATCTTCCTCTTCCTAATTGTCCCCTTTGGCCTTCACATATTTTTTTCCAGATCATGAAGACATTTGAAAATTGTTGTTAATTTTATATCTTTAATTCTATGTATATATGTGTATCTATGTAAGAATATGTGCACATAAGTGCAGGTGCCAGAAAAAGCTGCAGAAGGCATCTGATATCCCAGAACTGGAGTTACAAGAGGCCGGGAGCAACCTAACATGGGTAATGGAAACAAAATCCACTCCTCTGGAAGAGCAGAAAGAGTTATTAACTGCTGAGCCATATTTCCAGCCACTTACAAGAATAGATACCACCCAGATAACCAATATCTTATCAACCAAGTGCTGAGAAGAACCTTGTGAAGAGGTCTTGATTCATAGTGTTAGTAACTCAAGTCACATGGACACACCAGGTATATGTTTAAATGCATTCTGATAGGGAAGTACTGTGAAGCAGCTGTTTAAATTGAAGCTGGACTTAGGCTCTGTATTTACAAAGGCACCCAAACTTCCTTTGCTACTGCATGTATCGTGTTCAAATGACATTCCAGGTATGAAAATAATTCCTCACTTGAAATATTGGAGGGAGTTCTGTTTGGACATTGTTATTATTTTTCTGTGACGCATACACTAAGTGTCCATTTCACTGAACTTCTCAACTATTTCAACCATTACTGTCATCTGGGAATTGTTCTTATATAAAATTATCAGGAATAAATGGTCCTAATCTAAATAATTCTCCAAAGTTTCTTTGAATGGCCCCTTGAAGGATTTTTCAGATGCTTATAGTTGCCAGGAAAAAGCTCAGCCCTTAAAAAAAATGAGCTCTTAAAGGGCTGAACATAATGAAAAGAAACAAATGCATTGGAACATGGTGTTGCTGTTGGTTTAGTAATGCAAAAGTGTTAAATAAATCTCCTTATAAGTTTTTTCAGAATATGCAAAATGATGGCTGATTTATGAATGCTCATTAATGTCAATTATTATCCATTATTAATGCTCCAACATCAAATTAAAAAGAAGACATATTCATGTAGCTAACATTTCTTTTTCTAGTTGCACTATGACACTGGCTTCATCATTAATTAATGATTTGACACAATGTAGGAATAGAAATCACAATCAAAATGCCACTTGCTGTTGGTTTGAGATGACATTCTGAAATATTCTATGCTTATGTATGAAATTTACTAGTGGTAAGTATTTGATATTTTCATTAAGATCTACCTTCATGTATCAAATGATTTTATGTGACCTTTTAATTCCTTGTGTTCTTATTTTTGGAAAGGGATTCAGCTCCACATAGCCTTCAATTTCAGAGCTTTTGTTTATATTACTAAATGAGTTGGATGCAACCCTAAGGAGTTGCAGATATTCAAGGCAGTCAGTTGTTTACCACGTCAAATTTTTGACTCACAGAGGAAGAGTTTGGATACCTTTCTAAGATTAGTATTTCTCTTGAAATGGGAATGAACTGAAAGCCTCAAGTGTTTGTGTATCACAACTAATGAAGAATAATCATATTGGTTTTTGTCGTCTGAAGTAGCTTTGAGTTTCTTCAGTAATGGCATTATGAAGTCTAAACCGAAGTCATGAAGGAATACTATAACAGATTTTAGATTGCTCATCCAGGGTCATAGGGTATGCATTTAGCATGTGCAAAACAAGGGTTCCATTCCTAGTCTTCAAATATGTGCATAACAGCCTTTAAAATAGTGCTGTGGTTCCCTTCACTCCACTTTGCTGACATTGTTAGCAAAGAAAAAGTTTTGAAGACATGACCCCACCCATATGTTTTCTTACCATACTTCTCAAAAGTAAATGTGCTGTGTGACACTGAAGTCGACTGTAAAAATGTTTTATGTGATTTTTTTTCATTTGGAAGTTTGACTCTGCGCAGCTTTCCTGACAGGAAAAGACCATCTCAAATGTGAGAACTGTGACAGAAATGGCTTCCTCCCTTCCTCATGAGTAGCTAAAGCAATTTCTATGGTGGAGGCATTCAAAATATCTGGACGCTGATGTTGTAATATGACTTCTATTCACAAGCTGTGTTAATGGTTGCTGATGGTCCTCACTTGCTGGGGTCCAGCCCTGGTGTGAAAGTCAGGGCCTGAAGAAGGATGGATACAAGAGTGACATAGGAGGAAAGGAAGGAAAGAGGGCATGAGTCAGGCACAGAGATCAGGAGGAGTTTTGTAGCCTGACTGATTCTCAGTCAGAGGGCCTCTTTATTTATACAGAACTTAGTAGGCAGGGATAGATACATGTTTTTTCAAAACATAGATCATATCATTTTTGTGCATAGACACGTGTTTTAATTTCTGCTTAGCCATACATTTAGTCATCATTGATAATCCATAACATAACAGAGTTATCTTTTATAATCGTTTTCCCTCATCAACCTCACAACCCAACTTTTAACAATATTGTAGTTTCAAGGGCATATTTTGCCAAAGCATGACAGCCTGTTCTCAGGCTGGTACTCTTGTGATTTCAAGGGCACTAGACAGAAAGAAAATCTCCAAGGCAGCCTAGGAAGATTGTCATGTCCCAAGCAGTGTATTATTAACTTTTAATAGACATAGGGCAAATTTTCATTAGGTCCACGAAAAGTCTTCAGACCAAAGTTGCTGCAGTTTTTATTCAGTTTCTGGTATAATACAATGTTTATGCTTTATATATTTGCAGAATTTATTTATATGTTTAATCTTGGTACATTTTCTTCCTTGGTTATATGGCACTACAGTGGCCCTCTATAAGTCACTTTTTCTAAGAAAGGGAAGTCTTCATATTTTATTCTTTTATCATTTATCCACACCATTCTTTGTCCATCAGTATAAGAGAGAGGCTTTTAATTTGATCTGCTGCCAACTTCTCTAGCCTAGTGATTATTGTTATAAGTTTACTTTTTTTATTATCTTGTTCCTGAGTAAAGAACATGCAAGGGTAGATGGGCCAAGGGATGTTTTTCAGTCAGAGCCTCATAAGGAGGTCTCCGGCATAATTATTTGAGTCACAACCTCCAGGGCATAAGGAAGACCTTCAATTAGGGCCAGATACGGATATCTCCTTAAAAGTGAGAGGGATAATACAGTATAGTCAGGACATTCCTGGGAAAGCTTAGAAGCAGTACTCCAGGGAAAGGGAACAAATGATTCATAAGAAAAATTCCATCAATACAATATCCCCAAGTTATACAAATAATAAATGCTTCCCAAGCATGCAACATATAGAGATCAAGGCCAAAAAGTAGGAGACTGTACCACAGCAACTGTATCAGCCAGCTCAGCTTTGCTGGAGCTTTGTCAAATAGCTGTGCTGGCTTTATGACTTTCACTGGTCCCATTAGAAATGGCTGTGCTGCTCAATGATGCTCCTTTTTTGTATTGTATAAGTTCAATATAAACAGAAACATATCTAGTATATTTAGATTGAAACATGATCAGTAGGATACAAAAACAAACCAAAATAACTTTTATTTCATTTTAGCAAAGAATCCCTTTAATCCTATGATGTAACTCCAGATATGCACAACCTTTAGATGTTGTAAAGTGAATACATCCTCTACAAAGGTCAGTATTCTAAAGGAAAAACTACTTAAGAATAATAACATACATTCATTTTTGCTAGCTCTCAAAGAGACACAAGCCCCACAGAATTTGAAGCATAGTTCTTGTTATGATATTTCACAGATGATGTCATCTGCATGTGTGTTTTGAGTCCAAGCTCCAAGTTACATTTTGCAAAATTAAACAACTTTGGGAAAAATGAAGTTTTACAAAGCAAAGATCCTGTCACTGTTATCTCTAAAGCAAGTCAATATGAGAAGGTTTATACTATAAAATACCGTCCCAATTATACAAAAGTCAACTCTTGAGAACAATACAGCCAAGTTACTTATGAAAAAAGCCTCAATATTTAAAAGTAAGTTTGTGATTTGGAGTTGTGGTACATTCATAACTATCTTAGCTCTCTAATCTAAGGACAAGAACATATTACAAAATCTCACATGGGTATACTGATCAGTCATGGCATCAGAAGACAGAAAATATCCCTCATTTTCATATCTTAGTCAAGTAAAATCCAAAGACTTACTCACCCTCAAAAAGTAAATTCAGCAACTTACACATTGACTGGTGCATTAGCCAAATTCAAGACACAACTCTAAGAGTTACAAAAAGAGTTGGCATAATTAAGTTTCTATTGCTGTAATGAAACACCATGGATGTAACGTGGGGAGAAAAGGGTTTATTTCACCTTACACTTTTAGATAACAAGCCAGTACTGAAGTAATTGAAACTCAATGCTGGAACCTAGAAAAAGAAACTGAAACACAAATCATGGAGAAATACTGCTTACTGGCTTCTACTCCAGGGCTTTCTAAGTTTATATTTTTTGTACCCCAGGAACAAGCCTACCTAAGGGGCCATATTTACATAGGCCCTCCTAGCTCACTCATTAATCAAGAAAATTATCCATAGGTTTTGCCAAAGGTCAGTCTGCTAGGATGCTTTCTCAACTGAAGTTCCCACTTCCCAGGTGACTATAGCTTGTTTTGAATTTATTTTATAAAGAAACAACACAATAATCCATTTCATCAGTGAGGATCACTATCTAAGGTTTCAGACACCAGACAGCATAACTACAATAATCGAAAGACTCAGGTTGTATAATTACAGAAACACACAACAAGTTGCTCATGGAAGCATATAAGATAAAATAACAGCATATTATAATATTGTTATTAATATTTCTTTGATGGTGTATATAATAAATGCCTATAACAATATCAAAACATTATCTATGCATTTTCTTAGTTCCTGATTTGAGTTTTCAACAAATATTTTAGGATTATACATAAATCCAGACTGAAATTAGGATTTTTTTTCCAATGAAAGGAAATGATGTTACTGTTCAACTTCATACTTTGTAAAAATGTAGGCAGGAAAATATATCAGATTTAAAATTGTATAAAAAGTGCATGATTACAATCAGGTATTCTAGATAATAACTATGGTATACAAAACACCTGTATATCTATGAAAATTATTTAATGATGTATTGGTTAGTTTTTCCTCTTTGTGACAAGTACCTGAAAAAGAACTTGATGGAGGGTTGATTTATTTGGTTTATAATTTCAGAGGGCTCACCTCACCAGTTGTTTGGTTCCCATGCTCTCAAGAAAAACATAACAGTAACTAGAATGTGTGGCAGGAAATAATTCACCTCACGGCTGATCAAGAAGTAGAGAAAAGGAGAAATTCCAACCCTATACTTCTACTTTATCCTCTTATATTCTATCCAAACCTAAGCCCAGGAGAAAATACAGCCCATATTCAGATCAGGAACTTCACCATCAATTAATCATGTCTGGAAATATTTTCACAGATGAACCCAGATATATCCCAACAATCTCCTAGGTGATTTTAAGTCCTTTCAAATTGATCATGAAGATTAATAATCATACATGTATATTCATTTTTCCAAAAATTTATCATTTCACCTAAGCATATCACTAAACCATACACAGAAAGAAAAAAATCTTTCCAGAATCAATGTTTACAGGATGGTCTTTGTTTATCATTTTTAGTAGAAATAAGATTAACAAATGTATATATTGCTTCCCTGTCTAAATTTTGTGCTTTGAACATTAAACGGAAAATGATACTTTTACCTCATATGATGTATGAGCAGGAAGTGTTCTTAGAATTTAGAAGCTCGTGGACTCATTTCACTGCATGTGTTGGCTGTAGTGAGATGATTTCTAGTAATACAGAGTGTTTACTGGGTTTTCAGTTGGGAAGTTTACCTATAACACTATGTAATCCATTTTCACTTAAGCTGGATTCTTCCTTACAAATGTCCATCCAACTACTCATCTATTTATGCATTGATTTTTGTAGCAAAAAAGTACTAATTCAACTTTATGGTAGAGCAGAGCCATGGGAAATTGGGTCTTCTCTAATTTCAGTAGATACAACGTTATGGTTTCTAAGTGAAATGTCTCCTGAAAGCTCATGTGTTATTGATAGACTGATGCTATCCTCTTTTTCTTATTCAGTATTCAACACCCACCTCACCATTATAGCTGATCATTTTAAATTAATTAATGTATTTACTTTACGTCCCAATTGGAATCCCTACCTCCTCTCCTCCCAGTCCCACCCTCCCTCCATCTTCCCCAATCCCCCCTCTCCTACTCCTCAGAAAATGGATAGCCCCTCTATCAACTCACCACAGCACATCAAGTCACATCCGGACTGAACGCATCCTCTTACTCTGTGGCTTAGTGAGGCAGCCCCACCAGGGAGAAGTGATCAAAATGTAGGCAACAGAGTCCATGTCAGAGATAGTCCCAACTCCCCTTACTAGGGTACCCACATGAAGCCTGAGCTATCCATCCACTGCATCTGTGTAAGGGGCCTAGGTCCAGTATGGTCCTTGGTTGGTGCTTCATTCTCTGAAAGTACTCCATGGGCCCTGATTAGTTGGCCCTGTGGGTCTTTTTATATATCTCTACTCACTTCCAGATCCTTCTATCCTTCCCCCAGCTTTCTACAAGACTCTCTATACTTCACCCAATGTTTGGCTGTGCTTCTCAGCATCTGTTTCAACCTGCTGCAGAGTGGAGCCTCCCAGAGGACATTCATGCTAGGCTCCCATCATGATATCCTATCAGCACAAGCCAACAGCAATGATTCCAAGTAACTCTGGAACAAAATCTCTAAAAGTCTTCCTCCCCTACCTTGCTTTCCTGAGTATTTTGACAGAAATAACTAATACATAGTTTACTTCAGCAGTGAAATAAGTTCTCAATTTTCTTTTTGAATTCAAACCCTCAAACTCCTTAGACATTTATGACCTTTCTAGAGGATTCTTCATTTCTACTTTATAATAGAGTAGCAATTAGGAACACATGGTTCAAAAAATTTGAAATGTGGTTGATGCATTTGAATGACTAATATTTTATTTTATTTTAAATTATATATACTTAAACTATGTTTGTATTAATGAAATGTACACAATAGTACAACTTCAGAGCTTTGTTTGAATTGTTTTCAATATTATTCTTGTTATCTATAGCACTTCATGGGGCATTTCATTAAATATATGTGTGTGGTTTGTTTTTTATCTAAGTATATTCACAGCTATAAGGATTAGAACAATTCTATATAATTAGTATCAACAAAAGGAATCATGATATAGCATAAGGTAGTATAACACAACACAAAAGTTTAATTATAAACACCATTTCTTTTATTGACATCACAGAGTCCTGGGAGTCATGAAGAAAGGACAAGCTTTCACGAATTTGAAACTTTAAAGTGAATTTCTCACTTTTGGTACTTATCTGAAGTTCAGCTTTTTTCTCTCTGACTTTCCCTTGCTATAAGTACTGATATGTTTTACTACAGTGTGAATCTCGAAGTTTTGTTCTTGTAGTCCCCAAATATGGATTTTTAATGCACCTTTATTCCTTGATCTCATTTTTTAGTTCTAAAGAAAAGATACTGTCTCCTCTTTATTCTCACTACAAGAGAGACATAAACTAGAATACTAAGCCAGGAAAGAGTTAACAGTCCTTCCATGCACTTTATTCCTATCATCCTTATAGGGTGACATTTTGGACAGATTACAGGAATTAAAGAACCTCGAAAAGAAACAACCATTTACCAGCAGTGCTCGGGAAAATTCTGTAGTGCCCTGACAGTGTATGACCAAAGGGCCTGGAGTCATCCTAGGACCAATTAGCACTTAGAGTGATATTTCCAGAAAGAGGAAGAGTCCCCAAGCAGGCTAGGAAAAAGATCATATGGACATATGGTAGATAAAGTGAAGATAAGAAAGAGGTTAACAGAAAATTCTTTAAGAACTCGACCTTAGTGCCTATGACCTAGTGGTGAGAATACTGAGTGATGCACACTCAGAATATAATCCACCCCAGATTTTGAAATGACACAGGAACAAAAAAGTTAGAAGGCCTTATGCAAATGGAAAATGCATCATGAATAGTTTTGACAATAATCTAAATAGCACCTGGTTACATCCGGCTCTGGAGATACGAGTGGACTTAGGAAATAGTCGGAAGACTGAAAGGGCTTAGAAAAGGAATAATAAGAATCCTGGATGCCTAGCCTAACACAGATGCCTCAAGTCTACACAACAGAGCTCTCACTGACTGTGAGAAAAGCCACCAATATCACCAGGATGTGTATGAGCATAGTTAAGAATGACAGCCACAGAATCATGATAGTACCTGACAAATAAATGGTAATTTTAGGCACATGTAAGCAATCTTTGCAGAATGATATAGGCATAAAAAATCAGAACTATGCTTCATTTTGTTTTGGTGTGTATGTTTACTTCTCTCTCTCTCTCTCTCTCTCTCTCTCTCTCTCTCTCTCTCTCTTTCATTTTTTGGTTTATTGAGACAGGATTTTTCTGTGTAAACTTGGCTGTCCTTGACTCCCTTTCTGGACCAGGCTGGCCTTGAACTCCCAGGAATCTGCCTACCTCCATATACCCAATTGCTGGGTTATAGGCATGTGCTACTGTGCATGGGTGGTCAATCCTGTCAATCACTTTCTCCACCTGGAGTCTTGTCCAGCTACATAAGTGCACATATCTTGACTGTGTTTCTTTCTGAGAAGCTGCAATTTACTTCACTTGGAAAATGATCAAATTGAATATAGGAGCTACATGGACTGCCTACTTCCAACTATGTCCCACAACATCCACCCAATGTTTGTGACATGCTTTCCTCCAAAAGCAAGCAGTGGCTCCAGTTGGAGACTGTCAAGTGCCTCCTGCCCTGGAATGAAATGGGGCAACCACCAACACTCCATGTGTTCTGAACACATTGCTTATTCATGGTGGATATTGCCATTCTACCACCCTGTGTGCTCAATCAAGGGGATGTTATTATGACAATTCATTTCCTAAGGCAACTGCCTATTTGATGACTTAAAAAAACACAGAAATATCAGTCGTATAGCTCTGGAGGTTAAAGTTCAACATACAAATGTCAGTGGACCACATTCCATCTCAAGACTCAAGGAGAGATGCCTTCCTTTCTCCCTCCTAGCTGCTGGGTTCTACTATCATCAGTCTTTGAGGTTATGTGCACTGGAACTCTTATTGTTCCAAATTACACCTCCATTGTCACTCCATATTGACTCTCTGTGTCACTGTATCTAAATGTCCTTGCATCAGCTAAGTAACTATGCCAGTGGAATATCTTCAGTGACTTCATCTTGGTAAGAATGTATCTTCAAAGTCTCTACTGTTTTTTTTTATTCTTCTATCATATATTATATCCTAACAGCAATTTCCCCTCCCTCCTCTCCCACAATGACCCCCTTACCTCTCCTCTTCCCCAGATGCATCCTCTTCTGCCGTCCTTCAGGAAAAAAGCAAGCCTCCCAGGGACATCAACCAAGCAAGTCATAACAAGCTACAATAGAATCAGGCACAAACCACCACATGAAGGCTGGATCAGGCAACCCAATAGGATGAAAAGGATCCCAAAAGTAGGCAAGAGAGTCAGAGACAGACTCCACCCCACAAGAACACCAAGCTACTTATCCATAGCATAAGTACAGAGGACCTAGGTCAGACCCCTACAGGCTCCCTGATCTCTGTGAGCCCCTATTAGTCCATCAGTTGATTCTGTGTGCCATGTTCTCATGGTGTACCTAACCCCTCTGGTTCCTCCCATCCTTTCTCCTCCTTCTCTGAAAAACACTCTAAGCTACACCTAATGTTTGGCTGTGGGACTTTGCATATGCTCTGATCAGTTGCTAAATAAAGTCTCTCCAATCTTTTTTATGATGGTTCTGCTATGCTTGGTCCCAGAACACCCTAAATGCAGGACAAACTGTATGTCATAGAATTTGTAAAACATGTCATGTACTGGAGGTTAAGAGTCAACACCTCTTTTAAGAAGACAATAAAAGTATAATGCACCAAAATTTCCTGATTGTAATCACTAATCTTGGTTGATACATCTGAAGAGAGGAACCTCAGCTGAGATTATCCTGTGGGAATAGTGTAGGTCATTGTTTTGATTAACAGTAGATGTTTGAGGGCATAGTTCACTATGGGGAGTGCCATTGTTGGGTAGGTAGGTCTGAGCTATACAAAAAAGCTAGCAGAGCAAGCCACGGGATGCAAGTTAGTAAACAGCACTGTTCCAAGGTTTTTGCTTCAGGTCCTGCCTTTAGAATCCTACCTTGGGCTCCTGTTTTGGCTCAGCTCAGTGATGGACTATAAACTTTAAGCTGGAATAAAACTTTCCATGCCAAGTTGGGTTTGGTCAGTGTTTTATTACAGCCAAAAGAAAGCAAGCTAGAACAATGATATTAATGGATATTTCTTCTTTTGCTCCACAGACCCTGCTATGAATGGAAACAACCTAATGCTGATCAGGTGTGATAATGCTATGTCCATGAATGCTACGTTATATCAGATATTTACGTACATCTTGGAAATAAAATCCATTGCTAATGACTGCACATGGTTTTACAAAAATGTATCTGGTTATAATAACTATTGGATTATGTACCTGATCCCATCATTGATTTAGAGGTGAGCTTTCTTAAGACATGAATCAATAAACTACACCTGTGTCATTTATTATATAAAGTATCATATTCTGCCTTCGTGTTCAATGCCTGTCATATACAGGGACCTCAATAAATGTTTACCAAATGAGGGAAAGAAAAGGGTGTTAAAAGAGGGGAGGAAAAAAAGAAAGGCCTTGAGCAACTTTCTGGCTTCATGTTCAGTCTTCACTGTTAACCAGCTTAACTCCCCTTTCCACTTAACCTTTCCTAATGGCCTCCATCTATCTCCCTTTCTGGCCTTGCAAAGCTTCAAACTCATCCTCATTCATTAATGATAAGCTGAGAAGGGAGAGATAAAGAGTGATGGCTGAGATATTAATCTGGCTCCAATTTGCAGACAGAACAGATTAAGTCTGTGACTGAAGACTTGTGAGTCTGCTGGCTGCTAATAGAGACTGCTGTGGGGAGAGTCTGTTTGCATGGCCAGGAGCGATACTGCACGAACAACTGCCAGTCCTAAATGATATTCCTAAATTACCACAACTTAGAGTCAGTTACTCAGAATTGTGTGTTAAATACCTCACCTGCAGGAGGGGGCTATATTTACACAACTCTATAGCCAATCACATGCTGTATTGGTCTCACATCACTATATAACTATATGGCCACATCTTACCAATATAAGACAAACTATAGTGCACCTCAGCTTCTGCAGGTCAGGAAGTCAGGCCACAGTACAGCTGGATTATCTTTTCAATTTCTTGAAAGTTTGAGACGTTTGAGAATTCCTTTTAAGTTTACCTGATTGTTGGAGGAATTGCTGTTTTGGCTCCCGGTAAGAAGCCACTCTCAACTCCAAGGA
The DNA here is from genome assembly GCF_964271855.1 of Acomys minous. NCBI lineage: Eukaryota > Metazoa > Chordata > Mammalia > Rodentia > Muridae > Acomys > Acomys minous. The sequence continues at coordinate 120,711,110 of NC_140488.1, read as the reverse complement.
GTTGCTTTAGCTTCTCTTAACTTCTAGGACCCACATGGTCACTCTCTTCATTAAAATTAGGAAAGGAAAAAAAGACAGTCTTCCCAAGATGGAGGTCTTTCTTAGGGAATGAAATCATGAGAATTATGATCCACTAACTTCATAATCTATAGGTAATCATAAGTCTCAGATCCTGACAACACTCAGAGAGAAGACTCTACAAAGATCTGAAAACCAGGCCAAGGATAATAAGAGCCATCTTGAATCTGACTGCTAGATTTCCTGGTCCCAGTATGGTTTTCTTATTAAAACTTAGATGGGAGAGGCTTTTATAGAGAGGAAGCTACAAGGATCTATACAACCTGTAACATGCAAATGCCCAGTTACTATGTCTGGTTGCTACAGATCAACCATGTATTCTTAAAATGTGGAAATCTGTGACACAATGATGACAGAAGGTGGCGTCATAGGGGGATAAGCAATATCTGTTTGTAAGCTGCCCTGTTTATGACATTTTATTATGGAAACCCAAGTAAGATAACACAATGATAAATTAGTCTTTGACCAGTGCAGTTGACTGAGTATCTGCTTTGGTCCCTCAATTACTATGTTGAATCCTTAACCCCACAATAATGATGTTAGAAAGCAGATTCATACAGGGATGATGAGGTTGTGAGACTGGAGCCTTATGAATGGGATTAATGTTCTTATAAAAGAGATCATGGAGGAAATAGTGAGGGGATACCATGTATGAACCAAGAAACTTCTCAATCTGATACTCTTTAGACAATATATCTCTGTGATTTATGCACAAGTATTTTGTTACAACAACACAAATGTATAAAGATTGATGAATTTTCAATCTCATACTGAAATTGTCCTCACACATTGTTTATTCACACACATTTATTAAATATATATTAACATTTTAGTTGTCAACAGAAACTAATTTGTGTATCTTAAACTAATTAAGGGACTTTTTATTTTCAGAAACGTTTTTGTTACAAATAACTATTCAAATATGCTAATAGATGTCTTAGGGATAATGGCTACACTAACAAATACTTGAATCCTAGACCTGATAGGAAAAAATGACAAGGTTGGAACAGGTAAGGCTGTAGCATGGTTAACTAACTGTAGCTGCTGCCTGTTGCCCTTCTCCAAGCAACCCATGCTGAAGGAATCATGCAAAAAACGCACTTCAAGAGTGAGCACTTCACAGGAAAATAAACGTATCAGAACTTGCTTTAGACAGGCTGAGAAAGATAGACAGTAAGTTCTGAATTCTCTTTGTTTGTTATTTGAGAATGAATACCCCTCCCCTAAAAAGAAGAAAAACTCCAGCCACATTTTAATTAAAAGTGTATTGTGTTTGTCTTACCAAACTACATCTGGAGAATCTTCACATGCTAATTTTTTGCTCATTTTTATTTGCTATGTGTACGTGTCTTAAATAACCTTTGTTTCTGGCAGACAGGACAGGAATTTCAGTTTCTATAAAATAACCTTATGATGTGGCCACCTGGTTAAGTCCTAGGTTTTTATAAATAATGATACCATTTGAAAATAATTATTATTACTTTTGTCCTTCCAATTTGTAGATTTTTCTTTTCTCTTTTTTATTGTTTTTCTTTTTATACTAACTGTAACCACTAGAACATTGTGAATAATTGGTAGGCATTGACTTTGTTGGCTTCCTGCCCCTGCCTCCATTTCAGATTTTCAAGTGAGATTCCCTGAGTATAGCTTATGGATACATTGTAAAGCTATTTATCAGTTTAAGATGCTCTAATTTTTGCTCGCTCCTACTGTTTAGAATGGTATGTTTTAAATCATACGTTAATTTCTTATCTGTTCCCTAAATTTATTGACAAACTTCTGTCCTGGTTATTTTATTCTTTGATATGACAAATTACCTGAATGAAGCAATTTAAGGAAGAAAGAGTTTCTTCTGGCTTATAATTCTAATGTGGAACAGTCCATTATGGCAGGAAAGGCATATCAGCAGAAGCATGCAACTAGAAGGTCATATTTCATCAATAATCATGAAGTACAAAAAGAACCGGAAGTGGAGACAGTTTATAAACCATCAAGGCCCATCCTCAGTGACATTCTTTCTAAAGGTTCTACAACCTTCCCAAACAGAAGAGGCAACTAGGAACCAAATGTACAAACACAGGAGCCCACAGAAGACATTGCACATTCAAATCATAGCACTTATCAAGAAAACCCTCTATAGATGTGTTAATCAAGTAGATTAGATGATTAGATATACTTATCTTTAAGTGAAATCTCTAAGCATTGACAATTAAAAATATTCCCTCAAAAGAATGCATGCCCAAATGTATATACGATATTGTAAATATTTGATAAATATTGACTAAATCAATAACAGTATAGTACCTATGATTGTTATCTTGATTTTCAACTTGAAAGTATGTAGAACAACCTAGGAAATATATCCCCAGGTAGTTTCTATGAGCACTTTTCCAAAGAGGCATTACCAGTGGGTGATACCATCTCATGGGCTATGGTCCTTGGATGAATGCAAGGAAGAAAGCAGGTGAAGTGCCAGCATTCATTACACTCTGATTCCTGACTATGGATGCAATGTGACCAACTGATTCAAGCTCTGTCCTTCCTCACCATGATGGGCCATACCCCGAAGGTCTGAACTAAAATAAAACCATTCTCCCTAAATTGATTTGTGTTATATAGTTAGTACAGTACTATATTAGCAAATAATTGATGATGATAATTCTATTAAATAAAGCTTTTCATGATCATCAAAAAAATATATACAACACTTTCTCCCATCTAAGTACTAACCAGTACTCACTTTGTTTAGTTTTTAAAATCAGACAAGATTGGATGCATTCAGAATGGTATAGCCACCATAATATTTTATAGACAAATTGTATTACATAAAGTATGGAAATGTCACAGTGAAATCCATCATTTTGTATAATTAACATATGCTAACAAAAACCTGTAAAACACAGTATCTGATAAACATTTGGTCTTGGTTTTATCTTTATTCTTAGCCAGTATTTATATTCTCGGAATAACTTACAAGTTGAAGAAGCTAGATAGAAGATGAGATTTTATTTTCCAATCTCATTCTAACTTCTAACTCCTTAAATTATTCTTGAAAATTATCTTGTTCCATTTCTAGCTCATAGGTTTTTTTTTTATATTCTGCACTATTGAAGTGTGCCAACTGACAATTTCAACATTCCTTTCACTTTGCAGAAAGAGAAGCGTCTAAGAAAGCTGGACTGACTATATACAGTGCTATTATTATGAATGAGCAGATAGGCATATAGAATATTTCAATAAACAGATTTTTATTTTTGTTTTTTAATATATTTGTTTTTAATTTATATATTTTACATCCAAATTTTAGCCCCTCTCTGTCTCCTTATAGAACTGCCCTTCCTCTCTCTTCTCCTCCACTTCCCTAGTCCTCAGAAAGGGAATCTATCCTCACCTACCATCTGACCCCAGCCTACTCATCTGAACTGCCTGCATCCCCTTCCTTTGGCCTGGCAAAGACACCCCACCAGATGGAAGTGATCAATGAGTTGGCAACAGAGGTCATGTCGGGGGTAGCCTGTATTCCCCATATTATGGGACTCACATGGAGATTGTGCTGCCTATCTACTACATCTGAACAGGGGGTATAGGTCCTCTCCATGCATGGTCCTTGTTTGGTACATGAGTCTCTGCAGGTCTCCCTGGGCCCAGATTTGTTGGCTATGTTGTTCTTCTTGTAGAGCTCCTGTCCCCTTCAGGTCCTTCTATCCCCCCAACTCTTTCATAAGACGCCCTGTGTTCTGCCCCAAAGTTTGACTGTGAGTGTCAATATCTGCTTCGATCCCCTGCTTGATGGAGTCTTTCAGAGGTCACATGTGATAGGCTCCTGTCCTGTTTCCTCTCTTCAAGTGCTTCCCATGTCTGTTCTATTTGCTCTTATGAATGAGAATTAAGCATCCTCTCTAGGGTCTTCCTTGCCCCTCAACCAAAGAATGAACAAAGAAATTATGATACATTTATACAATGGAATATGACTCAGCTATTAAAAACAAGGGAATCTTGAATTTTGCAGGCAAATAAGTGAAACTAGAAAAGATCATCCTGAATGAGGTAATTAATACTCAGAAAGACATGCATGGTATATATTCACTTATAAGTGGATATTAGTCATATAATACAAGATAAAATACTACAATCTACAGGCCTAAAGAAGCCAAATAACAGTCAGAAATATTTTAAACAAGAAAGAATGTATGCTATTGTGAAGAAGGGTGACTCCTCTACCTAGGATGCCACTTACAAAGGATTTTATGAAGCAAAGTCTGATCTAAATTCAGAAGGTGTCTTAAGTTACAGCACAGGTTCAGCACAAGGAAATGGCATATGCAAAGGCTCTTTAGCACAAATGTGTTAAAGCACTATACAGGGTAATCTAATAAATAGATGGATACTCATTAGCTGTGAACACTTTGGAAACCACAGAAAATCACATTGAATTCACTACATGTTAGTCAGTAGTTAGTGCATGATTTGGGTTCATTATGTTAATCAAAATTGTGTTTCTATAGATGACAGATAGAAAAGTGATCCTGGGTTATGCAGCCCTTGATCAAAATTAGGAGTGTTTCAATCTTACTTTTTAGTGCAATGACCCTATAAAGAGTGAAAGGGCTCTTGACTGATAAATAATTAGGTTCATTGTTCCCAATGTTTCAATCCATAGACACATGACTCCACTGCTGTGAGCCTGATGTGCAACAGGTCCCTATGGTGAAGAGTAAATAGTAAACACAGAAAGATGTGAGAAAGAACAATGAGCTGGAATCAAGAAATAATTCCCAAGAATTTAACTTCAGTGACCTACAACTGGGACCCACCTCCAATATTCTGACACCTCTCCATAATGCCACCACTATACACAGACCAATGGACTAGTCCCTTGATGAAGATAGAGCCCTCATGATATAACCATTACCTCAAAGCATGACCTGACAATGAAGCCCTGAACAGAGAAATTTTCAAGGGATATTTCAGATTCAAAGAATAGCAACACAGTTAGCAAAGTTTATACTGATGACTTAACCTTTCTACTTTATGTTTCATATTGCTCTGGGTATGGGTTGTATCATTCAAGAGCCCTTTCACTCTTTATAGGGTTGGCCTTCTTACTTGGGCCAGCCTTATACAAACAGCATTGTTATTCAACAATTTATCTATATAAGCTCTGCTGTGGGTCATTGCCTTAAGCATAGGATATGTATCAGGTTATGTATAAACACTTTCCATTTACTACACATCTTCCTTTAAAAGTAAACTCTAGAATATACATGTATCAACTATATAATAAGTTTATGCTTTAAAGCCACAATTTAGAGAACATCCCTGTCACCCTTGTATGACTCAGACATCCGAACTCAGCACACAATCTTAAGAATACTGATGGATGTCCATTAAAAAGCATTAGAGGTGGGTACATTGCTTACTGTACATCAAGAGGATGGATGAGTGGATTATAACTAGCTGTAACTCTAGCTCTGGGGTCTCTGATCTAAACTCCTCTTGAGGCCTCCATAGGCACCTGCATTTACATGCACACACACCACAGACACACACACACACACAGAGAGAGAGAGAGAGAGAGAGAGAGAGAGAGAGAGAGAGAGAGAGAGAGAGAGAGACAAGAGAACAATAGCTCAGAAAAGTGAGGATAGTTTCATATCAGTATCCATCCTATTCTTGAAATTGCCCAAGATGGAAATTTACATGTGTTGTTTCTGTCATTTTTCTTCCTTTCTACACTAGATGTCACTGTGTAGCTCATTATTAAGTAGTCTAAGAAAAACCTCAGAGAAATGGAAACGATTAAAAAAAAAAAAGGAAGAAGGATAGTTTCCCCAAGCCATTGTCACATGGCAGCACCAAGAGCAAGCACTCTGCTTACCCTTCAGACAGAGACAGGACAGGAGACTGCTCACTCTCTGCACTACACAGAAGGTGAGCCTGCCCTCATGGAATGCCATGAAGCCTTAACAACACCTCAAAATATGTTTTTCTGTCTTTTCCCCATTTGCATACCTGTCAACCTGATAAAAAGTGAGAATTTGGGAAATGCAAATAGCTTACTCATGAAATTTAATGAAGTGCGCATATGCTCTAGTTTTGAAGTCTTGCAAAAATATACCATTCCTTTGAAGCTTTAAAAAAATGACTTTCATGTAGACAATGGAGCTTGGAATAGAATAAGGACACCTCCCACATTCTTTGTCTAGTTTTGACGTCAGAGTAATTCTTTGTACATAATCCTTAAAGTCAGCTTATGTGTTTAATCAGGAATGTGTTTGTTACTCTTTCCTTAGATAGAATGACTTGAGAGAATTTTTTTAGACAGGCTCTTATTATGTAGGTCTGGTTGTCCCAGAATTAGCTATATAGACCAGATTGACTTTGCACTCACAGAAATCCATTTGTTTCTTCCTCCAAAGTTCTGGATTAAAAAAAATGACACACTGCCTAACCTGACTTAGAATATTTAAACCAGGAAAAGCCAATCAATCTGCTAGCTGTGCAATATGTCCAGATTACCTACCATGTATTACCAGAGCCCAGAATCCCACTGATGGAGCATCTTGTACACACAAAGAACCTGCATTTCTTGTATCTAAGGACCAAGACTAGACAAGGAAGGATACTGAGATTACAAGGCATTTAAATTCCATCAAGATGATGAGTCATTGCCGGGTGGTGCTAAATTAGAAAAATATTTTCCAGAGATGGAGTCATCGATCATGTCCAAAGTTGTAACAAGATTAACTACAAACATAAATTGAATTGAATAATATTTGAAAGTGCTAAGAAAATACCCAGATTATCTTCAAAATTAAATATAGTATCAGTCCAGTGAAGATAATATTAGCTGAGAGAGTTACATTTTTTTAAACATGCAAAAGTTAATGATATATTGTGTGTTGGGGTGGGGGGGGTGAGTGTACAGGAGACAGAACCCAGAATTTGTATGTGTTTGGAAATTGCTCTACCTCTAAGTTACATCCCCACCCTCTACCTCATTGATCTAAGAGGCAACACTACACTATACATACAGCTGGTGACATTGAGTTCAAAGGCATGTTTTTATGTGATATAAAGTTAAGCTAAGAGGAAAGTCACATTTTTCAACTGTTTTAAACTGTCCAGCATATATAAGTCTATTGGAGTCTTTTCATATTCTGCATAAGAGCCATCTTTCTCCAATGAAGAGCAAAGCAACCATTATTCTATTATTATTAGGAAATGATAGAAATGGTAGTGATGGTGGTGATCATGATGGTGATGATGAGGAGATAGTGGTCATGATAATGATGGTAATAATGATGATAATGATAATAAATAAGGAGGCAACCTCACTAATCTTACTCTTCATTCCTGTAATTATTAACCAAGGATTATCCCAGTTATGGAACCTAACTTTTAGCTTTCATCTGAAACTTCTTTCTTCTAATGAGTATGGTTAAGAACAACTTGTAGAAAGGAATACAATCCACACTAAATACTACTTTCTGCAGAATTTTCAAGCAAATAGAATATAATAAAAATGAGCTGTGAAACATTTCTCCCCCAAGCAAAAAATATTGAGGAGAGTTTGGTATGACTATTTTTAAGGAGTTAGAATGTTGCATGTGATTCCTCGGGGGAGGGGGGGTCAAAGGTAAATAAGCACCACTTCTGGCTTTAAGTGGCAGCGGATAGACAGATACTGGAATTTTGTGCTCACTAGGTTTCCAGGTTGATTTCCTGCCTCCTTCTAGTCTCTACAGAAGCTGACCTCTGACTGTTCACAACAGCATCAAGATGTTGATAAGACTCCCTCCTCACCCACTCTTACTTTTCTGCCATCTCTAAAGCTGTACATACATCCCCACTTCCATGATCATCCCTGCTACATCTTTCTTCTTTGTATGCAACTTTCAGCTGCATCTCACTAAGCCTGAGTCTTAAAATAGAAAATGTGCAAATACAGAATTTGGCAGTTCTTTCTCAGCACTGTGATTTGATTCCCAAGGCTATGTTCTTACTGCAAAACCCTCTGTTTGCCATTGGCATTCAAACACGGTTGTAGCTGTGATAAACCCCTTGCCTTTCTTCTGTGATAAAACAGACTTTCACCTACTCCCTCAGCTCTGTCCATGTGGAGGAAACCCCTTAGAAAGCTGTAGAAAAGACTGTCTTTTTAGGAGGAAAAGAGAAACAAACAGAGGAAAGAATAATTTCATAATATCTCTTGTTCTATGAAACACCCTATTACCAACTATTATTGCTGTGTCAGGAGTATAATAAACTCAATGTCCTTAGGCAACTTGTCATTTGATTCAGCACTTTGAAAATGCAGCCAAACATTCAAAATCACTGTGGAAGCCAAAGACACAGATTCCCTGACACGATTCATTCCCAGAATGTTGCACCTGAGCTGAGGCTGATAGTTTGCAAGGACAACCACTTTCCCTTGGAGATGCTGATGTTGCTTGTCTAGCAGTGGACATGCAATATAATCCCACTTGCCAAAATGCCACAGTAAAGAAAGGATGACGGCATTATGTGAGAGTATCGGGCAGGTAGCTCCAGGCAGTAAGCATAGGGACAATCTGTGTTCAGGGAAAACATCATATGTAGATTCCATTGGGAGAACATAGGATAAAGCAATGATTTTGGCACCAGTCAGAACCAGGCCTGAGGATAGAAAGTAAAGAGAAAAAAATCAATACTTTTGCCATGTGGTTCAATCTAGGACAAAAATAGAGTCAGACTAAGAAAGAGATGAAAGGGGTAGACTTGAGGATTGACAGCCTATCCAGGGTAGCCTAAGAGTGTTTGTTGTATGTAGCATGGGAGATTTGTCTATATTCTGTAGGAGTTCTATACAAGCTAATGAATCTGGGTTCTAGAAAGGGCCACAGGGCATTGGATACAGCCGAAGGGAAGTAGATGAAGCATAAAGGATGCTCACACTGACTATCTAAAAACATGTACCTTAATGTGAAAGATAGAGACTGTCGCTGATACCTTCTCTTTCACAGCTCAACATTTCTGAAAACCAAAGTTGGCTGTATCCAGAAGACATCTTGACACTTCACTGAATTAAAAAACAATGTGATTTTACACTTTACTAGAAACCATGGAAAATACAATCTATTTATTCTATAAAGCCAGCCCCTAGTATTTCCGAAAGCTTAATATTTAGAAGCAGATTAACAGTTAACAGCTGCCAATACTATTCTTCAGTATAGCAGTGCAGGCATGTCTCATTCTGAAAAGATTGAATTGCCACACTAGGAATACATTTTTTAAAACATTATTTCATCCATTAATGATTTCACACACATATACAGTGCATTTTGGTCACTTTGACATCCTATTACTTCTGTCATCCCCTCCTCATCTTGCTAGACCCTCTTTTCTGCCCAAGAAGTTCCTTGTGTGTGTGTGTGTGTGTGTGTGTGTGTGTGTGTGTGTGTGTGTGTGTGTGTTCTAATGAGGTTTTATTTACTAGAGCATGGATAACTAACTAATGACTACATTACTAAAGAAAATGTCTCCTACTGCCCCAGGAACAAATATCTGCCAATAGCTTCTCAGGAAAGGTAGCATTTCCTAAACTCTCCTTCATCCATAATGTAATGTTAGTAAGCCTCACCTTGTCCTTGTACAAGTACCAGAGTTGCTGTGAGCTCATGAGTGCAATGACAACCTTGAAGGTACTTCACAAAACTCCTCTCTGTACTCTAGTTTGTACTCTAGTTTGTGTGTGGAGGCACAAACTAACATTCTTGCCACTCCATCTTCAGCTGGGAATACAAATACCTTAATGGATCATGTGACTACTCAAAAGGAAAGCTCACATCCTGCTTTCACCTATAGAAACTGAATGAAGTGAGAGGTCATGATATTCTGCACATGAATATGAAAAATTCTCACTGTATAGGGCAGAGCAGAGACAATAGGAACTATTCAGGCAAGTTTTGGAGATGAAAGGATTCACTGTTCTTTCCAGAGAAGACAAGAGATAAATCCTCAGCTCAGACCTGTGGCATAAAAGGAGGCCCTAAGAAATGGCAGTAGATCAGGACTTGGATTGAAATAAGATGAGTCAGGCAGACTTGTGGAAGCTTAACACAGCACATATAGTGGACTCATGGGTTACAGTCAATTCATTTACAGTGGATTCATCTCTTTAGGGAAAGTTTATTCAGGGTATGATTGAGGATAGAATTGTAGACCTATATGCATACAGCTTAGGCATTGAGAAATGCATGGAGTTATACATAGTTATAGAGATAAACATAATTGTAACTGTAGCCATAGATGTATACATAGGTTTAGGTGCATGAGTGGAAGTCAGCACAAACATATTACTAACTAACATTCATTGGTATGAGTATATATTGTGTTCTGCATATGTGTGTTTCTTTTTAATATTCCTATATGGAAATCTTCACTCTTCTCCAAGGTGATGGCATTAAGAGGTGATGAGTTTTAGAAGTCATGATGTTATTATGGTAAATTTTAATGAATGGTATTACTGTCCCTGTAAAAGATATCCCTGATGGATCCCTGACCATTATACCCACTGATTTGATAGCAAGAAGGTGTTAATCTATAAGCCAGGCAGTATCTCTCACTAGACCCTAAATCGGCTACGTCTTGACTTTGGAGTTACAGTCTCAAGAAACATGAATGTTTTGTGATTTTTTGTTTTTGTTTTTTGGTTTTTGTTTTTGTTTTTATTTTGTTTTGTGATTTTTATCCTCTAATCTATGATATCCTATAATGAGAGACAAATTAGTTGGTCTTCAATTGATGATATCAAACATATTCAGATTAAATCTTAAAACATTTCCTTGATTTATTTTTTGTCTTTGCAGGTCAGCCTTTAGTGGTGTTCCTATATATTATACTGAAACATTGATCACAACTATTCTATGACTTTTCCTGTGGAGGCACAAACAAACATCTACTCACTCCAAGTAGAGAACCACTGACAGATCAAACAATTCCACCAACAGTTCAACAGAGTGTACCCGTAAATTTATCTGGGTACATTATGTGAGCATTGGTGAGAGATTATACAGAAGCATAGCTACTCAAATATAGCTGCATTACTGAAAAACCTACCCAGGATGAATGAGGACTCACAAATACTGAATCCTTAAAACTACTACATAGTCAGAGACAGTTTACATCATCAGACAATCACTTCGCTCCAGCAATTGTTACTGCTTTTAAAACATTGGGGGTGGTCCTTATTAATCTTTTGAGATTCACGAGCTTCCCGAGACTTATAAGTTGTTTACTTCCTGAATCCTAAGAACAAAGGATATCAAAGTTTCAGTCCCTAGAGTACTGCTACACAAAACTTTAGTGCAGTGTGAAAGAAGGCTAAACACCAGTATCACCATCTTCACTAGCAGATATGTTCTTATTTTTCACAGGTAGTAAATAAATCTTTACTTTAAAGCACAACCTGACCCAGACATTGAGTTCATGGTACCAATTCTATCAGCTATACCTGCTCACAATCTCCATGTTATGTGTAATCTTTCTCTTGTGCAATTTTCCAGTACTATGTAAATAAGAGTCCCTTTAAAACATATTAAAAGTCAAGCAGCCATGACAACCAGCTGTCATCATACAAGATGTGCTTATATAGTTCCTGGGCAAGGAGCTCTCCAATTCTCTTGGTTTGTTAAATGATTCCATCATGGTCTGCCATGTTTACTTAGTGTTCACTTTACAACTGAAGTTTGAATTTTCATGGTTTGTGTGCGTGCATGCGTGTGTGTGTGTGTGTGTGTGTGTGTGTGTGTGTGTGTGTGTGTATACAGAGATATGATAGGTGCATAATTCTATAAAATAAAATCTGTGACTATGTGTTTGCTTCACATCATTAATGTCAGAAAATAAAGTTAAGATGCTTTTTGAACTATAAATATTAAAACATAAATAATCCTAGTCTTATTGCAATTTGATATGCCAGGTTTGGTTGATATACCCGGGAGGTCTGCTCTTTTCTGAAAGGAAACAGAGAAGAAGTAGATCTGGAGGAAAAGAGAGATGGGGGCGGGCGACTGAAAGGAGAGGAGAGAAGGGAAACTGTGTAATATATAAGAGAAGACTAAATATTTTAAAAGAAAATACAAAAAAAATCTAAATTTCTATAAGACAGGAAAAATTTGTTTCCCATATTTTACTTAAATAAATAGAAGTGAATGTGTAGACTCTTGCTTGAAATATGCACTATTTCAGTATTCTGGGATTTCCTAATTAATTCTAATAAAATTCAATTGTTATTTAATTTATGTTTTAACACTTGGGTACTTGTTGGGGATTAAATATTTTCCCTAAATGTTTTATATATTGAAATGTAATTGGCATTTGTGATGTTAAGAGATGAATAAATCACAAAAGGTTAAAAGGAAATGACATATGACTATCCTTATTTTCTGCCCAACTATAGTATGAGGACCCAGATTCACTCCATACATGAAGACTAAGAACCATCTTGGAGATAAAGAGGTCCAAACCATAGTAAGCACTGAATACAGAGACACTTCTGTTTTAGATTTTTCTGACTCCAGAAATGTAACAAACATTTTTCCCTCTATAAATTATCTAACACTAGGCAGTTTGTTACAGCAGCAAACTAATAAACTGTGAAAATATGGAAACTTACTACCCATTATCATTCATATTGATTTCTCTTAACCCTGTATGCATAAGCATTAAGGAATCCTCCTGAGATTTTCTGATAGGATTCTATTCATCAATGAGCCCTTGAAACCCTCCTTTTATTTCCATCATTTACGGCGTAGCAACTTGGTCCAGCAGAGCAAGTGAGCAAGAGGCCCACAGTAAAGAGAAAATATACTAGCAAAATGGAATACCATCATTTGAAGGTACAGCCCACCAGTTTTTTTGATATATTCTATTTGTTAGAAGCATATTTCTAAGTACATGAAATAAATGAAGGATGAGGATTACATAAATGTATGAATTCAGGAAGAAGGCCTGAAGATTCCCCTTAAAATACTCTTCTACTGCTGGTGGGAGTGCAAACTTGTTGAACCACTCTGGAAAGGAATATGGCACTTTCTCAGAAAATTAGAAATAGCTCTACTCCAAGACCCAGCTATAGCACTCCTGGGCATATATCTGAAAGATGTCCCACCATACAACAAAACTTTTGTGCACTTGTGTTCATAACAGCCTTATTTGTAATAGCCAGAACCTGAAAACAACCAAGATGTCCCTCAACAGAAGATCAGATAAAGAAATTGTGGTACATATACACAATGGAATACTATTTAGCTATTAAAAACAAGGAAAATTTGAAGTTTGCAGGCAAATGGATAGAATTAGAAATGATCATTCTAAGTGAGATAACCCAGAACAAAAATGACACGCATGGTATATACACATATACTCACTTATATGTGGATTTTAACCCAATATAGACATCCTCTGAGAGACTCAACGCAGCAGGGGATAGGGACAGTTATGGAGATTTGAAGCTAGACATGGACAGAGTCCTGAGAGTGTAGGGTGGCCCTGTCAGGCCACAGAGGAAGAGGTCATATGTAGTACAGGGGACACTAAATAAACTAAGGTCAGACTTTAGGGGAGGAGGGATCCCCTTTCTAAGGACTAGGGGAGGGAGGAAAAGGGCATGAGAGAGGGGATGGGATCAGGAGTTGATGAGGGAGGAGGTGGGATTGGGAGGGGATGAGAGAGGGGGCTACAATTGGGATGTAAAGAATTCAAACTGCAGAACAAGCAGGTAATTTATATTCCTAATCTCATTACATGGGAGTAGCTCTGAGACTGGCAGAGATAAGAATGTAAATGCATAGAAAGGCTTCATGTTGGCCACAGATTCTCTGTGACTTAATATTAGAGGCCACTCTAGTACAGCATGAAGGAAGATTTGCAGACACCTTATGTCCGCTCATGCAATGAGCAGAGAACCAGCCTTAATTGCTCTGTGCATCCTACACACCTGATACAATTGTAATATTAGAACTGTATAATACTTGTGAGAAATTATGTTTTCAGAACAAAAGAACCAGACACTGATGCTGGATCAGACCTGACAGGATTCATTCCTCTCAGCATGATAGATACTGACATCCTGCATCCTCCTATCTCCAGCCCCAGATGACTCTGTTGCTATTACCCATCAAATTTGGACAGCTTCCCAGACAACAGTGTAGAAAACTTCTGATCCAATTTGAACCACCATTGCAATCTCCTATTAAGCCTGGAATCTCTCAACATTCAGAAACTGGACCACAAATGCAATCCCTGGCTTAATTAACGATTTTCTCCAATCTTTTTGGGCCCCTTCCAAGGTATTATTTGCCCCAATTCAGCCTGAAGAAACCTTAAAAGAACAATGCACCATTCCTTCTAAGAGGGGTCATATAGGTTTCTGTTTGCTCTCTTGGTCTACAAGTGCTTATTCCCATCAGGAGGTGGTCATAAGTCATTACTGGTCTTGTACAGAGAAAAAACTATGTGAAACTCAGGGACGTCTCTCATTTCCTTTATCTTGCATACTGCATATGTAGGTAAGGATATAGGAGCTAAAAAGAAAGAAAGGGAGATATAGAAACATAGAGGGAGGATAGAACAAAAACTAGATTGAACCTACTTCTTAACTCAAGGCCTTAGTTGTTATTCATAATGAAGGTTATGTCTAAGTCATTGGTATAGAATTCAGTATATTGATACAAAACATGGGCAAGTCAAATGCTTGTCAGATTTTAGCACAAAAATGTATATCCTAAGTCTAACAGATAGATATGACCCTATCGATATATGAGGTAAAATAGTTAAATAAGGTCTTCAAAAGCCTCAGAGACACACAAAATATGGCATTTAAAGACCTTTTTATAATCTTAAATTTCTTTGACAACAAGTTAACTCCTGACAACACCCAGCTGACCTCAAAGAAGATGATGAGCATCAAAGAGCCTCCTTATGGAGATGCCTTCAAGTGTGGCAACCAGCAACTGGGCAAAATGTCCTCATTCCTGCCCCAAACTGAATTCTGCCTTAAAATGGGCAGCTTAGATGCAGACAGCGTCAATCACAGCACTCTACCAAGACAGGGTAAGCAAGTCCTCAATAGTTCCTGCCCTGCAAATAAGTCTGGCAGAGATATTGGACCAGAAAGCCGAAAATGAGGCTCCAACGTTATAGAGAGTGTTGAGTGACTGTTCAGGCAGTAAACTGTCTCAGTTAATTTGTTCATTTTGGAAGCTGCTAACCTACACTACTGGTTCACTCAGGAATTTAAGTTTTATTCTTTCTCAAGTCTCTGAGGTGCATTGAAGGCCAGATAGTTTAGTTTTACAATCAAGTTTAGTTGGTTAGGGGATAAGATCTTTTTAGATCAAGATAAAGAAGTTAAGTTATTAGAGTTGAGATAGGATGGATATTGAATTTCATTCAGAAATTTAGACCCAACAAGACAGGAAAAATGTTTACTTCAAGTTGGACAAATACAAATAGCCAAACCACTATGAATGTAACATTTATAGAACTCATGATTGTTACATGTTTCTCCCTGCTGTATGTAGTTTGTTTTATACATGTGTAATAAAATAAATGTATTAGAAAATAAAATGTAAACTACAAAGAGAAAAATAAACTTTCAAAATAAAAACAGCAACAAAAAATATTTGTCTTAAACATCAGCCAGGCTTTCTCGTGACTACAGACTCTGACCTCCCTTTTTTTCTACCACTTTCTTTCACAAATCATTCTTGTTAATCTGTCTCTGCACTTTGAGATCCACACCTTCTCAAGGATATAGGCTCACTACAGTTAACAAACATGTATTACATTGTCTTATTTGTCTACCACTCTTAATGCATCAATACTTTTCTACTAACACACAACTCTATTTAAATCCTGCTTTATGTTACTAGAAGGTTGATTTCAATACACCCACTACAAAAGTCTTGACCACAATATCATGTTTATAATAGTCTTTGGGCTTAAATAAGATCTTCTTTAATGATGATGGTGATGGTGGAGGCAGGGTGGATATGCAAGCATACATACATTGATGAGTACATTCAAACATGAGCACACTGGAGATCAAACCTAGGACCTTACCCATGCTAAGCAAGTATCTGCCACTGAAGTACATCATCAGCGCCTTCTCTTTTATTTCTAATAACTATCCAGCATAAATTAATTTTTACAGTATCAAGAGCTGGGGATCATTAGTGCACATCAAGATGATGTGGATGGGTGAAATTTCATAAGATACTACCCTGAGATGAAGAATTACAGACTGCTGCAGGAGAAAATTTTTTTCCAGGGACAAGCCTTTGATATATTATCCAATCCTGATTGATCAGCCCCTAAACACACACACTCACATATGAGTAACACTAAATGGACTCAACAGATTGTGTGTGTGTGTTTGTGTGTGTGTGTGTGTGTGTGTGTGTGTGTGTGTGAATAAAAACAGTAATTATAGAAGATAAGGTTGTGAATTTGAGAGGGAGTTGGGAAGAGGGCTAGAGAGTTGAAGGGGACCAGGGAAGAGTGGAAATCATGTAACTATAGTGTGTTTGTGAATTTTTTTTTAAAAAAGAGGGAGGTGGTAATAACTAGAGGCCATCCTAGAAGAGATTTGCCACTGTATGTGTTCATATATTTGTTTGTGTATATATCTATATGTGTGTCTGTATTTCCAAGATAACTCAGAATAAGACTGAAGTACTTCATCTTAATCATTAGCTCTTTTTACATGGTATCAGCATATACTATGTTTACATATTAATGAAGCATATCCTGTTTTTAAGTTGATACCAAAGAATTTCAATGTTCCTGAAAATGTGAAAAAAGAAACAAGGTTCTCCCTTCAAAGGGAGTTTATTCAGGAGCCAAATATGAGTGAATACAGCCCAGGAACATAGATTTAAGCTCCCTCAAATACCATGTCCCAACACAGTAACAGTTTCATGATTTTTTATAGTAAGTGAATAAAGAAAGTCATAAAGTAAGAAATGTTCCAAATACATTATTGGTTACATCAGGTAGAGTGGTTCCTGCAAAATGGGTAGTGCTATGTGATGATATTCTTAGCTTATGAGTTAGGAAAAAAGCTTGGAGTCTGTAAATTCCAAGAAAAATTTAACTGATATTTACAAAAACTTTAGGTCACATATAGAGGTATGAAATGAAGGGCTAATATAGGGACTGACAATAGCCCAAGATAATTTACCTTTGCACCTGCAATATCGCAACCTTTCCACAATCACTGAAATTCTACTCAGTCTAGTCAACCTCATGGAATATTTAACACAGGCACTCATCTC
Organism: Acomys minous; assembly: GCF_964271855.1. Lineage (NCBI taxonomy): Eukaryota > Metazoa > Chordata > Mammalia > Rodentia > Muridae > Acomys > Acomys minous. The sequence goes on along the minus strand of NC_140488.1, from coordinate 120,693,711 downwards.
TTGAGGGAACTTTAGTTCACATTTCAAAGGATTAATACTGCTTGGATGACCTATATAATAAAGGAGGAACAGAAAAATCCAACCAGGATAGCAGCTGTCAGCAGTAGACTCTCCAAAAGAGGTAAAGATTAATTTCCCAGAAACCAGTTATCAGTGTCTTATTAGACCCAGAATCAAATTCACAAAATGAAAACAAATACAATTGAGGAGAAAAATAAATAAATGAAATGAATAAATGAATAAATAAATAAATAAATCATTGTCTTCTCCTTGAGTCTGTATGTTAAATAAGTCAGACTTGACATTAAAAACTTAATAGCTCTGATGGAATCAGTTGCAGCCCTACTCCTGTAAAAAAAGAAAATGTTAATGAGGAGAAAATGTGGGTGATTAATAAATGTGATTGTAATGAAATGACCTTTATTTATTCGCTGAGCAATTAAAGTAATTAGAAGAGACCCAACTGTGTTGAGAATGTCACAAAGCAGAACCCAATCCAATCACCTATCATTTTTGTTGGGAGGAAAATAAGTCTATTTGATACATGTGTTTAGACAAAGGAATACTTTAAAAGCTGGCTTTTTGAGTGAATATAAGAGTTTTGGAAAGTGTCCAGGAAATTATCCTACTTTTATATAATTATATAAATATACCCTAATGCAAACTACACCCCCATGAGATAATAAAGCAGCTTACAAAGATTTAACTTCTGTAGCCTCACATATCTTTTGAATTTCAATTATAAATCCTCCTTGGTCCGTGGACAATATCAGTCAGAAAACAGTGGCTCAGCAGCACCAGGTCATAATAAGTCCCTGTCATGGTTCACTGGGGGAAGTGCGGACAGAGAGAGTACATTTTCCCTAAAAAGCATTTGTCCTATATTTTTTGGCAGAAGAAGAACAGCAATTCTGCTTTAAAAAAAAAAAAGCTAAGAAGGAAATCAATCTACATTGGAGAGTCAGCAGTAAATTTTTCCTCTATTAAACTTATGAGGAACAACAGAGCATTATTGCTGTTATTCTAAGGGATCAAGAAATTCAATACACCCTACTGTCATGCTCAAGATCCCTTTTCTCTCTCTTCTTCTCAAAACTAACCAGGAGCTGAGGATATGCTTCAGTGAGTAAGGTGCTTTTGCTGGAGAAACTCGGGGGCCTCAGTTTGATCTGTAACACCCTCATAAAAAGAAAACATGGTTTTATAACCCTATATGTGAAGTAGTGGCAAGCATACATTGGTAGTAACCAAAAGCTCTCTAATTGGACTTAAGACCCACTCAGTAGGACAGAAATCATGCCTGGTAGGAAACTTAACCAACTACTCAGGGATAGTGAAATTATGGATGTTGGAGAAGAGCCTACACCTACAACTTTACTAAACCAGCATAATTCCTAATTACATTGTAAATATTTGTCTTTATATGCACAGATATAGTCCTCACCCCTCATCAAAGAAACATCTTCTTTCCATAGACAAAGACCATTATAGAAAACTGCAACCAATTAAGATGCAAAGTTGTAGAGACCAGTCTCAATTGAAACACCTACAAAACACTTCTATACCTAAGGCTCAGGGAACATTACAGAAGGTGTAGAAAGATTTTAAGAGCCAGAGACAAGAGAGTTTGTATCTCCTAATAATGTCAAAAGATATGCCCATGAGGTCTTACAAACATGACTGCTTTAACATGGACAACAGCAACAAACATACTAATATGGATATCGGAAAGACCAAAAGGACTTAAGCCTACACAGACATTTATAGGCAACTAAGGAATGTTGAGAGCAGGAGAAATAGTCTTCCCCATGGAAAATGCACCAATTGGTTATTCAGTGCCAAACGGTCAGCCCTGAAAACATACATGCAAGTAATATGAATTTATGTATTTAGGAATGCATATGTGTAGGTAGCAATGATTAATGAAAAAACAGAGCACATTAGGGTATATGGGAGAGTTTGAATGGAGATAGGGAAAGAAATGATTTAATTATATTTTAATCTCAAAAAATAAAAGAAATTTAAAGATATTTTTGCTATATTTATATATATATATACATTTATATTATTATACATATATAAGATAAAGTACCTATAGCAAGAAGAACCATGAAACAATCAGGAATTATATAAATGTTACATTCATAGTGTTTTTGTTATTTGTGTTTGGAAACCCTGAAGGAAACATATTTCCTATCTTTGTGAGTCTAAAATTCTAAATGTAAATCAATATCAATCATATCTCATCTCTATCAACCTAAAACATCTATCTAGACCTAAAAATATCTTAACTCCTAAACAACTAGGCTCAATTGTAGAACTAAACTTTCTGGTGTTCAACTCCATCAGAGTCTTGGAAAGGAATAAAATTAATTACCTGAGTAAACAGAAAGTGCAGGCTAGCAGCTTCCAATGTGAAAAAAAATTACAGAGACTGTTTGCTGCCTGAATAGTCACCCAAAACTCCCTATGACATTAGAGCATCATCTTTATCCTTCTGGCCCAGTATATCAGACAAACATATTTGTGAGGCAGGACCTATTGAGGACTTGCTTATCCTGTCTCGGCAGAGTTTGGCTGTCAATTCTGCCTGCATCTAAGCTTGCCCACTTTTAGGCAGAATTCTGTCAGTGGCTGAAATGAGGACATTTTGCCCAGTAGTTTGTTTGCCACATTTGAAGCCATCTCCATAAAGAAGTTCTTTGATGCTCATCATCTTCTTTGAGGTAGGCTGGGGTTGCCAAAAGTTAACCTATCTTATTGTCAGTGAATCTTTAAAATACTAAAACATCTTTAAATGCCATATTCTGTAGGTCTCTGAGGTTTTTGAAGACCTTATCTATTTTACCTATAGAATCATATATATATATATTGAACCTAGGATGCATATTCTTGTAATATAAATAGACTAGTAATTAACATTACCATGATTTGATCAATTAACAATTTACTTGTGTAACTTGCTTATCCCAAATAGCCTGAAATACTACTTTGAAAGTACTGGAGGTAAACCTTGTATTCTACTTGAGTTGTATATGTACAGTACCTCAGATTAGAGTAGAAATATATACAATGTATGTGAATAATAATCTTAAATTTGAATCTACACCAATGTATCAAAATTAATCATATTTTGCATCAATATACAAAATTCTATACCAATGAATTAAAAATAACTTTGTGAGTGACAATTAAGGCCTTAAGTTGAGGAGCAGATTCAATAATCTATCTTTTGTCCTATCATCCTCATATATTTCTATAGTCACCCTTCTTTTTTTTAACTTCTTTCTGAAAACCTGAGAAAGAAAGATAAAGGAAAAGAGAGACATCCCTGAGTCCAACAGTTTTCTCTTTGAATAAGACGAATAGTAACTTATAACTAACTCACAATGAAAGTAAACATCTATAGCCCAAGAAAGCAACCAAAAACCCACCCAACCCCCCTTAGGGGAAATGGGGCATCATTCTCTTAAAGTTTTTTCTGGCTGATTCGGGATGAATAATACCTTTGTAGGGGCTCAAATAAAATTGGTTAAGAAAGCTAGGAATAGCATTTGTGGTCCGGTTTCTAAATGTTGAGAAATTACAGGCTTAATAGAAGTCCTGTATGGACAGGACCAACTGACATCAGAAGCATTCTTCAAAGATGTCCGAGGAGCTGCCCTGTTCTGATGGGTAACAGCAACTGAAGTGCCTGGGGCTGGAACATGAAGGATGAAGGATGTCAGCATCCAGCATGCTGGGAGGAATGAATCCTGTCAAGTCTGATCCAGCATCAGTATCTGGTTCTTTTGTTCTGAAAACATAATTTCTCATAAGCATTATACAGTCCTAAATTTATAAATATATGAGGTGTGTGGGATGCACAGAACAATAAAGGCTAGATCTGTGCTATTTGTATGAGAGAAGAAAGATATCTATAAATCTTCATTCATGCCTTATGAAGAATGGCATCTAGTAAGTCATAGGGATTCTTAAAAGAGCCAGGTTGAATGGCAGACATTTATAATGCCAACACTGAGGTTTGTACAAAGATAGGCAGAACCCTGAAGCTCACTGGCAAGCCACCATAGATGAATAAATGAATTTAGCTTCATTGAGAGATCCTGTAAGATAGAGAAAAATCAAGGGACACACCTGACTTCACAAGGAGCGCAATCAATATCAACTGATCTTCCATGCACATGCACGTGCATTGAGGCCTGTATGAACACACAGAGAGAGAGAGAGAGAGAGAGAGAGAGAGAGAGAGAGAGAGCAGCATAGTTAGGACTCTAATTGTCATCACCCATTATAGATGAGGAAGAATTTCAGCAGCACAATACTACCTTCAGGGGTTTTTTATTGGAAAAAATGCTTTTATTCAACAAATTCTGATCATGCTTCCCTACATCTCTACTCCTTCAGGATCCTGTCAACCTCCCTACCTACCGAACTTCATGCCCTTTTTGTCTCATTGAGAAACACTACACAAATGTAAAAACAGTAGAAAACACAAAATCAAAGGCAAAATATACAAGCAAAAGATCAATAAGACAAAATTGACTGGACACAGCTATATGAGACAATGGTTTAATAAAGTAATATTGAGTTCATTTTGTGTTGACCATCTCTTAGGCATGAGACCTACACTGAAGTGTGGGTAATAGACCTTGTGAGACTCCATTGGAAAAGAGTAATTTTACAATACAAGTAGGTGCCAACTGTAGATAGCTTCTTGGTTAGTAGAGGAAGCCAGTGTCCACTCCCCATCCCTCTCTACTCTGGGACTCCATTTAGCTTGAATCTATGTAGATCCTGTGTTTGTTGCCACAGTATCTATGCGTTCATATGTGCATCAGTCATACTATGTGTGGAGTACACTTTTTCCTTGGAGTCCTCCATCACCTCTGGCTCTCACAGGCTTTCTGCTTCTCTTCCACATAGGACCCTGACCTCTGAGGGAAGATTTTGATGATGACATCCCATTTAGGAGTGAGTGCTCTAACAATTTCTCACTCTCTGTACACTGTCCATTGTGGCTTTCTTTGTTAGCACCCATATACTGCAGAAAACTTCTTTTATGATGATTGAGCAAGGAACTGACCTATGGGTATAACAAAATGTCATTAGAATTCATTTTACTGTTGTTATGTTCCTTTAGCAGAACAATAGTATTGGGTTATTCCCTAGGCCCAGGGTCTATGCAGACTGGGTTATTGGTCCTCTCAACAGTGTTAGGCGTATGTTCCACTTCATGGAGATGGCTTTAAATGCAATCAAAGAATGGTTGCTTATCCCTACAATATTTGTGCCACTACTGTACCAACATATCTCTCAGGCAGTTCACTGCTGTCAGTCACAGGGTTTGCAGCTCTATTAATATTTACCTTGTGCCTCTGATAGCATGCAGAGTACCTTCCAGTATTATGAACTCTAGTTAGTTAGGATGAAGCTTCTTCATAGGTATCAGTCGGAATTCTCTTTGTTTTTTTTTGTTTTTTTTTTTGAGATATATAAATGTCCTATTCAGCAATATGGCCTTGCCCTCAATTTTTGAAGAGCAGCCAAATATCACTAGCAACAGTGTTAGATGTTTAGAGTTTCCATGGGACCCTTTTGGCCAATGAATCAATTAGTGTAACCGATTCTTGTCTCAAGAGGTTTTACATGGTGGTATAAGATATTTGCTTGGAGCATATTGTCTTACTATTATTTGGAAACTTGATTTAGGTTTCTTCCATACATGCATATATTTTAGGAAATTTTTTCAGTAGCAAATTTCCATATGTCCCCTCACTAATGATTATAGATTTTGAATAATTCTTTTTTTTTAATTCACTTTACATCTTGGTCGGAGCCCATCCCTCTTCACCTCCCAGTCACACCCTTCCTTCCTCTTCCTTATCTCCCTCCTCTATCCTTCAATAAAGGGAAGCCCCCTTCCCATCCACCCAAGCCCATTAAGTCCTATCAGAACTGAGTGTGTCCTGTGGCCTGGCAAGGCAGTCCCCCCCAGGGTAAGTAATCAACAATCTGGAAAGAAAATCCATATCAGAGACAGCGCCTGCTCCCCTGACTAGAGGATGCACATGAAGCCTGAGCTGCCCATTGGCTATATCTTTGTAGGGGGCTGAAGTCCAGTACATGCATGGTCCTTTGTTGGTGCTTCAGTCTCCATAAGCCCCTCTGGGCCCTGGCAACTTGGCTCTGTTTGTCTTAGCCATTCAAATAGGTGTAAGGTGGAATCTCAGAGTCGTGGGTTTATCTCTGGGTCTTCAATTCAATTCCATTGGTCCAACAGTCTGTTTCTATGCCTGTACATTCAGTTTTTATTACTGTTGCTCTATAGTACAGCTTGAGGTCAGGGATGGAGATACCTCCACAAGATTTTTTATTGTACAGGATTGCTTTAGCTATCCTGGGTTTTTTGTTTTTGTATATGAATTTGAAAATTGTTCTTTCAAGTTCTGTAAATAATTTTGTTGATCTACCTTTTATTCTATCCTCCCTCTATATTTCTATATCCCCCTTTCTTTCTTTTCAGCTACTGTCTGTTTACTTACAAGAGAAAGATAAAGGAAAAGAGATATGTCCCGGAGTCCAATCTATTTTCCTTTCTGTATAAGACCAATAATAACTTATAACCAACTCCAGATGAAAATAATCATCTGTAGACCAAAAGAGCAAACAGAAACTTACCCAACTCCCCTTAGAGGAAATGGGACAACATTCTCTTAAGGTCTCTTCAGGCTGATTTAGGGCAAATAATATCTTTGAAGGGGCCCCTAAAAATTGGGGAAGATGGTTAAGCAAGCCAGAGATAGCATTTTTGGTCCATTTTCTAAATGTTGAGAACTTCCAGGATTCTCTACATGGGAGAAAGGGGGCACTGCTGCTGAACCTTTGCCATGTACTTGAGGACCCAATACTTGGTTATGACAACTGAATTTTTAAAAATTAATCTTGTATCCAGCCACTTTGCTAAAGGTGTTTATTAGCTGTAGGAGTTCTATGGTGGAATTTTGAGGTCATTTATGTATACTATCATATCATCTGTGAAGAGCAATACTTTGACTTCTTCCTTTCCAATTTGTATCCCTTTGATCTCCTTTAGTTGTCATAGTGCTCTAGCTAGAACTTCAAGTACTATATTGAAGAGTTAGAGAGAAAATCTTGTTTTTTCCTGATTTTAGTGGAATTGCTTTGAGTTTCTCTCCACTTAATTTGATGTTGGCTAATAACTTGCTGTATATTGCCTTTATTATCTTTAGATAAGAGCCTTGTACACCTGATTTCTCCAAGATTTTCATCATGAAGTACTGTTGTATTTGGTCAAAGTTTTTTTCTGCATCTAATGAGATGATCATGTGATTTTTTTCATTCATTTTGTTTGTATGGTGGATTACGTTGATGAATTTTCATATGTTGATCCATCCCTGCATCCCTGAGGTGAAGCCTACTTGACCATGGTGGGTGATATATGTGATGTAGTTTTAGATTTGGTTTGTGAGTATTTTATTGAGTATTTTTTATCAATATTCACAAATGAAGTTGGTATGAAATTTTCTTTCTTTGTTGAGTCTTTGTGTGGTTTAGGTTTCAGGGTGACTGTGGCTTTATAGAATACATTTTCCAATATACCTTCTATTTTTATTTTTGTGGAATAGCTTAATATTTTTGCTAGCTCTTCTCTGAAAGTCTGGTAAAATTCTCTGCTAAAACTATCTGGACCTGGACTTTTTTGGTGGTAGTGGGGGGACTCTTGATGTCCGCTTCTATTTCCTTCACGGTTGTAGGATTGTCTAATTTGTTTATGTAATCTTGATTTAACTTTGGTAAGTGAAATCTATTTAAATTGTTCATATCATTTATATTTTTCAATTTTGTGGAAAGCAGACTTTTGACATAAGACCTAATTCTTCTTTGGAATTCCTGATGTCTGCTGTTATGTCCCCTTTTCAATTATGATTTTGTTATTTTTGATAGTGTTCCTCTGTCTTTTTAATTAGTTTGGCTAAAGGTTTATCTATCTTGTTAATTTTCTGAAAGGACCATTGCATTGGTTCCTTGTATTGTTCTCTTTGTTTCTAGTTGATTGATTTCAGACTTGAGTTAGATTATTTTCTGTCATCTACTCCTCTTTGGTGTATTTGCTTTTTTTGTTTTGTTTTTGTTTGTTGTTGTTCTAGAGCTTACAGGTGTGCTGTTAAGTTGCTAGGGTGGGATGTATCTAATTTCTTTATGAAGACAATTAATGCTATGAACTTTCCTCTTAGCACTGCTTTTATTTTGTCCCATAAGTTTGGGTATGTTGTGCCTTCATTTTCATTGAATTCTATTAAGTTGTTTATTTATTTATTTAATCTCTGATCCTATGGTCATTGATTAGGAAGCAGGTCAGGTTCCATGAATTTGTAGGCCTCTGTTGTTTCTGTTATTCTTGAGTTACAGCTTTAATTCATGGTGGTCTGAAAAGATACAAGGGGCTATTTTAATCTTCTTGTATCTGTTGAGGCTTGTTGTAACCAACTATATGGTCAGTTTTGGAGAAGGTTCTATTAGGTGCTGAGAAGAAGGCATATTCTTTTGTGTTTGGGTGAAAAGTTCTGTAGATGTCTGTTAAGGCCATCTTATTCATCTGTTAATGTCATGTTTTCTCTGCTTAGGTTCTGTCTCGATCTGTCCATTGGTAACAATGGGATATTGAAGTCTCCCATTATTAATGTGTAGGGTTTTGATGTGTCATTTTAAACTTTAATAATGTTTCTTTTATGAATGTGGTTGGCCTTGCATTTGGGGCATAGGTGTTTAGAATTGAGATGTGATTTTGTTGTAATTTTCCTTTGATGAGATTAAAATGTCCTTTTCCATCTCTTTTGATGAGTTTTGGTTGAAAGCATACTTTATTATATACAAGAATAGCTATTCCACCTTGCTTCTTGTGCCTATGTGTTTGGAAAACTTTTTTGTTTCAGACTCTGAGGTAATGTCAATCTTTATTGCTGAGGTGTATTTCTTGTATTCAGCAGAATGATGGAACCTCTCTTTGCATCCACTCTGTTAGCCTGTGTCCTTGGGGAGCTGAAGCCATTAAGGTTGAGAGATAATAATGACCAGTCACTGTTTTTTTTATTAAGCTATTTGTATTACATCTCGATTGTAAGCCCTTCCCCTGTTTCCTCCCATTCTTCCCTCCCTCCCACTTCCCCCCTTCTCCCCTCCTTATGTCTGTGATTGAGGGAGACCTCCTCCCCCTATATATGCTCTTAGGATATCGAGTGTCTTCTTGGTAACTTGCTATCCCTCCTCTGAGTGCCGTCAGGCCTCCCCATCCAGGGGACATGGTCAGAAAAGGGGCACCAGAGTTCGTGTGAGAGTCAGATCCCACTCTCCTCTCAACAGTGGAGAATATCATGTTCGTCGGCTAGGTCTTGGTAGGGGTTCGAAGTTTACTGCCTATATTCTCCTTGGCTGGTGCCTTAGTTTGAGGAGGACCTCAGGACCCAGATCTGCCTATCATAATGTTCTTCTTGTAGGTTTCCAGGACCCTGTGGGTCCTACTATTTGCCCATTCTTCTATGCTACTCTCGCCTAAAGTCTCAATAGGATGTCCTCTCCTCTGATCCACTTTCATGGTAAGTAAAGTTTTTCATGGTACATATCCCTTGGACTAGTGTTTTGATATAAGTGAGTATATACCATTTAGCTCTTTTTGCTTCTGGGTGAACTCACTCATTATGATAATTTCTAGATCCATCCATTTGTCCACAAATTTTGGGAATTCCTTGTTTTTAATAACTGAGTAGTATTCCATAGTGTAAATGTACCATAGTTTCTTAGTCCATTCTTCTACTGAGGGACACTTAAGCTGTTTCCATGTTCTGGCTATTATGCATAAAGCAGCTATGAACATGGTTGAGCATATGTCCCTGTTGTGTGTTAGGACGTTTTCTGGGTATATTCCCAGGAGTGGGATAGCTGGGTCTTGAGGAAGCTCTATTCCCATTTTTCTGAGAAAGTGCCAGATAGATTTCCAAAGTGGTTGTACTAGTTTGCATTCCCACAAGCAAAGAAAGAATGTTCCTCTCTTTCCACATCCTCGCCAACATGTAGTGTCATTTGAGTTTTTGATCTTAGCCATTCTGGTGGGTGTAAGATGGAATCTCAGTGTCGTTTTGATTTGCATTTCTCTGATGACTAACGAGGATGAGCATTTCTTTAAGCGTTTCTCAGCCATTTGATATTCCTCTGTTGAGAATTCTCTGTTACGTTCCAAGCCCCATTTCGCAATTGGGTTGTTTGGTTTTGTGGTGTTTAATTTCTTGAGTTCTTTATATATTTTGGATATTAAACCTTTGTCAGATGAAGAGTTGGTGAAGATCTTTTCTCAGTCTGTAGGCTGTTGCTTTGTTATACTGACAGTGTCTCCTGCCTTCAGAAGCTTCTCAGCCTCATGAGGTCCCATTTATTAATTGTTGACATTAAGGCCTGGGCTGTTGGTGTACTGTTCAGGAAATTGTTTCCTGTGCCTATGTGTCCCAGGCTCTTCCCCACTTTTTCCTCTAACTGAATTAATGTCTCTGGTTTTAAGTTGAGGTCTTTAATCCACTTGGACTTGAGTTTTGTGCATGGTGACAAATAAGGGTCTAATTGCATTTTTCTACATGTAGACATCCAGTTAGACCAGCACCATTTGTTGAAGATGCTATCATTTTTCTATTGAATAGAATTGGCTTCTTTGTCAAAAATCAAGTGAGCAAATGTGAGTGGATTCATCTCTGGGTCTTCGATTCGATTCTATTGATCCACCAGCCTATTGCTTTGCCAGTACCATGCTGTTTTAATTACTGTTGCTCTGTAGTACCGCTTGAGATCAGGTATGGAGATTCCGCCACAGGATCTTTTATTGTATAGGATTGTTTTTGCTATTCTGGGCTTTTTATTTCTCCATACGAATTTGAGAATTGATCTTTCAATATCTTCAAAATATTTTGTAGGTATTTTGATAGGGACTGCGTTGAATCTGTAAATTGCTTTTGGTAAGATGGCCATTTTTACTATGTTGATTCTCCCGATCCACGAACAAGTTAAATCCCTCCATCTTCTGATGTCATCTTCAATCTCTTTCTTCAGAGGTTTGAAGTTTTTTTTTCGAAAAAGTCCTTCACTTGCTTGGTTAGAGTTACTCCTAGATATTTTATATTGTTTGTGGCTATCGTGAAAAAAGGAGTTTTCCTAATTTCTTCCTCTGCCTGTTTTTCATTTGTATACAAGAAAGCTACTGACATTTTTGAGTTTATTTTGTATCCTGCGAATTTGCTGAAGGTGTTTATCAGCTGTAGTTCTTTGGTGGAATTTTGGGGGTCACTTATATACACTATCATATCATCTGCAATAGGGATAATTTGACTTCTTCCTTTCCCATTTGGATCCCCTTGATCTCCTTTTGATGTCTTATTGCTCTGGCTAGAACTTCAAGAACTATATAGAAGAGATATGGGGGCAGAGGGCAGCCTTGTCTGGTTCCCGATTTTAGAGGAATTTCTTTGACTATCTCTCCATTTAATTTAATGTTGGCTGTTGGTTTGCTGTATATAACCTTTACTATGTTTATATAAGTGCTTGTATTCCCAATCTCTCCAGAACTTTAAACATAAATGAGTGTTGGATTTTGTCAAATGCTTTTTCTGCATCTAAAGAGATGATCATGTGGTTTTTCTCTTTCAGTTTGTTTATATGATGGATTACATTGATGGATTTCCGTATGTTAGACTATCCCTGCGTGCCTGGAATGAATCCTACTTGGTCACGGTGAATGATGTCTTTGATATGCTGTTGTATTCGCTTTGTGAGTATTTTGATGAGTATTTTTGCATCAATGTTCATAAGAAAAATTGGTCTGAAATTCTCTTTTTTTGTTGGGTCTTTGTGAGGTTTAAGTATCAATGTGATTGTGGCCTCATAGAAGGAATTTGGTAATATTCCATCCATTTCTATCTTTCGGAATAGCTTGAATAGTATTGGTATTAGCTTCTCTTTGAAGGACTGGTAGAATTCTGCGCTGAAACCATCTGGCCCTGGGCGTTTTCTTTGGTTGGGAGACTATCAATGGTTGCTTCTATTTCTATAGGCGAATTAGGGTTATTTAATTTGTTTATCTGGTCTTGGTTCAATTTTGGTAAATGGAATCGGTCTAGAAATTTGTCCATTTCCCTTAAATTTTCAAATTTTGTGGCATAAATGCCTTTGAAGTAGGTTCTTATGATTCTTTGTATTTCTTCAGTGTCTGCAGTTATATCTCTCTTTTCATTTCTGATTTTGTTAATTTGGATAGTGTTTCTCTGTCTTTTAGTTAGATTGGCTAATGGTTTGTCTATCTTGTTAATTTTCTCAAAGAACCAGCTCTTGGTTTTGCTGATTCTTTGGATTGTTCTCTTTGTTTCTAATTTATTGATTGCAGCCCTGAGTTTGATTATTTCTAGGTGTCTACTCCTCTTGGGTGTTTCTGCTTCTTTTTTTCTAGAGCTTCCAGATGTGTTGTTAAGTTGTTTATGTGGGATGTTTCCATTTTCTTTTTAAAGGCACTTAGTGCTATGAATTTTCCTCTTAGCACTGCTTTCAATGTGTCCCACAAATTTGGGTATGTTGCTCCATCATTTTCATTGAATTTCAGGAAGTCTTTTATTTCTTTTCTTATTTCTTCCGTGACCCATGTGTCACTAAGTAGAAAGTTGTGTAGTTTCCACGTGTTAGTATGCTTTTTGTTATTTCTGTTGTTGTTGAAGTCCAGCCTTAGACCATTGTGATCTGATAAGATACAAGGTATTATTTCAATCTTCTTGTATCTGTTGATGTTTGCTTCATGACCAACTATGTGATCAATTTTAGAGAATGTTCCATGGGGTGCTGAGAAAAAGGTATACTCCTTTGCGTGTGGGTGGAAAGTTCTGTAGATATCTGTTAGATCCATTTGATTCATGACATTGGCTAATGAGGTTATTTCCCAGCTTAGTTTTTTAATCAAAGACCTATCCTTGAGTGAAAGTAGGGTATTGAAGTCTCCCATTATTAATGTGTGGGTATCGATGAGTGGGGCAAGCCTTGTTAATAACTCTTTTACAATTGTGGGAGCCCTTGTATTTGGAGCATAGATGTTCAAAATCGTGATGTCTTCTTGGTTGACTTTACCTTTGACGAGTACGAAGTGTCCAGCCTCATCTCATTTAATTAATTTTGGTTGAAAGTCTATTTTATTAGATATTAGAATGGCTACCCCAGCTTGTTTCTTGTGACCATTTGCTTGGAATACTTTTCCCCAACCTTTTACTCTGAGGCAATGTCTGTCCTTGTGGTTGAGATGTGTTTCTTGAATGCAGAAGAATGTTGGGTTGTGTTTATGCATCCACTCCGTTAGTCTGTGTCTTTTTATTGGAGAATTGAGACCATTGATGTTGAGAGATATTAATGACCAGTGATTGGTAAGTCTCTTCATTTTTGGTACTTGTAACAGTCAAGATTTTGTGAGGTTGTGATTTTGCAATGGTATAGTTACCTATTTCCTATGTAGTTTTGGTTGTAGTTTGACCAGTTGGGGTGGAGTTTTCCTTCTAGTAACTTCTGTAAAGCCAGATTTGTGGCTAGGTACTGTTTGAATTTGTTTTGTCAAGGAATATCTTGTCTTCTCCCTCAATGGTTATTGATAATTTTGCTGGATATAGTAGTCTTGCCTGGTATCTGTGTTCTCTTAGGGTTTGCAGAACCCCTGTCCAGGCCCTTCTGGCTTTCATGGTCTCTGCTGAGAAGTCAGGAGTAATTCTGACAGGTTTGCCTTCATATGTTACTTGGCCTTTTTCTCTTGTCGCTTTTAATGTTTTTCCTTGTTCTGTATATTTTGTGTTGTTATTATTATGTGGCGGGAAAATTTTCTTTTCAAGTCTATTCTATTTGGTGTTCTTTAGGCCTCTTGTATGCTCATATGCATCTCCTTCTTCAAATTGGGGAAATTTTCTTCTATTATTGGATTAAAGATATTTTCTGGACTGTGGAGTTGGTTGCCTTCTCTTTCCTCTATCCCTATTATTCTCAAGTTTCGTCTTTTCATGTTGCCTTTTATTTCATGAATGCTCTGTGTCAGGAACTTTTCAGATTTAGCATTTTCCTGGATGGTTGTTTCCAGTTCTGCAATTGTATCTTCAAGTCCCAATATTCGTTCTTCCATTTCTTGCAATCTGTTAGATAAGGCTACCTCTGAGATGCTTGCTTTCTTCTCTGATGCCTCTTGATCACGTTTCTTCTGTGTGTTCTTGTATCATAGCTTCTATTTTTATCTTCATGTCTTGGACTGTTTTAATGATTTCTTTCATCTGCTTATTTATATTTTTCTGAAATTCTTCAAGTGCCTCTTTATATGACTCTTTTAACTCTTCAGCCCTCTTGTTTGCCTCCTCCTGCATTTGTTTACAGATTTTATTTGTTTCTTCCATTATTATCTTCTTTACTAAGGCTTTGAGGTCATTTTCTTGGCTATCCATTGTTGTTAGGTTCTCCAGGTTGTTTTCATTGAGAATGCTGCGATCCGGAGATGCCAAACTGTTTTGGTTTTTGTTAGCATTCTTTTGCTGTCCTCTTGTCATTTTGATGGCTCTGATGTTGGAAGATATTTTGTAGTGACCATCGCTGGTTGAGCGTGGTTAATTGATGACTGATTATAGGTCAGGTGCTCTTGCCTGTGGGGATCTGGGAGTATTTCCGTGGAACAGGTAGATGATACGGTTTCCCTCCTGGTGATTTTCCTCTGCACTGTGGGCTCCAGGCTGAGTCAGCCAAAGTAGATTTCTGTTTGGACTTTACTGCTGTAATTCAGATCAGCAGTTTTGGGACCTAGACTAAGGTCCACACACTAACGTTCTGGTTGTGTAGGTTGATCCCAGCTGCCTGTCCTTCCTGTGGCTTTGTAGTCAAGACCCCAGGTAAATCAGATCTTCTGGAGGTGTAGCTGTCTTTTAGGTCTGTCTCTATATCCTGTAGAGGTGTTCAACCTCTCCCAGAACTATATGCTTGGAGGGACCAAGGTCGCTCTTGGTCAGCAATTAGACACTGCTAGCAAGACCCATGTTCTGTCTCCTGATAATGTGAGAGTGCCTGCATTCCCGCCGGGCTATGAAGCTCCACTAACACTCTAGGTCAGCAATTATACACTGCAAACACGACCCACACACGTCTTGTCTCTCGATAATGTGAGAGTGCCTGCCTTTCTCGGGTCAGGAGCCCCAGGTATGCTCTCTCATTCAGGGAGTGCAGGGCCAGTGCCTTGAGGATCGACTGGGTAGGCACAATAGGGTTGCAGAGCTCTGGGGGTCGCCCGTGGAATCAGATCTTTCCACCAGGCTATGAAGCTCCACTAACGCTCTAGGTCAGCAATTAGACACTGCAAACACGACCCACCCACGTCTTGTCTCCCGATAATGTGAGAGTGCCTGCCTTTCTCGGGCCAGGAGCCCCACGTAGGCTCTCTTGTTCAGGGAGTGCAGGGCCAGTGCCTTGCAGCTTGGCTGGGTAGGCGCAATAGGATTGCAGAGCTCTGGGGGTCGCCCCGCAGAACCAGATCTTCCTGCCGGGCTCTGATGCTCAGTTATCGCTCTAGGCAAGACCCACGTCTCCCAATAGGTCTGTGGGCGCAATCCAAGCTGATTTCTATCTGCCGCTGTTTGCAGGCTCAGTCCGCTGTGATCGACGTTAGGTTGGGCCCCAGATGGCCAGCGAGCTGCAGTCCCACTTTAGCTGTCTCTGTTGAGTCCCGCCGCCTATGTTTCCACTCGGCCTAGGTGGGTGACCTCCGCAGTTTGGGGTGGTGTGGAAGGAGGAATCCTAGGGCAGATTCACCCTCTTCACTGAGACTCCTCTGGCTGGGGATTCTGGAAAATCCCCTCCCCAAACAGTGAGTCTGTGCTTTATATGCAGGCTGCAGTTTGCATGTGGATTCTGTTCCAGAGTTTGGGGAGTGCATTTAGCACCTCCGGGATGTTGCTTATCCCAGGGGGGTAGGCCCCCTGTTTGGTCTGCGGCATTTGGGGCCCCACTCACCTACAGTTCTCAACGTCCAGCAATCTGTTGCTCCATTTATGTCCCTGGTCTCCTCGGAGTAGATCAGATATGTGGCTTATTGGTCGGCGTCATCTTGGAATCCCCCTGACCAGTCATTGTTAACTCCTATTATTTTGATGTCGGTGGTAGTAGTAGTAGTAGTAGTGTGTGTGTGTGTGTGTGTGTGTGTGTTTCATTTCTTTTGGTTTTGTGGATGTGGAATTATTTATTTTCTGTGTTTTCCTGTGTGTAGTTAGCCTCCATGGGTTGGGGTTTTTTGTCTTATGTCTTCTGTAGGGCTGCATTTGTGAATAGACACTGTTTAAACTTGGTTTTGTCATAGAATATCTTGTTTTTTCCATGTATGGAGATTGAAAGTTTTGCTTGGTATAGTAATTTGCACTGACATCTTTGGTCTCATAGGTTCTACTTGACATCTACCCAGGCCCTTCTGGCTTTCATAGTCTATGTTGAGAAGTCAGGTATAATTCTGATAAGTTTGCCTTTTTATGTGACTTCACTTTTTCTCTTTCAGCTTTTAATATTCTTTCTTGTTCTCTACAATTAGTGTTTTGATTATTATGTGGTGAGAGGATTTTCTTTTCTGGTACAATCTGCTTGGGGTTCTGTAAGCTTTTCTTATGTTTATAGGCATCTTTTTCTTTAGGTTGGGGAAGTTTTCTTCTATGATTTTGTTGAAAATATTTTCTGGGTCTTGGAACTTGAGTCTTCTTCTTCTATTCCTATTATTCTTAGGTTTTCTTTTCCCAGATTTCTTGTATGTTTTGTGTCAGTAACTTTTTCATTTTAACATTTTCTTTGCTATATGTGCTGGTTTCTTTAATTGTATCTTCAACACTTGAGAATTCATCTCTTGTATTCTGTTGGTAGTGCTCATGTCTGTAGTTCCTCTTCTTTTCCCTATGTTTTTCCACCTCCAGGATTTCCTCAGATTGTGTTTTCTTTATCACTTCTATTTTTAGGTCTTGAACACTTTTATCCGTGTCTTTCTCTCATTTGATTGTATTTTCCTGTGCTACTTTAAGAGATTTATTCAATTTTGTCATCTTTTTATTGTACTTCCCTTGAGGGATTTAATTTTCTGCTTTAAGGCCTCTATCACTTTCATAACCTCAGATTTAAGATTATATTTTAAGCTTCAGGTGTGTTAGTATCTACGGGGCTTGCTGTGGTAAGACCACTGGTTTCTGGTGATGTCATTTTGCCCTGGATTCTGTTGTTTGTGTGCTTATGCTGAGCTCTAGCCATCTGGTTGTCTCTGATGATAGCAGGCCTAGTTGTTTCTGATGAACAGGTAGTTAAGGAACAGGTAGAGAGGGCTCTAATCTTGGATGATTCTTTAAATAGTCTTCAGCCATTTGTCTCTCATATTTTGAGAATTCTGCTTAATTTTTTACCCCATTTATTAATTGGGTTAATTGTTTTCTTGATGTTCAGTTTAGTTTTTGTTGTTGTTGTTGTTGGTGGTGGTGGTGGTGGTGGTGGTAGTAGTGATGGTAGTTTGTTTTGTTTTAGTTCTTTATATATTTTAGATCCTACACTTCTATCAGGTGGGTAATTTTTATTTATTTTTTTATTTTTAATTTGTTCACTTTCCATCCTGATTGTAGCCTCATCCCTCCTCACTTACTGATTCTACCCTCTTTCCCTCATATTCTCCTTCTTCCTTCCCTAGTACTCAGAAATGGGAGGCCACCTCCCATAACATCTGATCTCAGCCTATAAAGTCTTATCTGTACTATCTGTATCCTCTTCCCATGTGGCCTGGCAAAGCTGCCCTATCAGGGGGAAAGTGATCTACATGTGGGAGTTAGAATCCATATCAGAAGTAGTACCTACTCCTCATATTGGGCCCCACAAGGAGACTGTGCTGCCTATCTACTACATCTGAGGAGAGAGTCTATGTCCACATCATATATAGTCAATGGTTGGTGCATCAGTCTCTGTGTTGTTGTGTAGTTATCCTGTATTATGTGGCTTATAGCCACATATAAGTGAGTATATAACATGCATGTCTTTCTGAGTCTGAATTGCCTCACTAGTTCCATCCATTTGCCTGCAGATTTTAACATTTCCTTCTTTTTGATAGTTGAGTAGTATTCCATTGTGTAAATATACCAGTTTCTTTATCCATTCTTTGGTTGAGGAACATCCTTCTTTTTTTTTCTTTTTTTCCCCAAGACAGTGTTTCTCTGTGTAACCTTGAATATCCTGGACTCACTTTGTAAACCAGATTGGTTTAAAACTCACAGAGATATGCCTGTCTCTGCCTCTCTCACTGCTGGATTTACAAGAATGAGCTAGAGACACTATGCATGGCTTAGGTGTGTAATTTTAAAAAATCTTTTCCCATTCTGCAGCTTGCAAATTTGTCTAAATGATGGGGTCCTTTACCATAAAGAAGTGTTCTGCCTCAAAAGGTCCCACTCATTAACTCTTCTTAGAGTTTGTGCTTTCAATGTCTTGTTCAGAATGCATATTTCTGTGCCAATGTGTTATTCTCCACTTTCTCCTTTATTAGATTCAAGGTATATCATCTTATGTTGAGATCTTTGATCAAGTTACAGTTGAGTTTTTTGGGTTTTTTGTTTTTTCTTTCTTGGCAAAGTGATATATATGTATCTAATTGCATTCTTTTGCATGCAGTTTGGCCAATACCACTTGATGATATTGTCCTTACTCCAGTGTATATTATTTACTTTTTGTCATAAATCAGGTGTCCATAGATGTGGGGAGGGCTTACATATGAAGCTTCAATTATATTTCATTTATCAACATGTCTGTTTTTATGTCAAAACATGGTGTTTTTATTACTATAACTGTAAAACAATTTGAAATTTGAGGTGGTGATACATTAAGCTATCCTTTTATTACTCAGGGTTGTTTCTTAAAGCTACTCTCAGGTTTCCTATGTTTCCAATATGAAGCTGAAAGTGATCCTTTCAATTTCTGTAGAGAATTTTTTGAAATTTTGATGGTGGTTACATTGAATCTGTAGATTGATTTTGTTAGAATGGCCATTTCACATATTCATGATCCATGAGCATGAGTAATCTTTCCAGCTTCTGATGTCTTCTTCTATTTCTTTCTTCAATGTTTTATTATACAATTCTTTTATTTGCTTGGTTAGAGTTATCTCAATATATTATTTAGGCTATTACAAAAGGTCCTGTTTCTCTGATTTGTTTTCTCAGCCTGTTTGCTATTTGTATATAAGAAAACCACAGTTGTTTGAGAGCATTAATTTTGTATTCTGCCACTTTTATAAAAGTGTTTACCAATTGTAAGTATTTCTTGGTAGACTTTTTAGGGTCATTTATTATAAAATCATATCTGCAAATAAAGATGCTTTGACTTCTTCCTTTTTATTTTGTGTCCATTTGATATCCTTCAGTTGTCTTATTGCTTTAGCTAAAAGTTTAAGCACTATACTGAACAGATATGTAGAGAGTGGAAATTTTTTATGGACCTGATTTTAGTGGAGTTGCTTTGAGTTTCTCTCCATTTCAGTAGACATTTGGTATTGCTTTGGTATAAACTGCCATTGATTGTTATGTTGAGGTATGTCCCTTTTATCTCTGATACATGGATAAATGAAGCTAAATGGCATAATGTGCAGAGATCTCAACAATGAGATTGCAAACACATAAAGAGCTCTAAAAGTTTGTTTTATTTGTCTCATTAGTGCTGCAGTGTAGCTCATTCTGAAACTATGTTGTTTTGTATTTTATTTTCATTAATGATAATTTAAGTCAACCCATCAGAATAACTACTTGCCTCAGGGATAGCTGTTTACACAGATAAGCCTACTAGCTACTAAGATATTCACCATGTACCTGTATTAATCTTACTTCAATGTTGACCTTTCTTTTTGTATCACCTAAAACTCTTTAGAGACATTTTCATAGAACCAGTAACATTCACAAAGCCAAGCTGACATATTCTTTTAGCCAACATCAGTAAACTTGGCTTATTTAATACTGGACTCTGTGTTTGTAGATGTGTTAATATCCACCATTTTAATCACCCTAAACTGAACATGCCCAGAAGTGTTCATGGCTAGCATCGTTATGACCCCTGATCACAAACAATAGTGTTAACCTTTACCATTGTTAAGACCTTGATCTGAGTATACCTAATAATACTTACCTTTATTATCTTTATAATCTTGAATTGATCATGCTCAGAAAATTTTAAGCTATCTTAACGTATTGAACATATGCTATACGACCCTGATATAAATGTGCCAAGAAGTATGTCTGCCATATTTGTCTTGTATACTTTCACTTTCAGTGAAACATATTAAGAAATGTATGCCTTAAACTGAGCATCATTAGGAATATGGCCCACCTACAAAGTGCTTCCCTGTGTGAATATATCTAGGTTTCCCAAATAAAACTACCATTCTCAATTCCTGAGAGAATTCCGTTTGGAAAAAAGCTACAGTGGTTTTTGCATTTACTATAAGGTGTACATCTGTCTCTACTCTTTCATTTCATGGTTGCTCTCCTTCACATTAGCCTTACCAAGATTTGATCTCATTATTTTCAAATACCCAAATACAGACAGAAAATCCACTATTTCACAGAGTAAAGGAAGAAGAGTCAAAACTAGGTAGGTCAGATTTCCTGTTGTTCTTGTGATAGCCTTCTAACAAGGCATCAAGGCAAAATAACACATGCAGTAAAGAAATGAACATATTTCCATCATGTTTTGTAGTGTTTGAAAAATGAATTCAACAAGTCTCTTCTGAGTCTCTGGGTGCATAATGTTGTATAATTATTAAAATAACATCTATATTTTTACCTTGAAGTAAACAGATTAGGTGGAAGAACATATTAAGAAAAAAAAACAAACTCATTGGGAAATCCATAGCTGTAGTTTGAAATGGTGAAATAAAAATAATTTTGGTGGCCTGTGTTATATCAGGTTTCATTTTTAATTACGGTTGTTATTTTTTAACCTACTATTGAATGAAATATCTATGGTGACTTTAATGTAAATACTTAATTTTTCTTTCAAAAACCTTCAAGTAGATTTAAAATTTATAATTGATATCTTTTCATTTCCAAAAAAACAGTGATTACCAATTAACTCAGGACAAGTTGGGCATTCATCAAATCCTACCTGCCTAGCAACAGGCTTAGCAACACAAACTTAGCAGCAGTGTGGCTGCTTTGGGTCTGCAATCCATTATAAATGGTTAGCACTAATCTCTTTAGAAGCATTATTTTTACACAAAGTCTTACTGTGTATCCAGGTTGGACTTTAACTCACTATACTACCCTGGCTAATGTCCACCTATACTGCTGTTCCAGGAAAAGATTAAAACTCCAAGGATTACTTCTGTTAAATGTGCACTATTTTTATACCATAAAGCTTCAAAAATTTGAAGATAGAGTCTGGAGAGAATGTGCAATAGTTAAGAGTGTTTGCTGTTCTTGCAGAGGGACCTAAATTCTATTCCCAGTACATATCAGGTAGTTCACACCAGCCTGTAACTCCAGCTCTAGAGGATTTGAAGCCCTCTTCTGGTTTCTGCTGGCATCTTCATTTACATGCACATACCCTAATATAGACCATACAATTTAGAATAAATCTTTTAAAAATAATAAATCTAAATTGTGAGCCAAGGAACATTTATCGCAGGAAATTGCTCTTGCAGGTAGGAAATGATTTTGTCTTTTAGAAGCTGCTCAACCAATTATAGTATTTTGAGTAGAATACGCATGTCTAGGCTGCAGCTTTGACCTCTGTGATCCATCTGGCTTGTTTTATTTTTATATTCCTTAACTTTCAAAGATTCTTGAAAATGATAGATTTGCTCTTCTCCATGGGAGAGTCAATTCAATCTCAGTTTTTGAAGGAGGAATGAGAAGAATTCATTTGTTTAATTTAACTGAAGCCAAAATATAGCACTATGCAGCCATTGGATATGTTTCCAAAATAAGAGTACATAATTCTTCACTCTCAGGCAGCCATGATCCCCAGAGTGAATTCTAGCTACCTCAACATGTGTGAGGGTACCATTGTGTACTTGTAAGCCATATGGAGACACCTATGTGTACCTTTTGACTAACTCCTGTCAGCAAACTCTAATTCATATTGTGGCTAAGGGTCTTCAGCCTCAGCTTCAATGGAGAAACTTTTGAAAGCAAACAGAATTTTTGATGGCTTATCTTCTTAGCGCCTCTGTATTCATTTAAGGAACTCCATTATTTGACTTTGCATTTAAATGTATTTTATTATTTGGAGGAGAATGGCTTGGCTGAAAGTAAAAAAAATGCAAAGACAACTTGAAATTTTCAACATAATTTCTGGGCTTTGTTTTGATTGTAGTAATAAAGTTGTATACTTGTGGAGTAGTGTGGAAAGGAGCACAAATGTGAGTTCTCAGAATCCAAACTCAGGTCCTCAACTTTATCCAACAAACACTTTTTCCACTGAGCCATTGCCCCAGCTTTTGATCATTTTTCTAATTAGTTGATCACTTTGAAATTGTTTGCATAGATCACCATGATTTTTATAAATAAAAATATAACTTGATATAGCTCACTAGGTGCATCAAATACATATTAATAGAGCTAGGGGTAGTGATGCACACCTGTGATTCTTAAATTTGAGAGACTAGGGAACGATCCTAAGTTCCAGGCCAGTCTGGGATACATGGAGAGTTCCTATCCAGCTTGGATTTTATAGAAAGATCCATCTCAAAATCATTTAGAAAACTAACTGAGTACACAGATCAGAAGCACAACACATAAGGTACTAGGTTGGATCCTTTGCAAAATAATGTACTTTTTATCACTTGGGGTAAGAGAAATCTTACAATGAACATTATTGAGGGCCAGATTCCCTCAGACTATCTTCTGCAAAAGAAATGAACACTCTGTTTTATAAGTGTTTGTCTTGGTTTCTCCCTCTGTCTCTTCTGGTCTGTCTCTCTTTCTCATACACACTTTTGACTACTTGTTCACTATTTAAGATATTGTTTTAACTTTTTCCATGGTATGCCATGTGATATCTGCTTTTTCTCATATTTGTATTTGTATGCTTTTATATTTGTCCCTCAAAGTTAAATCCCTAGCATAGCACAAACTGGGTGTATGCTTCTAATGCTACCACTGGGGAAGTGAAGGTAAGAGGGCACAAAAGAATGAATAAGAGATGGGAATCCCATACCTTCACCAACATGTCATCAATTATGTTACCAACCTTCTTTCCACTGGAGCCCACCCTGTAGAGGTTCCTTGACTTACTAATCATATCATGCACTGAGAAACAAACCTTTTAATGCAGTCTTTGGCAGTGTGATAGTGTCATTTATCACATCATAATTTTATATGAAATAAAGTCAGGAAAAACCAAGACATCTGTAAAAGTTCAGTAGCACTTTCTGTTGTTGCTAATTAGACTTTTTTTTCTTTTTTTTTTATTAATTTATTCTTGTTACATCTCAATGGTTATCCCATCCCTTGTATCCTCCCATTCTTCCCTCCCTCCCATTTTCCCCTTATTCCCCTCCCCTATGACAGTTCCTGAGGGGGACTTCCTCCCTCTGTATATGCTACTTTTTATCAGACACTGAAGATTCTAGGGAAATCAGGCCACCCTTTATGTGTTTCAAGAAATCTGAATTCTAGATTTTGGCTTCTTGATCCTAGAGCAGTTACAAAACTCCAGTATCAGGATGTTTATTTTATTTTGTCAAAATTTTACTAGAAAATTTCAATGATCCTCATTATTAATTATACTCACTCTGAAGGTTTATAGTCACTACTCTACCTTTCTCACAGGCTAGAGGAACAAAATTTGTTCTAATCTCTGTTCACTGAGTGTGGCTCAGGTAGATAGAATGTCACTATCATAAACACATCTACTTTCTAATGCTCAGCATTGTAGCATGACATGGAAAAAACCAGTCTCTATATCTAAAACTGAGTTAAGGGTCTTGTGATATTAAGATTGCCCAAAGGCAGGAGAAATGGTTCAGAAGTTAAGAGCAATTGCTGTTGTGCCAGAAGATTAAATGCAGCTCTCAACACTCACATTAGACAGCTCACAGTGAGCTATAAGTCAAGCCCCAGGAATTCTGTCCATTGACCTCTGTATTACACGCACAGAAGTAAAAATAAATGCATTCATCATCGATGAGAGTTAAAAAGATTAGAATAGTTGGAGTTCAGGGAGGACCAGGGAAAACAATATCTTCTGAACATGAGAGTACTGATACTCTCTTGAACTCACAGCAGCTGTGGCTATCTGAACAAGACACTCACAGGATCAACCTAGTAAACATTCTATCATACACTGGGAAATGATTCATGAGTCCTCACCTCTAACGAAGGAACTATGTGATGGTTCCTGTGTCATATCTTTAGTACAGTAGGAATACAGTCATTCTTAATATTTAATGGCAATCCTGGCTTTAACCTTACTCTTAATTAGTATTTTTACACTATTTCAAAACATTTGAAGGTCATCATGATCAAAGTTTGAGATTAAGTTATGAAGAAGGGAGCTTTATTTTTTCTAAATCATTAACAATTTATTCTACCTTTGGTCTGTATGTGTAGTGTATGTATATGATACACATATGTGTACATGTTGTGCATGTATGTATACCTGAGATTGATATTGAGTATCTTCTATTGTTCCTGTGTTATTTTTAGACAAGATTTTTTACTAAGCCTGGAGTCTCTAGTTCACATAGACTGGCTGGACAGCAAAGCCCAGGGTCTGCCTGTCACTACCCCTACCAGAATCTCACAGTGCTGAGATGGCAGGTGTGAGCTTTCATGTGCAGCACTTAATATGGGTGTTGAAAATCCAAACTTAGGTCGTCATGTTTGTACAGCAAGAATTTCAGCCACTAAGATACATTTCCAGCTCCATACAATGTTTTGACTCTACACTGATCACCCAAGGACTCATATGCTAAAAGCATGATTGTCAGCTAGTCGGCTAAGCTACTAGACTAAATCATTTCTCTCATGTATCTTGTCATAATGACAAAAAGTGACTAGAACAATTTAACACCACAGGAAGCAAGAAAGTTACCTGATTTTTTAAATCTCTGTAAAAATAAAAGGGGGCACAAGGAGGGAGGAAAGAGGCAGAGGAAGAGGGAGGAAGAGAGAAAAAAATTAAGCTAGAGAGGAACTAAGTATATGCACTTTCCCCCCTGAAAACTGGATACATTTTTTACTTGCAAAAGAACATTCGAAAAAGTGGAAAACATTCTGTATAAAGCTCCCAGCTTTTTAATTGCGAACATGAATGTGGAACCTGATTTAGAACCAAAATGATAATTGACCATCATTTTTCCTTGTTTTCATGATTATTCTTGCAATACTGAATATAGTTTAAAAGTTATTCTCCCACATGATGTAAAATGAATTGAAATGTACCCACACTAACACTCAAGGAAATGTTGAAGTCTGACTCTGAAGTACCTGTAAATGTGGCTGCCTATTTTTGCAAATAAGGTTTTTACAGGTAATGAAAGTTAAGCTGTTAATGTGGGACTTAAACCAATATGGTGACTAATATTGTCAATTTTCTAGGAGACCAACCTCTGGGAATGTCTATGAGGCAGTTTCGAGATTGTGTTAGTCATTATGAGAAGAATATGAAAGGCACCATTCCATAAGTTAGGGTCCTAAGCTAAAAAATAAAAGAGAGCTAAGCATCAGCATTTCTGTCCCTCTGCTTCCTAACTGTAGCTGCAATGTGACAGGCTGCCCCACCAATAATGTTCTCTTGAACTCTGAGCCGAAGTCAATCCTTCCTTAAGTTGCTTTTTGAAGGTGTATTGTTGCATCACTGAGAGTTAGCTGATGTCAGCCAATGTGAAAAAGCAGATATTTTAGTACAGACACAGATGCACAGACAGGGGAGAAATGAGGTGAAGATGAAAGGAGCTTACTCCTTACATACCTGAGGGAAGCATAGAGCAGAACCTCATTAGGAACCAACTCTGCTGGTAACACATTGATCTTATGCTTCTAGACTCCAGAAGTACAAAAGGAGTTTCTGTTGGGTTAGCTTCATAGTTTGTGGTGTTTTGTCATGGTAGCCCTAGGAGCCCAGTTATAGATGTCATACTTGTTTGCAATCCTTGATAATTTATACATTAAAATATACTGATGATACTCTAAACTGTCACAAAAAGTCAATCTTTTCAGTATCTAGCAGTGTCTTTTTAAAATTACCTTTTGTAGTGTATTGCGTGGATGTGTTTGTATATGTGTTTGTGTATGTGTGCTAGTGTGTGTGGAGTCACAGATCAACTTGGAGCATCTTTCTTAGTAATTACTCACCTTATTTTTCTGAAACAGATCCCTCACTGAATTTCAAACTCACTGGCTGGACAGTGAGCTTCAGAAATCAGACTGCTTTACCTCACCAGAGCTGAGATTATAGATGTGCACTGCTATGCCTTGCTTTGTAGTTAACATGTGTGCTATGAATTTTTAACTTGTGTTTTCAGATCAGCTCAGCAAACACATTACCAATGAAGGCCCCTCCTCTCTGTTGTGTTTCCTTTCATCCCTTATCTAAACCTGCGCACTGTACTGTTCCTACAATCTTGACACCAAAGGCAAAAATAAGGTAAGTCATTGTGCTGTCAGGAGCAACTTGCACCTGTGTTTCATAATGCTGTATTGTGACAGCACCTATGGATACATTATTGTCACTTTCTAGTTACTTAGGCAATATTGAGTAGTTAGAAAATAGTCTATGGAGCTGGGTATGATAGCTCATGTATGTGATCCTGGCACTCCAAAGGTAAGAGGGTTGACTTTAAGGTAAGCCTGGGCTACATTACCATGATACATGTTTTTAAACATGCAGTCTACAAGCACTCTGATGCTCTGCAAAAAAAAGTGTTCTGAGTCATGTTTTTATTTAAATAATTTATTCAGATTATATTCCAATTGTTATCCTTTAGCTTGGATCTTCCCATTCCTCCTCCTCCCTCCCTCTTTCACCCTATTCCACTCAGACCTGTGGCAGAAGGGGACCTCCTCAACACCATATGATCACAGCCTATCAAGTCTCATCTGGATAGCCTGCTTCCCCATCCTGAGTGGCACCAGACCTCCCCACCAAGGGGAAGTGGTTAAATAGGAGCACCAGAGTTCATGTCAGAGTCAGTCACCCCTCCCCACATAACTGTAGAGAATGTGGTGTCCATTGACTAGATCTGGATAGGGGGTCTAGGTTTACTGCATGCATTGTCCTTGGTTGGTACAGTAGTTTGTGCAGCCCCCTGGGTCCAGATCCACCAGCCTTGGTGGTCTTCTTGTAGGTTTCTGGGACCGTCTGGATTCTTCTATTTCTCCATTTTCCCATACCTCTCTCACCCGGAGTCCCAATAGCAAGTGCCAGCATCTGTCCCTATCCCTCGCTGAGTGAAGACTCTCAGAGGGCATCTGTGTTGGGTTAGTATCCAATTATAAGTGAGTATATACCATGTATATCTTTCTGGGTCTGGGTTAACTCACTCAGGATGATCATTTCTAGTTCTATCCATTTGTCTGCAAATTTCAAGATTTCCTTGTTTTTAATAGCTGAGTAGTATTCCATAGTATAAATGCACAATTTTTTTAACCATTCTTTGATTGAGGGACATCTAGGTTGTTTACAGATTTTAGCTAAGTAGTGTTTTATGATTTCTCTCTCAATAAAAGCAGAAACAAACAAATTCCAGGTCATGTTAACATTATACTCTACCTCTACAGGGCAAAACCATAAAATTAAATTGAATGGTGTATTGGTATTTATATCACAGATTTCACATCAAAGCAAGTCACAAACTCATATTCAACTTACATCAATGAGTACAAGAAACATGTTGCAGAGAAGACATTTCAGTAGCTGTATATGTAGATAGACAGGAGTCACTTATATTCATGTATGTTGTGATTTGAAGCTAAAATGGCCTCCCAAAGATTTATCCATGGAATGCATAGTCCTCAGTGCAGCTTTATTCATGTCAGGAGATGTCTGGCCTCATCAGTGGATTTATCTATGGGCAGACTACACCATAATAGGCTATTGTAAGCTGTCAGAAATGTTTAGAAGCCAGATTTTACTTCAAGAAAGAAGAACTGAGTTTCTTTCAAGAGTATATTTTTGCCTCAGGATGTTTGTATATGTATCTCTTTCTCCGTCTCACCTCCTTTCTAGATACTATGAGTAAACAAACTTGTCCCAAGATGTGTTCCAAACCATCATGCCCTGCCTTACCACAAGCTCATAAAGAATGAAGCCCAGTGAGCATAGATTGACACCTCTGAAACCATAAGCCAAAATAAGCCTCTCCTCTCCATTTTCTTAGGATGTTTTGTGGTGGTTGCAGAAATTTTGTCTTTCTATATAAGTATCAGGATGTCTACCTTGACTCCCATTCATTTCTGATCTTATAATCTGAGCTATCAATTTGTTTTCAGAGAAGCAAACTGTCATTTTATTCCCAATCCTTAATATTAGCAAGACACATGTTTGCAAATTGTATATTCACTTTTGAAGTTAGTACACAGCTACTTACATGCTCCACCATGTCAGTTTCCAGCATACTCACCAAATGGCAATTATTTTCTAAGGACAATTTGGATGGCAGTATCGCTAAACCCAAACCTTCACAACGGAAGTGTTATAAGCAAAGGTGCTTTTCTCCCTACTCTCTCCAATTAATCTTTCTCTTTTCCAACTCCAGCAGCTGTTCCTGCCTCTAGATAGATTAAACAAACTTATACCCACACTTCCCATGTTCTCCTCCAGGGTGCATCACAGTAAGTCTCCTTGAACTCCCCATGTATACTTTTTTTTTTAAAACCTACCAGATATGGTGAAGGTCACACAATCAGTGCCCTGGCTCAAACTAACCATGTCTGCCTTCACCTCAGCAACATCAAAATTTCTGGCAGGATGCACTCTACCTGCAAGTAGCAATACTTTGACTTCTTTCTTTCCAATTTGTATCCCCTTGATCTCCTTTGGTTGTCTTATTGCTCTAGATGAAATTTCAAGTACTATGTTGAAGAGATATGAAGAGAGTGGGCAACTTTGTCTTGTCCCTAACTTTAGTGGAATTCCTTTAAGTTTCTCTCCACTTAATTTAATGTTGGCTATTGGACTGCTGTATATAGCCTTTTTTGTGTTTAGGTATATGCCTTGTAACCCTGATCCCTCCAAGACTTTTAAGATGAATTAATGTTGGATTTTTGTCAAGGGCATTCTCAACTTATGAGACACTCATGTGTTTCCCCCTCAGTTTGTTTATATGATGGATTTTATTAACAGAATTTCGTATTCTGAACCATCTATGTATCCCTGGATGAAACCTACTTGATCAGGGTGGATATTTTTAATGTGTTCTTGGATTCAGTTTGCAAGTATTTTAGTATTTTTGTATCCATGTTCATAAGGGAAATTGGCTTATAACTCTTTCCTTTGTTGGATATTTGTGTAGTTTGGATATTAGGGTGACTGTGGCATCATAAAATGAATTTGGCAATTTTTTTCTGTTTCTGTTTTGTGAAATAGCTTGTGGAGTAATGGTATTAGCTGTTCTTTGAAGGTCTGGTAGAATTCTGCACTGAATCCATCTGACTTGGGCTTTATTTGGTTGGGAGACTTTCAGTGACTGCTTCTATTACCTTAGGGGTTATAGGTCTATTTCAGTTGTTTATCTGATCTTGATTTAACTTTGATAAGTGGTATCTATTAAAAATTTGTCAATTTTTTTAGATTCAATTTTGTGGAGTACAAGTTTTTTGAAGTAGGACCAAATAATTTCTCAGATTTCTTCACTATCTGTTGTTATGCCCTGGCCCACATTGTTTGTAATTTTGTTAGTTGGACATTCTCTCTCCACATTATAGTTAGTTTGAGTAAAGGTTTGTCTATCTTACTGATTTTCTCAAAGAAACAACTCTTTGTTTCATTGATTCTTTTAATGTCCTCTTTGTTTCTATTTTATTGTTTTCAGCCTTTATATGTTACTTGGACTTTTTCCTTTGCAGCATTGAATGTTCTTTCTTTGTTTGGTATGTTTAGTGTTTTGATTATTATATGGCAGGAGGGGCATATGACACTTCTTTTCTTGTCAAATATATTTGGAGTTCTATAAGCTTCTTTTACCTTTATAGGTATGTCCTTCTTAAAGTTAGGAAATTTTTCTTCTATGACTATTTAAAAAATATTTTCTGGGTCTTTGAGCTGGGATTCTTCTCTTCCTTCTATTCCTATTATTCTTAGGCTTGGTCTTTTCAGTTTACCAGGTTTCCTGGATGCTTTTTGTCAGGAATTTATTAGATTTAACATTTTTCTTGATGGATGTATAAATTTCTTCCATTGATCTTCAACTCCTGAGATTTGCTCTTTTGTCTCTTGTATTCTGTTAGTATTATGTTTGGGTATCTTTATTTCTCTTTGCTTACTTAGATATCCCATCTCTAGGCTCCCCTCAGTTTGTGTTTTATTTATTGCTTCTATTTCCATTCTTAGGTCTTGGAACAGTTTTATTTATTTCCTTCATATGTTTGTTTTTTTCTGGCTTTCTTTAAGGGATTTATTCATTTCCTTATTATTTGTTTGTGTTTTCCTGGATTCCTTTAAGGGTTACTTTATTACCTTCAGTTGTTTATGTTTTCCTGGATTTCTTTAAGTGATTTATTTGTTTCCTCTTTAAGAACCTATATCATCTACATAAATTTGGATTTAAGGTCATACTCTTGTGCTTCAGCTATATTGAATTATTTAGAACTTTCTGCAGTAGGATAGCTGGGCTCTGGTGCTACCATATTGTCCTGGCTCTTGTTGATTGTGTTTTTATGCTGGCCTCTAGCCATCTTGGTTTGAGGTAATTTTAGGATTAGATGCTAATTTCTAAATGTGCCCTTGTTGGATGGGTGTATTTTCTCTTGGTTTCTCTATCCTCTCTGGTCTTCTGGCTGATGTATGGTTCTAGTGACTGATGAGTCCTCTTGTCCAGAAGGGTGTCTTCACTGGGGTTTTGAATGCCTGCATGACCTCTGCTGGTGTTGCCTCTGGGGTTCTAGCAACTGGCATTTTCCCTGGTACAACAAGAGGTTTCCCCAAAGCTGTGGGGAGGGATATGGTGATGAGGAGAGAGAGCTGTTAGAGAAAGGCTGAGCTGTCTCTGTGGAATTGTTGGCAGTCTGTAAGCTGCACCTTACTTGGGGTTCTATGTACTGGTGTGGCCTCTGGAAGAGCAGGGAGCTTCTGCCAAAGTTGTGGGCTAAGATATGATGACAAGGGGAATGCTACACTATAAGTTTTAATCTCTGCCACTTTCCACTTCTTTGTATTAAATGGACACTTATGAAAGCATCATTTACTGAATTGATAACAAAAGAAGCAATAATCCATTGCACCATGAACTAAAAATTGGAACTATTCTTCTTAATCATTTGGAAACTGATTCTTAATGCCTCTGGAAAAGCATCCTTCAAAAACATTTTTAACTGATACATGAAAACAAAATTGATTGTAAGAATGGCATGTCACCTGGTGGTTTGATGTGTATATTTTTTGCACAGTGTTTAAATCAGGATAAACATATCTATTCCCTCACAGCAATAGTTAAACTGATAAAGTGCTGACCCTTCAAACATGAAGACCTAAGTATACAATCCGTATTTTTAAAAAAGCTCGGTGTGATGGTACATGCTTGTAATATTAGTGTTTGGTATGTGAAACTAGTCAATCTCCATGGGGATCACTGTCCAGTCACCATAACATATTTGATGAGTTTTGCACACACACACACACACACACACACACACACACACACACACACACACACGCACACAAATAAAAGTAGATCTCTATTTTGTAGATGTTTCCTCCAGAACACATTATTGATTCCTAGAAAGTACAGATCCATTATTTAGAGTATTCTTGCCACAGATAAATCCAGACCCCAGCCTCCTCTCCTCCAAGTTTTCATATCTCACCTCTCCTCTCACTCAGGTATGGCTCCTCCCCTTCCCTCCAGAAAATAGCAGGCACCCCAGCGGTATCAGCTGATCATAGCAGAACAATATACAATAAAATTAGCTTTTAGAATGGAATAACATCATGAAATTTTCAGGTAAATGGATGGAATGAGAAAAAGTTCATCCTGAGCATGGTAACCAGATCCAGAAATACAAACACAATATGTGTTCACTTATAAGTGAATATTGGCTTTTAAGTAAAGGATAATCACCCTATAATCAACAGACCCAGAAAAACTAGATAAAGAGGAGAAGTTTAGGGGGATGCATGGATCTCCCTAAGATAGGGAAATAGAATAAATTTTGTGGGTGAACTGGGAGCAGATGGGGATGGGAACAAGTTCAGATGTTATGATTTCAAGATGCAAACTGGAATTTCAATAAGAAATAGAAAGTATATTATGATTGCTTCTTATAGACATGTAGCCATTTCTTAAAATAAAGTAGCTTGAAAAATTGGATTAACTGCATGTTGGAGAAGGCATTATCATTCTCTGATTTAATCCACTCAAGAAAATAATTGTTCTCTCTGAGCCTCAAACAAGTTTTTTTTACTAAAATATCAATTTCCCTCTGACATAAATGTCTTAAAGAAGAAATATGTGGTTATTTATGTTCCAGGAAATGTGTTATATACAAAGTATGGCTTTCTTGTAAGAAAAAGGAAATTAAAGTGGTATTGATTTCTCAACTGTGGAATTGTTGTCTGGTGTTTAATAGAATCGACAACAAGAATCCTGGTGAGTGAATTCTAAGTAGTGTCATTTATAGGCATAAAATCTCTTAGAAAAGAAATGCATAAACTCTATGGTACATTGATGAGCAATTGAAAACGGTCTATACTACAATTTTACTGTACTTTGCTCAAGCCTGAGTGAGTCAGAAGGTCACAAAAAGGACACTTTTATGAGAACCAAATACAGCCTCCAACTCTGAGTATACTGGGAACAGATAGGAATTGCCACAATGTAGGAAGAATATAAGCCCCATTCTGTCCTATATTAAGTGACAATAAGAACACTGTTAGATAAGGTATCTAACAGCTTAGATTGGCTGAATGTGAAAAGAACTTAGGACTAACCAAGAATCAGCTCAGGCCACTCACTTTAGATTCCCCAATGAAAAGATTTCACATTCTAGAACAGGGGAGCTTTCCTAGTTGGCAAACTGCTTGTTTTGAAAGCAAGAAGACCTGAGTTTGATGCCAAAACTTCAAGTAACAATAGCTAGGCTTTTTAAAACCTAAGTATGATGGTAGGTTTCTCTTTTTGTAACCCAGCCACTAAGAGATTTCAGAGACAATCAGATCCCAGGGGCTCCCTGGCTAGATAGCCTAGCCTACCTTGCATACTCTATGACAATGAGAGACCTTGTCTCAAAAAATCAAGGTGGGAGCTGAGGCAACATCTCAGTGAGTAAAAGCACTTACTGTGCAACTATGATGGTGTCAATTCAGACACCCTGGAGCCCCATAAAAGTCTTTTTGCTGCTCTGTGGGGAAAAAAGAAATAAAAAGGAAAGGAAAGGACTTCCCCTAGGTATGGTGAAAGGTAAAGTTTATTATAGATATGTGGGAAAGTATTGCCAGAGTCAGGGACATCTAGGAGAGTCCAGAGCGGACATGACCCTGAGCCATGTGAGGCAAGGTAGGAAGGGAGGGGAAAAGGTAGAAAGGAGAAGGAACCAGGTGCAGCTTCCAGGAGGCACAAAGGTACAAAATGGTTGGTGGGTAACCAAAACACCTGGATTACACAGGGAAGAACAGCTTCAGCCCCTTGGGCTGGAGAGTTAAAGTAAGGGTTGAGGTATGCCAGCCAGGAGGACCCTGTAACAGGTAGGGATTGAGGAATCCTGGGAGAGCCTTGTGTCCAGGTCTACTTTGATATGTTAAGTAGGCACCCTTGTCTGTAGATCCATTATTTCTTTTTCTTTTTAAAAGTATTTTTATTGGATCTTTGTGAATTTCACATAGCATACCCCTATCTCACTCATCTCCCTCTCCCCTTGTACCTGCCCTCTACCTTTGCCACCTCCCCACCAAGAGAGAAAAATATCTGATTGTGGGAGCTGTAGTGTGTCACACTGTATCCCACAATACACCCTATCTTCATAAAAAAAATTAGCAGCTCCACTACCCTCTAGCTACTGCAACAAACAAGCTGACTTACATTAGCCCCTCCAACCCTCAAAGCTGCCTGGCCACTCTAGCCATAGTTAAAATGTCTACTTTCACTTTTTAAAAAATTCTGGCTTTACAATGACTTTAGATACAAAGAGTGGATGGTTGATTGATGATTATATAAATCTCAGAGTTTTGAAAGAAACTTTAATTATCAGACTGTCTTGAATAAGAAAACTTCAGTGGATCTGGGGAAGAGGGAGGGATGGAGGACTAGGAAAAGGGGATAGAAGGGATGCTGCAGTCAGGATATATTGTATTAGAGCTGAATAAAAAAATGAAAAACAAAAAACTAAACATGGAATTAAGATGAAGATAAAGATGAAGAAGAAGAAGAAGAAGAAGAAGAAGAAGAAGAAGAAGAAGAAGAAGAAGAAGAAGAAGGCTTTAAAACTGGTGTTCAAATACCTGCCAGCCCTCAATTAGCTAATAAACAAGTCAATGCAGTCTGTCAACAGGCTCACAGACTATCACAAGGACTTAAGTAAGTAAAGAAATAAATAAAAAGTCCTTTATCTTAAGACACACTCTAGGTCTTCTTCAACTAACAGACAAAATCATACAAATCCCTTTATGTCCTTTACAAATGTATTAGTCTTCCAAAACAAACTATAAAAGGACAGATAATAGATTGTTGCCACCTCTGACTAGGTCACCAAAGGTTTCAAATGTAAAATTCAGGCTTTGCATTTCCCTAGAGGAGACTGGATTCTCCTTCTATGATTAAACTCACAAAGAGCTTTTAATGGGAAACTCAACTCAAAACTACCATGCAGTTGTTACAGACTTTAAAAATTGCTGCTTACTATCCTTTATGTTCTAATTACTATTTAAAAAACCTGCTTTTTCAGTTGCTACTCTCAGTAATCAAACACCTATATCTCATGGCATTAAAAAAAAGGAAGTACATTAATCAGTATAATGAGCTAGCAAAAATAAGTGCTTAGTCAGTAACCCCACTATACCCAAGACTGCACTTGATAACCAGAACTCAATGGCATCATTCACTCAAGATGACTAGACACAGTCCTAGAACCCCATGGTACTTACTGAACAGTATACAAGCAGAGACCAAGAGCAATGTTCTGCTCTGCACAAGATGCCACCTTGAGCTGCCCTGTAGCAGAAGAGTGTTCCCAAGGATCCTGACCCTCAAATCAGAGATAGACTCCCAAAATAGAAGTTAGAGACTTGGCCTAACATTCAGCTAAAATACATCACACAACTGAGCAGCCTTGTGGAGACAGACTTAGGATCTGTAGTTAGAAACTTGTGTGGTCACCCTCAGCATAATAAAATATAACTTTTGTTATATTAACTGCATGTATCTACCTTCTTGCTTGTGACAAATGAATATAAATATGGAAAGATTTTTAATAATATATGTGAAGGTTACAATGAAAAAGTAAAAAATTCATTATACACGTTATAAAGGTTAAAATGTATAGGTATGTCTAGATGGAAAGAAAGACAAAAGGTTTACGCAAGTCATAATAAAGCTAAAGATGGCTGCATGTTTCCAGAATAAAAAAGTGAAATAAAAGGTTTATGCCAGTTGTAAGGGTCTGAGGAAGCAGCTTAAGTTATGTGAAAGATGAGACTTAAAAACAATACATATAATATTAAAACTTCAAAATTCAAGGTTTAACATAATGATATTAAAACTCTACTTCAATCAATGAGACTCTCAAATTTTATTAATCCACAGTCAGTAACACTTACAAATGATGCCTACTAAAGCTTTAAAACATAATTAAAATTATCATAGTAACAGGCTCAAAAATTTTAAACCTCCTTTGGTTGTCTTAAATGTGTTCATGTTTTTTGTTGATAATTTATCAGGAATTATCTATACTATTGCTCAAACATACTTAAACTGACTCCTTTCTCTGTGGTGGAAGTCCTAAAACATCAACACAAGCAATGGTTCTATGTAAATGTTAAAAACTTTTGTCTCCTTTTGTCAAATTTGGGAAATACAAGCTGTTCATGGCATTCTCTAAAGGGCTCTAGCAGGTCCAAGCATGGAAAGCACAGGCACAAGTGTGGCAAAGATGGTGATGATACATCTTGCTCTTTACCTTTTTCTTTCTTGCTAAATTCTCTTAGATTACGTTCTTCAAGCTAGCACCCAAGGTCCATTCCATTATTTTGTCACTGACTCATTCCTGAGACAAAACACCAAGGTCCAAAAATCAAAATTCATTATTTGCCTAGCATGTCCAATCAGGACTTACCAGCTCATCCTAGCATAAACTCCACCATTTCTCCACAAAACCTCACTTCTGAAAAAAAATTTGCAGCTGCTGCTGCTTTGTTGCTCATTGTCTGCCTTCTCCTGATCCATGACCAGCACTCCCTCCACTCCCAATCCCTGCTTGCCTTTCCAGCATAATAAATCCTTTGCACTGAGAACTTGATGTGTGGGTTTTTCCTGTACCAACTCCAAGGGTCCAACCTGCCTTACATTCACTTTAACTGCCAAGGATAAGCTATAACTGAACAATCTAATTTATTACTCAAATGTCAAATATATCAACAAAAGAGATCTTGGAAAATAAGGAATTAACGTCTTAGGAGCAACTTCCCAGAGTAAGGTATACTTTCAATTTTAAAACGTGTTTCCCTCAAGTTTATCCTGATATCTCAAGAAAAAAATATCACAAAAAAGCAAAACATTTATCTGAAGAGTTAATGACCTAAAAGCTTCAGATAGACTGAGAAGCTCTGGATAGCAAAGCTGACTTCACTGATAACATCTGAGGCTTGTTAGATTGGGGGAGGCTTCTGATAAGATAATCAATATACCTCTTTGAGTAGCACCTGTCATTTTGAGACTAGAGTGCCACTGCCCTGCATATGGACTCTTCCATGCACAAAGTTCTCCCTTTTCCATTATATAAATACCTATGCCCATAGGAACACCTGCATACAGTCTCCATGTCCATGGAGAGATCATGGCCCTTCAGTTGTTCTGATTAAAAGAATGATTCTGTTTCTGGAGATGTCTGTCTGTTTCTCTTAAATCCTTCATCAGTCTCTAACTCTAGCCAAACACATGATTAGGAGGCTTGGTTAAGTAAGCCTAGCTGACTCCGTGACAGGCTTCAGTTTCTTGTTTCTTCAGAACAAGTCTAAGTCCCCATTCCTCAGAAATGAGCTCAGCAGTCACTCGAAATGCTGCAGAAAATGGGCAGCCAACAAGAGACAGCTTAGCCACTTGGCTGGAGGATGATAAGTTTGCTAAAGTTTGGTTTACTGCTAGTCTAATTGCTTAAGGAAGATTTACTGCCAGTCTGGAAATCTCTTGTCTTATGATTAACTCATGACTGTGACTAAGTTTGCCTGTACTTTTTCAGCTTGAATACTCCAATAATATTAACCCCCTTTGGAAGCCCCCAGAATGTCTTTAAAAAGAGCCTGCGAGCTCACCTCAGGGTCGCCATTTTGTCTAAGTGGTGATTCCAGCATGCTGGATTTCTGCAAAATAAACGCTCTTTGTTGCTTGCTTGCTGTTTGACTCTAGGGTCTTTCTTCAGCATATTCAGGACTCTAGCAATGGTTTTATATAAACCCCTCAAAGACCAACCAATGTCTGGGACCACTCCCTTCATAAATTGGAGCTGAGGCTCTACATATGTGCTTTCTCCTACAGACTTTCTCTAGATCCCAATAGGACTGGTAAATCCATACCATTAATAAGCACCAGAATACAACAAGCTCATAACAAAATAAAGACACTTTACTAATTTTCAACCATATGTAAATTGCATGATATTTCTAATTTTTACCTCATTTACCAAACTTCTAATTATACTGTGATTTTATTTCCTGATTTTTTTATTCTTAAACAAATCCATTCCTGCATTCCTATTCATCTCATTAATTTATAGCATGGGTTACCTGCTTTTAAAAAAAAACGTAACTATACCCTGGAACATATATGTACAAAAAGATTTATTAGTATTATTATTCTAGCAACCAAAGCTGCCACAGTTACCCCCAACATGGCATCAGTAGCCTTAGCTCAGTCTGTCCACATTGCAGCAAATGTCAATTCCTATCTTCTAAACATCACTACCGAATTACAAGAACAAATTCTTATTGACCAACAAATCTCTAAGAGATTATATGCTATCTAATCTCTAAGAAAAAATAGAACCTTTCTAATCAATCCAAGAGAAACTGCTCTCATATGGCTTGGAGAACATAAAAAAACACATTGGCTCTGCCAGCAACTTCAGTGTGACACAGGTTTTTGCTATATGTATGTCACCGTTTTCATGGTTAACTATACTCAGAGATGGAATAACATTTATAAACACCTTGCAATTGTGTTCAGTTCACCCTTTTGAACCAAGGCATTTCTACATTGTGTAAACAGTTTTTCCTCCAAACTAAAAAACCTCAGAGAACAAACACAAAATACATCTTTATCTGGACTGGAAGAAGTATTTAACTGCCTCAATCCTTATAATTGGTTTTAATGATTAAATCTTAAGATATGGTCCTTTACAAGAATAGCCATTCTGTTTGTCTGCTTCATCCACTCAATCTTCCTACCATGACCTTGCCGATTTTTCTAATGGAAATGCTAACTCAGGCTGCCCCTACAGTACACCATGCCTAGACCAACTCTTCACCAGTGGCCACCTCCATGGGCATGCTTCTTTCATTTAAAAAGGAGGAACTGTGGCAATGCAATATTCTGAAAATGTCTCTTACATTCTATGAGACAGAAACCTTTACTGGATCTCACAGCCAGAGTTAATAATAATAATACACCTTGAACTCACCTAAGACTTATGACTGTTATCCTACTGTGTATTCAACTGTTTCTTTAACTTGCCTTTAGGAGAACATTGTGTGAGTGTGTGTGTGTGTGTGTGTGTGTGTGTGTGTGTGTGTGTGTGTGTGTGTGTGTGTAGAGAGAGACAGACAGAGAGAGAGAGAGAGAGAGAGAGAGAGAGAGAGAGAGAGAGAGAGAGAGAGAGAACATTGTAGCAATCAACCTTACTTGCAATGGATTTCCCATGTAATCAACTTTTATAAACTAAGATAATGCATAGCTGCAATTGTAAATTATGTACTCTTTCATGCTAACCTTACTTGCAATGGATTTCCCATGTAATCAGCTTTTATAAACTAAGATAACACATAGTTGCAATCTTAAATTATGTACTTTTCCATGCCCCTGAGCCAGAATATGTATGTATTCATGTATATCATTTGCTGAAAGCAGCAAATTCGGGTGTTTAAAGCAACTTACTAAAATCTACCATAAACGTTGAAAAAAACACTTATGGCTATAGGTTGATTTTTTTAAATGTTGGTTGTATGTATCAGTTGAGATGCATTGTAATCAAGTGACTTAACGCCATGTAAAACCCTGTTAAGGCAGGTATGTTGGCATTGCCTGTCACAGGCTGCAGCACAGGCTAAACCTCAAGTGGACAGCACAATAGAGCTGGCCCTGATGGCAAAGGCACAGGTGACCCAGCCTGGAGGGTGTGAGAGCAGGGGAACTCTGGCTAAACTAGATAGCTCCTGCCATGTGTCTTGTTTCCATG
Organism: Acomys minous; assembly: GCF_964271855.1. Classification (NCBI taxonomy): domain Eukaryota; kingdom Metazoa; phylum Chordata; class Mammalia; order Rodentia; family Muridae; genus Acomys; species Acomys minous. Next base: position 120,653,845 of record NC_140488.1, on the reverse strand, counting down.
TTCTACCCTTCTCAGACCAGACACTGGCACTCTTACGAAAGGTAGAACCTTTGACCATGCACTTCATCCTTTTCTACCCAGAACCCAACTTATCCCTGACCTTCCTTTGGAGAAGTGTTCACTTCTGGTTTGGTGCTCGAAGAGCCCAAGCTTCTCCAGAGAGTACCCAACAAGGCCTAGGCTCCTGCTAGACAAAAAATGACAATTCCCCTTAAGACATGCCCATAGGCCAACCTGAACTAGATGATCCCTCACTAAAATTATCTTCCTATGTGATTCTAGTTCATGTCAAGTTAACAGTTCAAACTAGCTATGATAGGCACACAAGAGAAAACTAAATCGTAACTCCTGCTGCAGAGTACTTACTTCTTTGTGACTGAACCCGGATGAGAAAGGGCTATTTCTTCATCTTGCTAGGGGTGTGCTTGGGCAATAGCAAAGAGGCCATAAGTTGGATCAAAGAAAGAAAAGGAGACAAATTTGTGGGTGAATAAAACATCTAGATGGAAAATTTCCAGAGAATAACTATATTTCTTTTTAAGTAGCACTTAAATTAGAATTGCAGGATATAGCAGTGTCAATATGGGAGCCATAATAAACTGTGGGTATATGTATTCAGTGAAGTGGAGACAAGGGGAGGATTTTGAAATAAAAAAAAATTTAAATATTACATCATATATTTTTGAATCAATCATCTTTGGCTACATTGATTAATAATGCAAATGTCATCAATCCAGCCAGTAGCTTGGCAGATGTCCTTGTAGAAGCACTTTTTATTCAAGGTTGTGCTGGTTTCCATGGAAGCTGGTATTTCTGGAAGGATTTGTGATAGTTACTGCTATATGTTAGAATTCTTTCTTCATAACCTCCTACTTTGATTTCCACTTTTTTCCATGGAGTTTACACTAGAGACTCCATTTTGATCCTGATAGTTTTGGCATTGTTTTCAATCACAAAATAGCATCGATAGAGTCGGATGCAAGAAAATAATCCTGAGGATGATGTCTGATTGCATATGACCTCCTATATACTAACAAAAGGTGTCTTTTAACTTCTGCTCAGGATTTTAATGAGTAACTACAAGATTGTTTTAAAATTTTGTATGTGTATGATTGTGTCTGTATATGAGAATTTTGCATATGTGTATGATATATGTGCATAAATGTATGCAAGTATATGAGCTAGTGTATACATGCAGAGGCCAAATGGAACATACAAGGTGCTACTCTACCACCATCTGCCTTATTCTCTTGAGATAAGGCCTTTCACTGAACCTGGATCTAGGCTGATGCCCAGAAAGCCCCATTGATCTTCTTATGTGTGCCTGTTTACCTGAAGCACTGGTAGTACAAGTGGGTATACCCATATGTGGTTTTATGCATGGGTTTGGAGCTCTGAACATGGGTCCTCAGGAACTTGGTCAACAAACACTCTTACCAGATCAGCCATCTCCAGAACCTTTAAAAATGTTCCTTAAAGGCAGGCCTCAAGGAAGATGCTATGAGACAAAAGATAGGGGTGTTCCTATCATTCTGGTGAAGGAACAGGTTAACTAGAGACATTCATCGGAATTAAAGGGGGGAGTGTATGTACTTTTGTGGGGAATAGGGACAGGGAGAGAGGGTGAGGAAAAAGAATGGGAGGGAAGAGTGAGAAGGAAGAGTGAAAGAATGATCAAAATGTTTACTCTGAGCAACTAAAAAATTACTTTCTCACAGAAATACAATACATTCTTGTTATTCAACATAGCTCTATAAATTGTCACACACACTGACTTATCAGGCTACAAGGGGGAAATGCCCCTACATTTAACCACTGTCCATCAGCTTTATGACTCACTCCTAAACAGATCTTAGCTAACCTGTATTTGCTCTGTGAGAACTGAACTTCTTCTTGCACTTAGCAGCTTTATACAGCAAGTACTTCAGCCATTCTTGCATCCTTGTCCTTTTGGTTTCTAATAACAAGTACAATTTGTGCTGCCCATATATTCATTAGTGTGGCGCCATCCATTAGAGTATAGTCTACTTACCAAGTGACATACCCTTAAAGAAAACTCTCTCTCCCTAGAAGACAACAATATCAGTAGCTTTTCTGCTAAGGATGGAGACTCCTAAACCCTTTCCCCTCTCCACACTAGAATGTTGACTAGATTGATCATGCTCAGGTCTTGTGCAGGCAACCACAGCATTGTGAGTTCACCAGTGCAGCAGTTTTGTCATGTTCAGAAAACATTGTTTTGTCCTTGTCCTCCTATACTCGTTCTGGCCCTCTTTCGCATGTGCACTGAGCCTTGGTGAGGGGATGATATAAATGTTCCATTGCTGACTGAGCACTGAATGTTACTCATTCTCTCTACTTTGACCACTTGTGAGTTTCTGTGTTAACAGCAGCCAACAACACAAAGAAGCTTCAGCACTGAGAGCTCCACTACTATGTGGACATATATGGAGACAAAAGTTTCAAAGGCAGTTTGACACTATTGTCCACCAATAATATAATAGTGTAGATTCACCACTTGGGCATATGAGCTCCCAGCCACTAGGATATCAGCCATTTTAAGTAGCAAAATACTTCAAAAAGAAATGTCCCTTCATATAGTATTAAAGAAACACTTGACAGCAGAAGGGCTGAATTAAGGAGGTATGCTGGTGGGCCAGGAACTGGAGACATGCTCTAAAGGTAAATCAAATTTATCACCACTGTATGTATGTACATGAGTTCTCACCAATACACTAAAAACATTGCTCTGGTGATGATGAATAAGTGGAACAAGGAAAAATTACAATTTGAAAATATGAAATCATCAAAAAAATGAAGACTGATCATGCTGAGTGATTTGATGGTATCTCAGTTAGGGTTTCTATCACTGTGAAGGGACACCATGAACACAGCAACTCTTATAAAAAAAAAAAACATGTAACTGGGGACTGGCTTAGAGTTCAGAGATTTAATCTATTATCATCATTGGAAGCATAGTGACACATGGGCAGACATGGTGTTGGAGAGGTAGCCGAGAGTTCTACATCCGAATCCACATGCAACAGGAAAAGAGAGTGACACTGAGCCTGGCTTGAGCTTCTGAAACCTCAAAGCCCACCCACAGTGACACACTTCCTCCAACAAGGCCGCACCTACTCCAACAAGGCCACACCTCCAATAATATTACTCCCTATTAGCCTATGAAGGCCATTTTCATTCAAAACACCACATGTGGCTAGTTTCAAGGGCATACGGGAATATAAAGTACAGAAAGGATAATGGAAATAAAAGAATTCACAGACAAAGAGATTCCCTATCATTAATTAATCATTTATATCTTCAAATGGAAAGTGGTTGATTTGCCCCTTAAAATGCTCTATGCAAAAATTATATACCAACAGGCAGAAACACAGCATTTACATGATGATAGTGATGACACTCACTTGGTCATGGTATCTGAGACAGAATATGGAGCCATAGTAATGACGGTGAAGGAAACAGGCAGTCTGTTTGAAACATTTTAGCTGAGTCAAAACCTTTTCGGGATATGTGCAGCCATGCTGTGATTAACCCCTAGTTTCTCAGAATAGGCCAAGAATTTCAATTTCATTTGTACAAGAAGATATCAGAATAGGCATAGTGGCACACAACTGGTGCCACATATGAAAGGTGAGATACGAGCTTTGTCATGAGTTCAAAGCTAACCTGGCCTATAATGTGAGTTCCAGGACAGCCTGGACTAAAAATAAGGCCCTGTCTCAAAAATTGATTTTTAAAATTTTAAGTGATTTAAATTTGAGTTTATTTGTTTAATACAGGAACTTGCTATTTACCTCATGCTGGCATGTAACTCAAGATCCTCCTACCTTATCTTCCTGAATATGCAATTATATACATGTACCACTGTTCCATACAAGAGATACAATGGCTTCTGCTTTTTTATGCTTCTGTGTGTGTGAGAAAGTAAATGTTGGTACACATGTGCATACACACATGGAGGCCAGAGGATATTGTCAAGTATCTTCCTGTTTGGGCAGGAGAAGAAGAGAGGCATGCACAATGGAATGACAGACTTCCAGGATCAGCTGCAGGGAGGCAGGTCAACTTTATTCCAGAGGTAAGAGAAATATATAGGAAAAGGAAAGCAGCCAAGAGGTAGTCTCATAGGTGCTCACAGTGTACTTCATTTGCCTTAAACAGCAAGCCACACTGCATAATTATCATATGGGCTGGGTAGGTAACATTCTGCAGGAAACTGTCAGGTTATTTTCACCATAAACCAGGCATCTAGCTCAGGGACATCCTCCAAATAGGGACAGGTAGAGAATAGGAAGCCCCTCTGGGGGAAGAGAGTCCCCCATCTTGTACCTTCACTGCAGTCTTATCTGTCCTTTTACCTTCTGCACTCATATTTGGCAGATTTGACATGGGTAAAAGTTGTGTTTTTATTAATGAGTAAGAAAACATTCTACAGTTTGAATTGCTCAAAAAGGAGGTGATGAGTGCATTTGCACTTCTTCTCATATCTGTACAACAGCACAATCCTAAATGTCATTCAATATCTGTTTTCTAACACCAAAAACAATCCAGGTGTGGTCACACATCTCTCATCCTACCACCAGAGAGGCTAAGTTCAAGTTTAAGGCCTGCTTCACCTAAGTCATGGCCTAAATGCTAGCCTGGGCTACATAATGAGATTCTGTCAGGAAAGGAAAGGGAAGAGAAAAGAAGGAGAAGTAAGAGAGTGGCAAAGAGGGGAGGTGAGGCAAAGAAAAGGGAAAGAAGTAAAAAAGAGGAAGGAAAGAAGGAAGGAAGGAAGGAAGGAAGGAAGGAAGGAAGGAAAATAACAGAGAAGAAGAGAAAAGAATCAATGTTATCATTTGCATATTTTACAATTTTCTTCCTAAAAACAGATTCTAAAGCAAAGATAAACTGCCCTGGTGTTCCATTAAACTTTCTGAGTTACTTCTCTTCATTTTTATATTTTTCTATTTCCAATGGAAGAATTCATTGTTGGAGAGGTTGCTCAATGGTTAAGAGGACCTACTATTTCTTATTTTATTTTTGAGATTATAATATAATTAAATCATTTTCCCTTCCCTTTTCCTCCTTTCAAACTTCCCCATATACTCCTCTTTTCTCTCTTTCAAATTCATGTGTTCTTTCTCCTTAATTGTTTTTTTTTTTTACTATTTCTTTTTTTTTTATTAATTTATTCATATTACATCTCAATGGTTATCCCATCCCTTGTATCCTCCCATTCTTCCCTCCCTCCCATTTTCCCCTTATTCCCCTCCCCTATGACAGTTCCTGAGGGGGATTACCTCCCCCTCTATATGATCATAGGGTATCAAGTCTCTTCTTGGTAACCTGCTGTCCTTCCTCTGAGTGCTTGTTATTATATGCACGTGTGTGTGTGTGTGTGTGTGTGTGTGTGTGTGTGTGTGTGTGTGTGTGTGTAATCTATATAAAGTTACCTGTGTGTTTTTTCAGAGATTATCATTTGGTATTAGATAATCAATTGGTAACTATGTCTCACACTCTCAGTATTCCTTAGTTTCCTGTAATTCTTTGGGCAACATTGAGTCCTTATGGTCTTTCCCTCATCTACTCTGGCATGTCTATTGTTGTTGTAATTATTCAGCTTACTTTTAGGCAGTCCTTTTGGTGAAACTTTATGTATGTTGCCTCTAACATGACTAGAAGACACAATCTTACATCAAACTCCCTGATCTTCTAGCTCTTATGATCTCTCTGCCTCCTCTTCTGCAGTGTTTTTGAGCCTTAGGTTCAGGAATTGTTTTGTATATATATTCGTTAGGACTGTGCTCTACAACTCTACATTTGATTGGTCTCTATATATTGCAAAGACAAAGAGATATTTCTCTGATGAGGAATAAGCAATGTACTTATCTTCAGATATAAATATATTTCTAATCCTGGTCCAATCTAAGTGGTATTCTGTATGCTTATAAGCATTCCTTTGTTCAGGTTGGGGAAATTTTATTCTATGATTTTGGTGAAAATACTTTTTGTTCTTTAGAGCTAGGACTCTTCACCTTCTTCTATTCCTATTATTCTTAGATTTGGTCTTTCCATAGTTTCCCAAGTTTCCTGGATGTTTTGTGTCAGGAATTTTTTAGATTTAGTACTTTCTTTGACTGATGGATCAATTTCTACTGTTGTATCTTTGGTGCCTAAGATTCTCTTTTCCACCTCTTGTAATTTGTGGTGATCCTTCTGCCTGTTATTCTTATTCTCTTCCCTAGGTTTTCCATCTCCAGAACTCCCTCACTTTGTGTTTTCTTCAGTGCATCCACTTCAATGCTCAGGTCTTGACCATTTTTTTAAATTCATCTCCTTCTCTTGTTTAATTGAATTTTCCTGTATTCATTTAAAAGATTTACCTATATCCTCTTTAAAGGCTTCTATTATCTTTATAAGATTGGATTTAAGTTCATTTTCTTGTTCTTCAGTTGTGTTAGGATATCCAGCGCTTGCTGTAGTAGATTAGAATAGCTGGCCCTGGGCTTTTTTTGGTTGGGAGACTATCAATGATTACTTCAATTTCTGTAGGGGAAATGGGACTATTTAGCTTGTTTATCTGTTCTTCACTCAACTTTGGCAAGTAAAATTGATCAAGAAAATCGTCCATTTCCCTTAGATTTTCAAATTTTGTGGCATATATGCCTTCAAAGTAGTATCTTATGATTCTTTGTATTTCTTCAGTGTCTGTTGTTATGTCTCCCTTTTCATTTCTGATTTTGTTGATTTCTATACTGTCTCTCTGCCTTTTAGTTAGTTTGGCTAATGGTCTGTCTATCTTAAGGACGGCAGGTTACCAAGAAGAGACTTGATACCCTATGAACATATACAGGGGGTGGTAATCCCCCTCAGGAACAGTCATAGGGGAGGGGAATAAGGGGAAAATGGGAGGGAGGGAAGAATGGGAGGATACAAGGGATGGGATAACCATTGAGATGTAACAAGAATAAATTAATAAAGGAGAAAAAAAGTTTAAAAAAATCAACCTTCTCTGCCCCCAAATGCAGATATTTTAATGACATGAAAGCCTTTTTAAATTGAATATAAAATGGGAAAAAAAAGAAGCTGAGGGAAGCCGAGGAGGGTATGGCCCCAAGCATATAAGTAAACTAGCTTGTGATCACGGTTTTGAAAATTAAAAGGGTTTCAGTTTCTCTTTAAAAAAAAACTGTGCTCTGAAGGTACCAAATTGCCCTGGCTCTTGATAGTGGTTTTCTTAAGCTGTCCTTTAGCCATATTGTTATCCCTGGATGTTCCTGGTGGAATAGATTATCAGGAAGATGGGAATGACCTGGATGTTCCTGGATGTTCCTGGAGGATCAGGCTTGAAGAAAGCAGGCAGAGTGGCCAGCAATGGAAGTCAGAATACAAAGTTGATCTCAGGGCAGTGGAAACTGTCCCAGAGTAGCCTGAGTGGCAGGGGCTAGAGATAAAGGAGCATCTAACCTGGCTGTTTGTGGAGTATCCAGCTTCTCTACCATCGCTCTTATTCTTACTCTCACTTTAACAATACTCCCATGGTTTAGATCTGAAGTGTCCCCAAAAGCCATAACTAAAACCTTGCTAACGAAAATGATGGCATTACTGGAATGTGATAAACACTTTAGTCAGTGTGGCCTAGGTGGAGGAAGGATGTATTTAAAGATGCCTTTGAAATGTACTTTATTTTTTCCCTTTTCCTCTGTTGCTCTCTCTTTTCTGGTCTCCAGGAAGTTAGTGACACCATGCCCACTTCATCTTGATTCTTTGTTTTTCTACATGCCCAAAAGCAATGGAGCCAAGTAAGTATTGGCTGAAACTTCTAATACTGTGAACTAAAGTAAATATTTCCTCAGGTAAATTGTTTCTGCTCAGCTATTTTGTCACAATAAGAGAAGATATTTGTCATGTTATACTGCAACAAAAAGGCTCTCACTATGTTTGAGCATCCCATCATGGACCTCTCAGCTATCAGTACTGTGACAACTAAATTTTTTGCTTATATATTAATGGGCTTATGGTGCTCTGTTACAGCTACAGAAACTGAGATGGTTCCCAATTTAGAGATAAGAAAATTGTGGCTAAGGAAGCACAGCAACTTACTCAAAGCTCACAAGTGCTATAGGGAAAATTATAAAATAGGTTATTTTTTCAGTACAACATTCACATATCACTAAGATTTACAGTGCATTGATTGCCCATATGAACAGTTTTTCAAAAATATGGCATATTGTGAATGAGTCTAAAACCATAGTGAATGGAGTGGTCTAGACTTTCTGGTTTCTCTTGACCAAGGGACATGCCTTGGTAAAAACTATTTATTTGTAAGGAACAAGATAAGAACCTAATCCTGCCCACCAGGGCCTTCCTCCCTTTTTCCCCAAGTAATTTCCCCAAAGATGCAGCACAAAATAATAAAATACATTCTCCATAGTATGTGAATAAGAAGAGATAGTCAGTCTCATAGAACCTATATAAGTCCAGGACCAGAAATAAAACAAAGGCACACACACACACACAGAGAGAGAGAGAGAGAGAGAGAGAGAGAGAGAGAGAGAGAGAGAGAGAGAGAGAGAGAGAGAAGCAAAGTACTTACTGTATAACCATGACACTCATAGTTTAGATGCTCAGTAACCATGTGAAAAGTAAAAATGGTGGTGGCATTGTAATCCTGGTGCTTAAGAGGTGGAACTATGTGGATGCCTAGGACTTTCTGGATAACCAACCTAGTGAAGCTGTAAGTCTCAAACTGGATCAGAGGCCCTGTCTCAAAAAATAAGGTGGAGAATGAGTGAAGAAGACACCTAGTATTGACCTCTGGCCTCCAAAAATATGTGGACCCCACAAATGTATATGCACACATGAACACATGCACATGCATATACTACACATAAGTAAATATTCATATACTCCCACCCACAAGAAATCTTGGCCCTGAGGTAATTTCTCATTCTAACCCTGGCATATTGGATACCTTGTTTCTTCCAAAACGCTACTGCTTATCTTTACCCTAGGACACTGTCCAAGTATTGCCTCTGACATACTGGAGGGAGGTAGGGTAGGCTCACTCCTAGTTTTACTTAAGCACCGATGTGTCCGATAGAAATTGACGCTAGAATTTTGTCTGAACAAGTATAAGAAGGGAGTTTTTATTAACTGTGGAACAGTTAACAAAAACTCAACATGCCTTAGAAAGCGTCTGCTAACAGCTACACCTCTGTAATACGAAAATCAACAAGAAAGGAAGAAGGTAACCTAGGCAGTAGGATTCTGCATCTCCTGATGGAGCACGGAACATTTACATTCCCATAGTTTTGTCATGGTTCAGTGTTTGTGCATACTGGACAGGAGACTAGAAAAGCAATTTGGCTCTATACATTCTTGGTATGCTTGTGTTTCCATATATAAATCAGAGACCAGAGACTCAAACACAAAACAGCAGGTGCAGCTTCACAGAAACACCTGGTGTAAATTAAGTGATAATTGAAGAAGCATGTTTACAGTGTTCACAGGACGGTATGGATTGCATATGCGACTCCAGAGTACCAGATATTCCAGTTCTTCAAGAACAGCCAAAAATTGGTTTTTAAATGTATAATTGTGTGTGTGTTCATATCTATGCATATACATACATGTGTGCATGTAGGTACATGTCCATGTATGACAGCACATGTGGAAGCTGAAGGACAACACTGGGTCCTCTTCATTCATTCTATGCCTTATCTTTTGAGTCAGGATCCCTCAACGAATCCATCAGCTAAAATGGATAGTCAGGGAGCTCCAGGGAACTTCCTGTCTCTCTGCCTGCACCACCACAGACATGAACATCCATGCCCAACTTTTTTTTAATGAATTCTGAGCACCTGAACTCATTTTTGCACTGAAGAAACCTTACTCTATAAGTCATTCCCCCAGGCTCCTATATACAACATTTTTGAGAAAGGGTTTCATACTGACCTCAAAAGCACTATGTTACCCAGGCTGGCTTTGAAATCTCAATTCTCTCTCCTTACTTCAATGTTCAAGTACTGTGGATTGAATCCAGTGCCACATGCATGGTAAGCAGACACTTTAGCAAATGAACTATATTTTTAAATGTTATAGGATGTTGAGAATTTTATAATACTGAAACCCAAACAAATGACTGCATACCAAAGTTACATAATGATAATCAAAGCAAGACACAATTAAGGTTTAGTTATAGCATACACACTGTGATTTTCTGGAATTGATTGCACTTTTTCTCATAAAATGGAAACAGAAGTTTTACACTCAAAAAACAAAGTCTTATCAGCTAAGATTGCTTTCTTTTGTTTTTGTTTTAAAGTGGTTCTCCAAATCAGCTCATAGAAATAACCTTTGGTTGCCAGGAGAAGGTAATAAAATTTTGTCTGATGAGTCTTCAAAGTAACTGCTTTGTTCTCCACTGACATTTTCCTGGCGGTCAGTGTGTCCTGGTTTCATGTATGTATTTTTATATGGCCTGCATACATGGAGTTGTATATAGTGTACATAAGAGTAGTGGATACTGGGTAGGTAATGGAAAGGAAACAAGGTTCATTAGGAGATATTAGATCATTCAGATTGCTATAATTTTTTAAAAACTTCATGCATTGGGTGAAAACAGATAGTTGATACTGATGGTCTTGTAGACTAGAAATCCAAAGTCAAGTCATGAAAGATTTAGTGTCTTGAGACAGCTGTTTCCTGAACCAAAAATGAGCTTTCTCCATGTATCTTTGTGGAGTGCATAGGGAGGAGCTTTCTGGAGGCTCCTTGATGAGGACATGAATTCCATCTATGAGTATCCACCCTCAAGAAATGACCATCTCATAGAGGCCTACCTCTCAACATCATCCCCATTTAGGTGAGGCTCCAACACAAGAATATTTGTTTGGCAAACACACATTTGTTCTTTGACATAAATTATAATGTAACAAATTCTGGGTAAAGAATTCCTCATTTTAATATTTAATTTTTAAAGCATGCAAATGGGTGAATTTAAAATAAAACATAATACAAAATAGAAAAGTTCAATCAAACAGCTGGAAGGATCTGTTCAGCAGAAAAGAACATTAGTGTTGTGTTTTCCCTTCTGTTGATTGAGCTGTGCAGGTCTCTTACCCATCAGGCATCAACAGTCAGAAAGCGTGAAAGTTCCCAAGAGGGTTATTTATGTCACCATCACTTTCATAAAGAGTGAGCGAAGAGGCATTTTCCAGGTAAGCAAACTGCTGGGTAATAAATGTGCTGAGCAACATGCTTACATAAACGTTCCAGGGAGCTGATTTACTTGGAAATAGAATTAAATGCAATCAGGGGAGATCGTTGGGGAAAGGCTCATGTTGACAGTCACTTTGAAATGTGTCCCTAAAAGTCTTCAGAGGGGCAGGATTTCAATGGATTGATGGGTACTCTTCCAGCATTCAGAGCATTTTGAATTCATAAGAAAAGCTTTTCTCTCTAGAACTGTGCTATACCAGCACGTGTGGGGTTCCAGAATGGTGCTCACTAAGCAAAAACATCACCTTCCACTCAGTGGGCCTCCATTCTCACCACTTTATGTTGCCAAAGATGGAAAATTGAGGCTTGAACATCTCCCCTTATCTACAGAATTCTCCATTTAAGGGGCTTCTCTACACCTAATGATGTGTGGCTTTAGACAGATGAAAATCCCAATCTGAGTTAGAAGAGCATTCATTTATTTTAAAAACTGACTTTAAAGATACAAATACTTTATGACAAATTGGCATTAATGCCACAAATACTTTAAAATAATTAGCTTTAAAATCAAAAATACTCTTCAACCAAACTGTAGATCTTGATATAAAGCTAAGTATACCTTGGAAGTCATGATGGTCTCAAATACATTGTACTCTTCTTGTCTACTCAGAGACCTGGAACAGAACCTGATGGCCACCATGTTGCATGTGAAAGTTGTAGAAGGCTATGCTCATGGAGTTGTAAGAACTCTTTCAACTGACTGTCCAACTGGCACTACACATAACTTGGTCACCCAAAAGACAGTGTTTGCAATCCCTCCTCTACACCCACACAGAGCTATGGGAACAGTCCCCCATCAAAAGTTTTGTGGAGTTGGAGCCCATTCTTCTGCTGTTGCCAGGCATGCAGAGAATCCAGGCCACTGTTCATCCATTGTAATCGGTTTCACCGTGACTGACAAGGTAATTTATTGGCCTCACCATGACTGACAAGGTAATTTAAAGGGTGCCTAAATTCTACCCCTTACTACTCAACTTAAAGAAAATGGGACATAGCTACTTAATCTTTCTTTCCAAGTTGATCACAATAGCTGCAACACTTAGCTACCTTATATTCTCCAATGTATCCTCCTTTTTAAATCCTGGGCTTTTCTCTTCCTAAAGTTTTTAGAATGTCTTGCTTCTATTATTAGCATAAACTATGACCTCACAGGGTGAAATCTTCCAGCTACACACCAGATAATGCCAGGCAGTCATAGCTTGTATCTATAGAATTGTTTCCACTGAAAATGAAGTAGAAGGTCAGGAGTTTGCACTGTGTGAAAGTCTCAATCTGCTTGTATTTAGATAAAATCCAGGGTAGAATGTATATAGCCAAGACTCTCAAATGATTTGAGTTTTTTGACATAAATTTACAATATAATACGTCCATTAACAATGAAACTTGGAGACCAGGAAGATAAATCAGTTAGTAAAGCTCTCGCTATGCAAATTTAAAGAACTGCATTTGATCTCCAACATTGATATAAAATGCTGATCATGGTAATATGCGTCTATAATCCCCGAGGTAGGGAGGTAAAGAAGGGTGGATTCCCATGGCTCTTGACTGAATTGAACTAATTCTGCTTGGCTGAATTAGTAAATCCCAGATCCCAGTGAAAGACTCAAAGGACACCTCCTAAGGAACAAGCAGGGTTAATTCTGAATCTATAAACACACACACACACACACACACACACACACACACACACACACACACACCTGCACCCACAAGTGAACCCACATGTATGAACACTGCCAAGGAATACAAATTTAAATTGGATAATGATAGGCATTAAAGTCCATATGCAAATAAGCTCACACAAAACATAGTCTTTGGTAATAAACGTCTGAGGTTCCTATACAAGACTGTTAGCAAACGAACTCCTCAATTTGTAACCGAAAGAGCATATTTGTTTACTTTGTTCTTTATTATGATATGGTTGTAACCCAGTGACTTACACATGTCAGTAATGCACAGTTCTACTGAGGTAAAGCCCCTTGCCCTAAGAAGATTATTTAAATAAATGCAAAATAACATGACAAAAATATTAACAGCTACACATAAATGTATTTTTAAACTTACAGGTTATTTTTCATTAGGTTTCCTATGTTAATTATAACATAATTATGTTAATTAATGCTACTTTTCAAATTATATAAAATTTGAAGGAATAATTATCCATCCTTCAGTTGAAAATTATTTTATTTCATGTTCCTTTTTTGTTTATTTTCATGATTATAATTTATTCACAATGTTTCTTCTGTCTCTTTCCTCTCTCTAGACCTTCTTATATGCCCTTCTGAATGCCCTTCAAATTCATGGTCTCTTTTTTTACTAATTGTTATTGCATTCATATGTGTTACATATACGTGTGTGTATGTGTTTGTGTGTGTGTGTGTGTTTGTGTGTGTGTGTGTGTGTGTGTGTGTGTGTGTGTGTGTGTGTGTAACCTGGTCAGTCTATATAATGTTATTTATATGTACATTTTCAGAGATGACTATTTAGTGTTGAATAACCAACTGGTGTGATCTTCCCAACTTTACTCAGTTGGCTATATTTCATTGTGTATGATCGAGGCTTCATCTCCCTTTGATAAATCCTAACAACAATCACCAAGAGCTAAAATAAAAAAAATATTTTCTTTTAGGAAAAGTCAACATACAAATCCATGTCACAAAGCAATGGTTTGATTTTCATCACTGTTACTGGTGACATAAGAACCATGTGAACTTCTGAAAAATTGAATATCTCTTGCAGCAAAGAACTATAAGACCCCCAAAAGGAGACAATGTTCCTATCTTTTTAAAATGTATGTGCGTGTTTTGCCTGCATGTATCCCTGTGTACCACATGTGTTCCTGATGCTTTGGAGGCCAGAAGGAGGGCATTTGTTCCCCTAGATCTAGAGTTACAGATGGTTGTTAGCCACCACATAGGTTCTGAGAGTGTAACCCTGGTCATCTGAAAGAACAACCAGTGCTCTTAATCACTGAAAGATCTCTCCAGACCCATGTTCTATCATTTTGTTACACCTTTGCAGCTTAGAATAAGATGGCCTTGCCTCGAGCAATCATATATAATTCAACTAACTCACACAAAGTTGGCTATAGTTTTTATAATTAATATGCAATTGATTGTAATACATTTCCTTACACATTTATTGTGGACTTGGTTCATATTCATCCCTTCATTTCTTTTGCTTGTCTTTCACCCCTTCTCCTACTGGTGTTCTTTCTCATCCAAATAGTAGTTCCTTTTCTATTTTCATTACATATGTATATGAATATATTCATATACATGAATATATCTTCATGTATATACATGCAGATTCTGCATATGAAAAAATCATTGTCTTTCTATATCTGAAATATATCTCATTTAATGTAATGATTTTCCAGCTCCATTCATTTTATTACTTTTGTGATTGATAAAACATTGTATATGAAAACCATATTTTCTTTATCCATTCATCTGTAGATGCATATATAGTCTGACTCCATAGTTTGATTGTCATGAACAGTGACATAAATGTAGTTATACAAGCACTTAGATTTCTTCAGACATGGACAAGGAGGTGGTATAGCTGCATCACATTGTAGTTCTATTTCCAATTTCTGAAGAAACCTCCAAACTGAGCTCCAAAGTGTCTGTGACAGTTTTCACTCATCCCAAAAGTGTTTTTCTTCCCCATATCTCAACCAGATTTTGTTGTTTGTGAGAGCGCTGCAGTGAGAAACTGAAAACTGGACATTTAGGAATGAATTGAGCTTGAAAACTGCAAAGGAGGATTATGGAAGGTTATAAAGTATAAGATCAGCTTAAAATATCCCGAGAGAGAGGTTAAATGTGTCAAGAAGAATGCTGCCATATTTACAGTTTTGAGTCCTATATTTGAAAATCATTTAAGTCCACTCAGTCCCTTAGGGGAAATATTGTTTACAAAGAGTTGAATTTTTTCTGTAGTGCCTGGAGTGGTGGCACACTCCTTTAATCCCAGCCCTCAGGGAGGCAGAAGCTGGTGGATCTCTGTGAGTTTGAGGCCAGCCTGGTCTATAAAGCGAGACCAGGACAGCCAAGGCTAACACAGAGAAGCCCTGTCTCAAAAAACTAAAAAACTAAAAAATAAAAAGAATTTTATTCTGCGAGAGAAGCACTCCCTCCAAACCAGTGCCATTTTTTTTTTTTTACAAAAAGAGTTTACATTTTCTTACCTTCGGAGGTGCATGGCAACAAGTGACCCTACTATGCATGGAGAGGAGCAATGACTTTCGTGCCCAAGCTAAGTTCTCATGTAGTTATTGTCCCTTGACAATGGAATTTAACATTGGGGTATTGGGAAGCCTTTGTGGACTTAATATGTATTTTCTCCAGAGATTGTCAAGACATTCCAAGAATCCAAGACATCTTGGATTTTCTCCAACCTCCCCAGCAGCCTTTCACTGTGGCCTTTTTAAACCTTTCTCCACCTTTTTACCTACAGTGCAAAAGTAATTGCTCTTTCTGCCAAGTTCTTGGTTTCTGTGGCCTAGTATTTCTTATGTATATGCTAAAACAAAAGGGGTTTTGGATTGCAGTTCATCAGAAAAGTCATATTCTAAGACACAGAGGTGTATAGGTTTTTTTTTTTTTTTTTTTGGTACAAAGATAAGGCGTGGAGATTTTTCTAAGTTGTTTTTCTCCATCAAGTTGGGTTGTTTGTAGCAATGAGTGAACTTGGCAATCTTTAAAAAAAATGTGTGGGGCTGGAGAGGTGGCTCAGTGGTTAAGAGCACTGTTGGCTTTTCCAGAGGTCCTGAGTTCAATTCCCAACAATCACATAGTGGCTCACAACCATCTATACTGGGATCCAATGCCTAGTCTGGCCTGCAGGTGTACATGCAGATAGAGTACTGACACATAAAATAAATAAATATTCAAAAAGATTTTAAAGTCTTTAAAATTTTTATGTGCATGTATTTGTATGGTAGGCATGTATGTGGGCATGTTCACATATGTGTTGTCTCATATGTGTGAATGAATACGTATGCAAATTTATGTGAATGTATATGAAAGCCTGACAATGTTTCTGCAATTGCTCCTGACCTCATATAATGAAGCTGGGTCTCTTACTTGAACCCAGAGCTCACCAGTTCAGTTACCTCCAATTTAACTACTCCCGTTAATCAGCTTGCTCTAATTATCTTTTGTCTCAGTTTCTCAAGTGCAGTGATTACAGACTTGAGGCCACATTTTCCTTGATTTTACAGAAATGCTATAGTTCTGAACTCTGGTCCTCATACTTTCTTGGAAACACTTAACCTACTGAGTTATTTTGCCAGCCCTAAGACTGACAGTCTTTTATAGTCCTCTGAGATTGCAATATATCTGAAAAAAGAAATCGTTCTTTTTTTTTTTTTACTTTTATTGAATGTCTATGATTTACATGTCATGCACCAAAATCCCTTTCCTCCCCTCAATAAAATAAACAAAGAGACAAACAAAAAACCTTGTTACAGAAGCTGTAGTGTATCAAGCACTATAGCCTTTTTTCCATATATGTTTACTTTCAAATGTTCATTGCCTTGAGTCATGGGTCTGGTTTGAGGCCTACACTATTGTTACTGGATCCTCACTGGGACCGCTGTCAGACATATCATTGTTGTCATGTGTCAAAGAGATTCTTAATTTTTGAATCTGCAAGTCTGGCTCCTTCATGTGTTCTAGCAGGTCATAGATGAGGTAGATGTTGGGGTGAGGTCCACTCAGAGCCCTGGATCAGGGCCCTCTCCTATGTCCTCAGGGTAGGGACAGCTCTCCAGCTCCTGTGTCCTCAAGGCAGGGACATCTCTCAGGCTCCCATGTCTCCAGGGCTGGCTCACCAGCTCCCTCATCCTAAGGGCCAGCTATCCTGTTCTTGTGTCTTCAGGGTCAGTTCTCCTGCTTTCATGTCCCCAGGGCCAGCTCTCCAGCTCCCATTCAATTTGCCAGATTGTTGCTGACCATCAAGGTCTAAATAGCCTCCTACTCCTGTGGGTCTGTATCTTGTGGGCCATCCAAGCAGGTGGCAAGTGGAGGCCCCTTAAAATCTTCATTGAGTAGCTCGCAGAAACCATTGATGTTGGCCCAGTTCAGCTTCTTGTCCCAGAGAACCTTTGGCTCTGTTGATTCATGCCTCCTGAGTCTCTTGTTCCATCGTGTGCTCCATCCACCATGGGCCCCTGCCTCAGTGCTTACCCTAGCTAGTATCTACCTCTGAATGATCCAGATTTCAGCACTGAGCATGGCTCTGGCCCATGAGAGGAGGTCTGTGGGGCCTGTGATGTTGGTGGTGCAGTCCTCATTCAGGCTCAACTCAAACAGCACCCCCTCCTCGAATGCCATTACTTTGGCCTGCACTGAGCCAACTCAAAAAGCAGCCCAGGGTCCCAGGAACCTTACCAGAGGGCATGGATGATCCACATGACAGAATTTCTTTATTTTTGGAAAACACCAGCCCTGTGTTATGGAGCTCTCAGTAGGGTCCTTTGGTGGCTGTGCAGTCATTGCTGTTCTGCAGATCAGACACAGTGTGTGGATCAATACCATCGTGGATGATCTTGGCTTGGGTGTTTCTAACATATTGCACTAAGTGTTTCCTCCTAATCAGGCCACTCTCAGGGGTGAACATTTCTGTGTAGCTCTGGAACACAATCATCCTCCTAAGAATGCATTGAGGACCTCATCTTTCGAACCTCATGGACCCCAAGAAATATTTCTTTAACACCCTTCTCAGATTACAGGCATATAGAGATGATATTCTTGTGAGGAGGACTTCCTTGAGAAATAGTGGTGGATTGTTCACATTGCTGTAGCATTCTACTTTGTCAAAATAGCACAAGGCTTCTGACTGCTGGGTAAGGCATGGAAACATGAGCTGTGTATTCTTGATCTCCTCATTACTGGTGACATATCCACCTCTTGGCCAGACAACCAACACTCTGAGACCAAGAGAGACAACAAATCTGGGCCCCAGTGGGCCTAACAAAGACTGAAGAGACATACAAAGACCATGCATGTAGAGGATCTAGGACCCTGCTCAGATGTAGCTGATAGGAAATTCAGTCTCCATGTTGGTCCCCTAATAAGGGGAGCAGAGGCTGCCTAGGACATGGACTCTGTAACTTGTTCTTCTGTCACTTCCCTCTGGCGGGGCAGCCTTGCCAAGCCACAGAGGAAGAGGACTGAGGCAATCCTGATGAGATTTTATAGGCTACGGTCAGTTGGTATGGGAGGAGGGGTCCTCTTTCTGAGGACTAGCGGAGGGGGAAAAGAGGGAGGAAAGAGGTGGGAAAGAGGAGACAAGGGAGGGAACTGTGACCAGGATGTAAAGCGAAGAAATTTAAATGTACAAACTAAACAACCTGAGAAATCAATTATTTTTTCCACTTCTCTACAGAGCATAGATGAAGGCTTATTTCTTAGAGCAAAAATGACCTCAAAGGAAGCTGCACCAATGTCTCACCCCAGCACTAATAACAACTTTTCTAGTTTATAAATAGAATCTTCTCCCCATCCCTCAGGTAATCGTCCACACTCACTATAATCCAGCACCTCCTGAGACCATGACAGAATGAGCAGAACTCCATATAACTGGGAAGGATGTATAGAAAGACATGATCAGCATCTCAGATGATACCCTAATGACTTTACCCTACATCATCCTTTCATGGAGCCATGTCAGGTATCTCATAGCTGCTGTAAAAAAAAAAAAGTTTGTGTTTTGTTCCATAGGTACGAAACTGTACTGTTTTGATTACTCTGTTTTTACATCTCTTAAGGTAATTAATTCTTTTTTCTTAGCAATCTTTATCAATTTCATGAAAATTCTTCCTAAATATAAACTTTAGGTGAGGTTTATGATGTTTCTGGAAAAATCCAAATGAAATATTAAACTCAAATTAATTAGAAGAACTGATAACCTTATGATATCAAAACCACCCTATTTCAAAAATAAATCTCTCGATATATTTCAGAATACTTTCTGTTATTTATAATAAATGTTTATTTTTAAATATTTTTATATTCAATTGTGTGTATGTGTGTGTATGAGAGAGAGAGAGAGAGAGAGAGAGAGAGAGAGAGAGAGAGAGAGAGAGAGAGAGAAGAATAAGAAATAAGGATGAAACTATTTTGCACATGGTATGAGTTTGTAGAAATGGTGTATATCATTTGTTGGTTGTAGAGTTTTACCTAACTTTATTTAATGTGTCCAGTTTATTAATGGCATCATTGAAACATTCTATAATGGTGTACTTGCGCTTGAGAGATGACATAGAACTCATCTTGCTATGCAAACATAGGGACCAGAGTTTGAAGCCAAAGAAACCCATGTAAATGTCAGGTGAGTGTGGTGTCTTACCTGTAATTCCAATCTATAAGTAAGATGGCTAACAAAAGTAACCATATTAACAAGCTCTGGGTTTGATTAAGAGACTTTCCCTCAATGAATAAGATGAAAGAGGTAGCAAAAAGATTCTTGATATCAACCTCTGCATGCAAAAACACAAATGTGCCTCAGACACATTCAAAAGTTGTACACATCCACACACTATGCACAAACAATGCAGAAAATATATAATGCTATATTATTCCTCTGTCTCACTAATGTCATTCCTTGAAGGAATATGCTACCAATCAAGACTACAATCAATGATAAATCTATTAAACATATTTGTACCATGATTTGCTCTTCCTGTAGTTCCTTAATTAGTACCATGTGATATTCATATCTTAAAATTTATTTTTTCAGATTTTAAACTTACTGCTCTTCATTGGATATATCTGACACTTGCTATATCCACTTACTATCTTTTCATGAGCATGCCTCCAAGAACAAGAAATTACTGAGTTATATTTAATAGTTGAACATCTCAACCTCCTTAGTTTTACTAGCAAATACAGCTTAATTAAATTTTCATAGTACTTTGTATTCACTGTCTTATTACACATTTTCTTTCTGGTGTGTTACTTTTTAATTTTTGTACTTTCTCTCTGTCTTCTTTTTGTGAGGTAGACATTTTTCTTCTAATTTAAAAGCAATGCTTCATAGTTCTTTTGCTCTTATTAACAATTTAAGACTCATATTCACTACTAATTTCTTAAACTCACAGTTGTCTAGATCTTTGCCCTACCAAGGCATATCTTTGAGTTACATCTCATCTGCCCTTTTATGTCTCCCACTGTTTGGTGTTGTCTGAAATCTTAGTTCTCTGTTAACATTCTTATCCTGTTTTTATGCACAACAATACAAATACGTATCCTGTATATCTACCCTTCCCTTATAATTCTTACCTCTTCATGAAGTTGAGTACTTCCTCCCAGCCTGGTTCTCAAGTGGATTTTTGCTTGGCCAATCTTTGCAAAGCCAAAATCCTAGAAACTGTTGTTGTTGCTTGTTGTTGTTGTTGTTGTTGTTGTAATCACCTTGTCACTTTTAGGTGACAATCTAGCTGGGATATAGAGCTTTGTAATTCAAAATAGTTGAAAAATATTATCCTGACTTCATGTTGGTGTTAATAATTTTGTATTTGATTTTTTTTCATGTTGTTCTATCTCTGGAATTTTTTATGTTCTACTTGTTTTGGTGTTTGAAATTTTTCTTCAACTGTGTTATGTGTAGTGGGGGTTGTTGTTCTTATTTATCATCTCGGGAACTCTCTGGATGATTTTTGTCTACTATCTAAGATAATCTTTTCTTTTTCTCTTTTAAAGATGGAGAATTTTCTTCTCTTCTTCAAACAAAATGTCATTTCTGTTGCTTTTCCCCTTAGGCTTTCCACTTCTGCTTTACTTGCTGCCAGTAAGTCTTCTGTTCTCTTGGCCTCTGCTGTTCTTATGATAATTCTTATCATTTTTAGCTCTTCAAAGCATTTACAAGTCATCTTGAAATCTTCCTTAGGGCTCAGTCATTTGCTCTTCTGCATTTATTCTGTGGTCCTCAAACTGGTGTCCTTTGTATTAATGATCACAGATTTTTTATCACAGATTTTATTCTCCTTTATTAATTTATTCTTGTTACATCTCAATGGTTATCCCATCCCTTGTATCCTCCCATTCTTCCCTCCCTCCCATTTCCCCCTTATTCCCCTCCCCTATGACTGTTCCTGATGGGGATTACCTCCCCCTGTATATGCTCATAGGGTATCAAGTCTCTTCTTGGTAACCTGCTGTCCTTCCTCTGATTGCTACCAGGTCTCCCCCTCCAGGGGACATGGTCAAAGGTGAGGCACCAGAGTATGTGAGAAAGTAATATCCCACTCTCCACTCTACTGTGGAGAGTGTTCTGTCCATTGGCTAGATCTGGGTAGGGGTTTAAGGTTTACCGCCTGTATTGTCCTTGGCTGGTGCCTTAGTTTGAGCGGGACCCCTGGGCCCAAATCTACCTATCATAATGTTCTACTTGTAGGCTTCTAGGACCCTCTGGATCCTTCTACTTTGCCATTTTATAACCATGTATTTCAGCCTGATGTACTTTTAGGACTCAAGGCTTAATGTTCTGTCTTTCCAACAGTTTTACTGGGTTTATTCCTTAATACCTATTCTCTTTATAATTCTGCTTCCATAGAAGTATGTTTTTCAGTTTGCCCCTTTTTGAGTATCTGAACCATTGCTTATTTTAGTGTACTGGCATATGCTATTCAAGGACAAGGTTCTTACTTCGGAGACATATGGTCTCTCCAGGAATATTTGGCAATGCTGAAGTTATTTTTGGTTTTCACAGCTGGATCAATGAAGAAACTATGCCATCTAGTAGATGAGGGTCAAGGATGCCACTTAGTGTTACACATGGTAGGCAATAGTCAGCATCAATTTTTGCAACTAACAATTATCTGGCCCTAAATGTCACAATTGCTGAGGTTCAGTATACCTTAACTGGCATTCTTTGCTGTTCTATGTATGTGATAATTCAGGGTTTAATTCCAATAGTGAACACCTCCCAACATCCCAGAACCAGACTCTTTTTTTTTTTTTTTGCTTTAATATTGTACCAGGTAGCTCACCAGGTAGATTTAAAAAAGCTCCAAGGACTAGACAAATCCCCCAACTCCAAACATTGAATGAGAGAAATTTTCCTCACCACTTCTCTTCATACTGCCTTGGCAGACTGGCCCAAATTTAAAGAGAGAATCTCTGTCTCAATCACTTGCAAAAGAGAAGTAATGTGAAAAGGTAGGCTGTATGTGGTGGACACTGCTACAGGCAGGAGGCAGCAGCTCTCATATTGTGAGTTTCACAAGATATCCATCTGTCCCTTAAAACTATAATAGCAGTGAATGCTTTATAAATTCTATTATTCATTAATGGATGATGTAATAGATTTTTGTAAGCTTCAATGACATGAGATATATTTATGTATCGTTCTTTTCTCCTCTTTTGAACAGAAAATTGTTTTTCTTTAGACTCTGACAGTTACCATACACATAAATATCTAGATAAGAAAAAAAAGCCTTTTCCCCTTCCTAGATTCTATTGAACAATGTTGAACATTACAGGTCTGTTTTGCTATCTTGGTGAGCAGAATCACATTCCTAGCCACTAATAACATTAATCAAAGTAGTCTTTTGTGACATTTAAATAAATGGATTTTTCTTTATGCACACAAGGACAATATAGACGATCTGTAGAGAGGGGATATTTATCATGGTGATGCTTTTCTGTTATCACATTGCTATTATTTAGCCATTGATCCAGAGAAAGGCAACTGCCGAAGGTACTAAGATATTGTGATGGTAACAGAAAGGAATAAAAAGGGCTGAGAAAAGTCAAAGATAGCTTTTATGGGCCACTTTCTGTGTTGTCTTTAGAGATTCCATATATGATTTATGCCCAGGGTACATACATCACATAAATAATATGTTTCCATGGTGAAGCAGTTTTTACCATGTAAGCAGGATACATGTTTCCAAAGCATTTTAGAAAACAAATCTCACAAGCTTAATTTATGAAAACCAGGTTTGTCTATATTTGAATGCTGTAGGGGGAAATGACTTTAATTAAATATATGATTATATCTATTAATTTTCTTTCAGTGACTTGACATAGAACAATTTTCCATCTCATTGAGATCGAATGGCAAAGTAAAACCAATTATTTCTCAAATGCTTGAAATAAACACTATATGTAAACTCTATTCTAACTACAAGCATTGTTGAGCAGAAGGAAACAATGAACTTGGTGGAAACTGCATAAAATATTATCATTACTTTCTCAAGCGAAACCCACATGACTTGCTTATATTCACATCAATTCAATGATTTTCAATAAAGTGTATTTTGTATTAAAAACAACTATACAAAGCTTTTTCATTCCATGAGTGTGTTAGTTCTGCAGTCACACTGTCAAAAGAAGCATAAGGGAAAGAGGATTTATTTTGGCTCACAGTTTTGGAAGGAACAGTCTATCAATGAGAAGTCACCACAGTAGGAGCACATTCCATCTAGGCTGAGAAGCACATAACAACAGGATGGGAAATGAACCAGGTAAAAACCCTTATAGGCTCCCTCTTGGTGACAGGCCTCTACTTATGAAAGCCAAAGCCCCAAATGTCCCAAAACCTCTCAAACCAGCACCACCAACTGGGGACTAAGCTTAAATGTGTGAGCCTGTGGGGCACACTTCACATCTACAAAGCAACACTAGATAATACAAAACCTAATTTACATAAAACAATTGCTTTCTAAATCATGTTTTCTCTTCTACAACTTTAGAAATGAAGGCCAGAGAACTAGTACTTACAAGTAAAATCTGATACACTATGTTTTGTTTTCTTTTGTTCTTTTATAAATAAAATATTATTGGAATGTGAATATGTCTATTTGTTAATGCACTGTGTGTTCATGTGTTTGTGTCTGAGAAAGGTAGAGACCAAAGTCAGATGTCTTCCTCAATTATTCTCCTCTTTATTTTATTTTATTTTATTTTATTTTATTTTATTTTATTTTATTTTATTGAGCTGGGGTCTCTCACTAAACCTAAAGGTCATTGATTTGGCTAGCTTTCCTGAACAGCAAGTTCTAGGGATCCTCCTGTCTTTGTTCCACTCGTGTGGTGTTGAGATTCCTGGTGTGTGCGGTGAAAGTTGACTTTTTATAAGAGGGACTAGGGGTCTGAGTTCAGGTCTCCATGCTTCTTCATTATAGTTGGCCTGTGTAGAGATCAGCTCAAAATCTCCAAGAGGATGAATTCATTCTTCTCTCTTATTACTGTGCACAGAAGGGCCAGGGTTCTCTGCCCCTGGAGCTGGTTACAGAAGCTTCCAGAGGATCTTATATATTTTGGTGCCTCATACATTATGTAAATTATCAACACACTATCCCATTTAAGCTAGACAAATAACAGTGATTCATACTTTCGTTGGCAAAATGCAAACATTGGTTAGAATCAATAATATCAAATAGCTGCCATCAAGTAAAAATGCTTCCAGCCAACCTTCTGTAGTAATGCTGTCAAAATGGATATGGCCCTGATTTATTAAGAAATAGATGGATGCATGGTAAAAGGTATTGATCTGTACCCAAGACCCCCAGATCCTGGTAGTGGACTATTGATTTAGCATATCATTAGTGTTGTTTCTCGACTAAGCATTTCTTAATTACTACCATTATTTCTCCTAGAGTAAATGAGTTATTCTGGCCTACTTTTAAATTCCCATAAATATGGAGCTTCATAAACTAAAATTTTTTGTTGATTTCTAACATTCTCTTCTTTATATCTAGGCTAAGAGTTTAAGTTTTAAAATTTATAATCAGGCTTCTGAGCATCACTACCCAAATTTTCTATCTACTTTTTGTGCTTGGTTATTTTAATCTGTTATTTATTGGGGGAAAGGTGTTAAAAATCCTAAGATGATGACAAGTGTGCTCATGTCTATTGATAATTATGTCAATTTTCCTTTCTGGAGTCTAAGGTGTACAGTATTTCATTTTGTGATACCCTCTTGCTAGACTGTCCCTTGGTGGTCTTAAGATGGTTTTACTAAACTGAAGTGTGCTTTAGATGGTAAATTATGGAGAGTTAGTATTACTGATTTGTATTTAATTAGTGTTCCTTTTGACTACCTTTTACTTGTGTTATTTGCATATGGCTGAACATTTATAAAATGGATGTAATGTAATAACTGTCGCATCAGGCTTTATTTCCACTATTTTATGGAGGCTATCCTAAGTTAACAAAGTTTTCTTCCTTTTGCTTTTATTTCTTTTTCCCCCTTTATGGTGCTTGATATTGATTCTCAGTTTGACAGGATCTGGAAACTTAAGAGAGAAGTCTTTAGATGCATCTATGAGGGATTATCTAGATCAGTGGTTCTCAACCTATGGGTTGTGACCCCTTTTGGGTCACATATCAGATATTCTGTACATCAGATATTTATGATTCATAACAGTAGCAAAATTACATCTATGAAGTGTCAATGAAAATAATTTTATGGTTGGAGGTCGCTGCACCATGAGAAACTATTAAAAGTTCAAAGCATTAGAAAGGTTGAGAACCACTTTTCTAGATTATATTAATTGAGGTGAGAAAACCCACCCCAAATAAGAATGGCATTATTCTATGTGTTGGCATTCTGAAGTTAGTAAGAAAGCGAGAGTGGGCTGAGCACCAGCACTCATCTATGCCTGGTTTCTGACATCAGATGCAATATGGACAGTCTCCTCAGGTTCCTGCAACCATCCCTTCTCCAACTATGATGGAAAGACACATTGTTTTTCAGGTATTTTGTCACAGCAACAAGAAAAGTGACTGAAATATTTTTTAAATTTTTATTTTTAAATTATTTTTGTATTGTCTCAGATTTGGCTATTTGTTATCTCTAAAATTGTGCTTGTTACTTTAGTCATTATATACACTGAATATTAATTTGGGTAATGAATTCTGAATTCATTTTATAATTGTATTTATCCTCAAAATATGACATTTATTTCTTCTTCTTTCTCTTCTTGTTCTTTTTTCCAGGGTTTCAAATTTTAATCCAAAAATGCTATTTCATCTCAGCATTGTCTAAATTAAGTGGCATTGTTTCATCAGCTTGTGCTCACAACTTTGGTCTTTTTTCCTTTTTGAAAAAATTTGTTCAATTCTCATTCTGATCATAGCCTCCTCCTTCATCTCCTCCCAGTTCCACCCTCCCTCCCTCCCTCATCCGCTCTCATCCTTCCCCTAGTCATCAGAAAACAAGATCCCTCCTCCCCTGTCATCTTGCCTCAGCCTATCAAGTCTCATTTGGATTGCCCGTATCTTCTTCCTCTCTGGTCCATCAAAGGTACCAGAGTCCATGTCAGAGGTAGTCCCTACTCCTTATATTTTGTGACCCACAAGGATGTAGCCTCAGTGTCCTCAATGCTAGGATCATAAGCATGCCTATTAATCAAGCCCTCTTACTTTCTCTCGTATATTCTTGATGAGGATTGTATTTGAATATCCCTTTCAGTGTCACTTCTATAGTGCATGGCTTATCATGTCTGAAATAAAACCAAATCTGTGTCTTTATTTTATGTCTCAGTATTAAGTTAGCACTTTCTTTGTTTACCACCTACGTTTCCTAAGTATGGTGCTTTCTATCATTTCCATCCCCTTGTAGGCAATCTCTGTTTCTCTGCAGTATCTTAAGAATGTCTCTGTGATCTGAGCACTGGTGCAGCTAGTTATGATGATATGGGTTTATGCTTATTCACATTTTCACATCATAGCGTGCACTGACTATGGCTTTGGTTCTGACTAATGTGGGGTGCTATTCCATTCTGAATGAAAGGCATTAGCCACTGTGTCTTAAATGCTGTTTCTATGTACCTGTACCTTGCTCTAGACAAGTGGTCTGATAGCGTCTCAGGCAGGCCTCCTGATCTCAAGGCTTCTCTTTCATCTTTCTATATAAATCACCTTTTCTTTCTCTTTCAACTGTTCTAATGTTGTACCCAAAGTCCTTTAAAAAACATTTCAAGACACAGTTTGTTATAAAAGGCCTTCTACATCACAACGAGCACTATGAAGTCATTGTTTCTACAAACACAGTCTGCTACAAGATTTGACATTAAACACAATACAGTGGATGGCATGGAAGCAAAGATGGCAGTAGAAAAGAAGTAAGGAAGTCTGTAACATGACAGAGCTTCATGAGAAGGGGTTAGAATTATCAATAGAGAAAGTTGAAAAGCTGTCTTCTGAGAACTTGACACTTAAGGATGTTTGTGGCACAAGCAAAACTGGGCCTCTTTTATGATGCAGAGTAAAAAGACAACAAAGAAAAATAACTGGTGAGCAAATGACACTTAAGAATAAAGAATATCAATATAGACACTATAGATGGTCCCTCTATCTAGGACGAAGGTAAGAATAATTGATGCAGATGCAATTCCCATAGAAGACTGATAAATAGAAGACAATGGGGGAAAAAACCATGACTTCCAACATCAAAAAAGTTGCCATCGTATAGATAAAAGTAAGGAGGAAGGGCTAGGAATGTACCCAAATCATAAGAATAAGCAGTGTCAGTCAGACATGGTGACTCACACATAGAATCCCAGAACTTGGGAGGTAGAAGTTAGAGAATAACAGTTTAGTTCACCCTCATCTACATAATGAATTTTGAAGCCAACCTGAGCTTCATTAGTCTCTACCTAAAAAAATGAAGTCATAAGAAACAAAGAATCAAAAGATTTTAACTAGCATCTAAGTAAATTCATGTACTGCTTTACTAAAAAATAAGTCTCATTGCAGATATGTCCACTAAAATATTTCATGTTCAAGGACAAAGGATAAAGACTCAATTTTGGAGTAAACTAATCATACTTTAAACCGTGAATTTTGTAATCAAGGCCTTATTCAAATATAAAGGCAAAAGAAATTTATCCTCATGTATGCCTGACCTCAAATAATACCCAGACTCTGTTTTTAAAGATAATTCTAAAAGATGGACTCTAATCAATGAAAATTACCTGAATTGGCAACAATTAAAACACTCAGTGATTTATGAGTCCTTGTCTAGCTTAGACATGTGCTCATAAAAAAAAATCACAGACTAGATTTTTTAAAGTATTTGACAAATAACATAAGGGAAGTAGAAAAATAATGCTAAAATATATTTACAAATTGAATAGAAGCATTACAGAAACTGTATATCAGAGAAATGTAAGCATGAATCATCTTAGAGCCCTTGAAAGCCATATCATTTCTATGTATATTCATTTCTCAAGTGGATTCCTTTGTTATTTGCTATGTGTTGATATTGTTACATAATGAGCATCAAATGCTCACCTAAGAACCACAAATCCTTCTTGATCCCAAGAGGATAAAATGAGTGTCCCCCACTCTCCATGTAGTTACACAATTCACTCTTCTGTGCCACACCTAGATGCCTAAGTAGAAATCCAATGTACTCAGAATATTCCAACAACGTCTCCATAAGCATGAAGACAAAGTAAGTGGAAAATGAAAGATGACATGACATCAATGGATAGATTTTCATTGGATTGTTTCTTAACAGAGAAAAAGACATGAACATATTCCCAAAAAAGTAGTTGATGGGAGTGGCAGAAAATGTTAAATTTAGAGAAATCCATTCTACCAAGAATGACAGAAGGAATGAAAATAGGTATAAGTCCAGGGCTAGTCTTTCAGGTAAAAGGGAATGAGTAGGTAGATGGAGTTATTCTACCAGAAGGTAAGAATAAGACAAGATCCTTATATAAAGATTGTTATGACAGAAAGCTGCACCTTTCTGATATGATTTCATGCCTTTATTTAAATCTCTGTGGGTGGTCTACTTCATATTAATGATGGTGTGTTCTGTGAGGAAAGATATAAGAAACAAAAACAAGATTTTGAAAGATAATGGTGGGGAAAAAAGAAAGACAATGGTGGAAGTATGATCAGAGAAAGAGAATCTGGAACTCTTCCCAGCCTTGAAGAGTGGACATAAATATTCTGAAGTGGGATCCCATCTACACCTCAAAGATACAGCCTTGCATAAAATGAAGTAGCCCAGTACTGAAATATGATACGTCTCTGTGTGTCTCACTTCCACCTATTATATCGATGGGAGATGGAATGTATTTCTTAAATTGAGCATATGTTGAGCATATACAAATGATTTTTGTGTAACATTCATTAAACACTACACTCTTTTGATATGGTGTGCTGTATAAGGATTTCTAAGCACCTAGACATGAACTAACATATACAGGAGCACTTTGTAGGTCAGTACTATGACATCAGTTTATGAAATGAGCATAAGCATCTACGGAACATGATTTTCTATGGTGAGGCCGAAGTCCTGGAAAAAAGTCTCCAAGAATACCAAGGGATGGATGACTGTGTTCCCAAGGAGGTTGGTGGAAGAACAAATGTAAAAGAACTATCTGAGGCAATGGGATATGGATTCTAAGCCAGAAAAGGAGTGTTATCAATGTCAAAATTGATAAATAAATAAATAAATAAATAAATAAATAATTCGGAGAAAACCATGTCCTTACACATCACTAACTATCCCTTCTCAGTAACTGGCAGCTATGGTCAACCTCTTTTGCTCCCTTTTGACATCTGTGTTAGTTCTCCAGGGACACTCAACCAACTTCTACAAAGAGGATAGCACACAAACAGGGGAATTCATCTCTCACTGTTCTAATGGTTCAGTCTAAACTCAGCTACTGGCGTTGTTGGTTCTTCTTGTGGAGGGAGAATCTATGTGAAGCCTCTCATTTAGACTCTAGGGGTTGACAAAATCCCTTGCTACTTTGGACTTCACTATGCAGCATCAGCATTCCAGTCTTTTCCATCATACATATACCTCCCTTCCCTTTGTCTGTCTGTGTGTCTAATCTCAGAAGGACTCCAATAATGCCGAATTGAAGGTACATTCTACTAGACTATGACCTTATTATAATTTAACTAATTACCTCCATGCAGGTCACACTCTGGGGTTCTAGAAAAGAGAGAATTCTTGATTGCTTCTTCCCCTCTCACAACCCAGATCTAGAAAATGTATTTTATGTGAAATATGCCCAGTGTCCATCAAATCTCTCCATCATGAGCAGAACTGGAACACACCATAAAATTCATTTGTGTGCATTGGATACTATCTATAGTCCTACACTCATATTTGTTATCATTGCCTCTCATATGGAAATCCATGTGTTTAAGGGTTGACTTGAATTCCTACCTATTTCACAAATGTAAAAGTCAGCTGAGTCTGGACCAGTCTTAGTCCATCATTAGTCCCTGACTTTTCTTCATTCTGCATAGTCTACACTGCCTAAGTGTAAATAGTACCTTCAAGACTTGATAGCTCTGTAGTATGTTTTACCATAAACTTTTGGTTGACAGAAAACCTTTTAGAGACAATATGCATATGTACACACATATATGATACATGTTTGTGTGTGTATGATGTGTGTAGATATGTATATAAGTGTGTAAAAATATAAAGTATTTTGTTGTACAAAAAGGAATAATTGACTCATCCACTTAAGTGAGAGGGACTGCATGCAACCTTCCTTATGCTTCTGAGCCAGACCATAGGCGCCTAATTTAGATGGCAAATTTTCTCTTCTATCTTTCTGCAGTGGTAGCAAAAGGCCAGAACTTTTAAGTCGAGAGGTTGGAAAGATGATACAGGTAGTAACGTGCTTGCTTTGCAAGCATGAGTATCTTGTATAATCACCTGCACCCACATAAAAAAGTTGGGCCCAACAGGTGGGTATGCACTTATAACCTAACGCAGAGGGTGATGGAAAACAAAGACAGATGAGCAGATCCTGGAGGCTCATTAATCAGCCAGTCCCATGTAAATGGTGAGCTCTGGGTTCAGTGAGAGACCCTAAATAAGGAAGAGCTATCAAGAAATCCATCTGAATGTCAACCTCTATCTTCCATATCTTCATGCATAGATAAGTACAACTGTGCACACATGTGCACACACACACACACACACACACACACACACACACACACACCACGAAGTCTCAGGCATTTTGAATCTTATTTGATTTGGGATTGAATTATGGATTTTTACCTATGTTTTGGGAAAAAAGCATGTCTCCTCTTATTGAGAATTTGAATGCATGATTAGAGGGAAACCAAACCTAAGAGTACCCTGTGGAAATTGTCCTAAATCACACTCCAATTAGGGAATCAGTAGAGCTTATGGAAGGGTGAGCAATGTGATGTGCACATTGAAAGGCTTGGTGTGATGAGTGTCATTCCCACTGCTTAGCTTCCTTCACTGTACTCTGTGGAACCCAGACTCTCCAGGCTTTAATATCCTCCTCAAGGATGGGTTGCATCTCCAGGTCATTAGACAATAACCAGAGTGAGCTGCCCAGCTCTTTCAAGTCTGTATGTTCTAACAACACACCTATTTAAACAGGCTTCCAGGAGAAAGGATATAATAAAGAACAGGCCTTGTAGAACCAGCCCCTGAAAAGATGTAAAGAATAAGAAATAAAGACAGCAGAAATCAATTCCAGGCAGACAAGTGTGTCAATGTTATTTAATTTCTCACATGCATCGGAGGAGAGGCACAAAGGGATTATGCTAGAGACATATGACTGCCCCAAACAAAACAGCAGGTTCTCAAAATAATCTCTAATTCATATTTTCTGTACTAACCTCTCAATAATTTGTCATGAGTCACATCTGTGAATGTATACTGACATCAATACATGACTTACAATTCCTGAGAGGTAATGGTTTGGGTAAAAAGTATGTTTTCCATATCATCTTGTAAAATTTTAATTTAAAGAGGGAAACAGTAGCAAAAACAAAAATGTTAGTGGAGAAAGGGGAACAAGTTTCTAATAAGAAAAGAATGAAACATTAAATGTATCATTAATTAGCATTTTCTGATATTGTAGTTCGGTGCTATCTCAAGGTAAGAACAGCAAGATTTGGCTTCCAAGAAAGAGAGTGTGGTGTGCACCTGTAATCCCAGCATGAGAGGCTGAAGCCTTTTGTGAACTGAACGAGTTTAGAAGCAGGGAGCCCATCTTGCATAGAAAGACCTGCATCAGGAAAAGAGGGCGTGAAAGAGGGAAGGAGGGAGGGAAGGAGAGAGGTAATTGTAGAAAACTGCTGTGGCAAGTACAATTTTGCTTCCCATCTTAATTTAGCCAAACTCAGGGAAACAGTACCCAGGGCTCTGGAGAAAGAAACAAAGAATCTTTTTCCTCTTTCCCCATGCATGTCTTTAGTAAATCCAACCTTTGCAATTACCTCACTATTTTATCCTTGAACTATTTTGCACAGAGGCAAATGAGTCCCAAATATTAAGATCTATTACAAAAAGGTTATTTTGTAAGCTAAACCTGCATTTGCAAACGCTAATCCAAGGATAGGGTATATGCTGGTAGGACCTTCAAGGAGAAACACATTCTGTGTCTGCTATAGGACACCAATGATGGCTAAGAGCTCGATATGACAAAAAGCCAGAGAGAAGTAGGGGACAATTTCTATCTTGGGAAAATATATTTGAACAAATGAAAAATAAGATGTTTTAACTTGAGCTGGGGTATACCTCAGTGGTAAAATGTTTGTCTACCAAGCCCTAGGCTATTTTAAGGCTCACAATAATAATAATAGAGACAGAGAGGGTTATCTGTCAAGCCCTAGGCTAGTGGCTGGCCTCACAATAAAAATAAATACAGAAAGCCTATAACCTGAAGAAAAGAAAGTGCATTTTAGAATCTCTTCCCCAGCTTAGAAAATGAACTGCCTTCTTTAAGAAGCACTGAGGATAGTCGACACATTAGCCAGCTTTCTATCACTGTAACAAAATGTCTGAAAAAAATGCCTAAAGCAATTAATGTACAAACATGGTTTATTATTTTGGCTCATGTTTTTATATGTTCTAGTTCGTGATCAGGTGACCTCATTGCTTTTTGTATATCAGGATGGGGTGGCATGGAAGAGGAAAACCACTCACCTCGTGACCAATAAGTAAAAAAAGAAAAAGAAGCGGTCAGAGTCCCACAGTCCTCTTCCTGAGCATTCTCTCAATGACCTTTCACCCTCTATGTCCCACCTCTTAAAACCTCACCATCTTCCCAACAGCACTATCCTAGGAACCAAGCATTTATTAATGGGCTTTTGGAAAGCATTCCAAATTCATCTCATAGCACTGCTGCTATGAGAACTGGGAGAAATATATCCAGGAACAACAATGGTATGAGATCTCAGCCACAGATTCATGGGGACCTCTCCAAAGAGCAGTGTGTGTGTGTGTGTGTGTGTGTGTGTGTGTGTGTGTGTGCGCGCGCGCGCGCGCGGGTGCGCGCGTGTGTGTGCACATGCATAGATTCAAGTACATGTATACATGTGTGCAGACATCAGGGGTTGATGCCAGATGTCTTCAATTACTTTCCATCTTATTTTTTAACAAGGCTTTCCAGTAAGCTTGAAACTTACTGATATGACTAAACAGGCTTACCAGCAAGGCCCTGAAATCCTCCTGTTTACACGTCTCCAGTGCTAGTATTACAGGCCCATGTGCTATGTGCTGCGTGTGACATTTCTATATGAGTGCTGGAGACCAAATCATGTCCTTATGCTTAAGTTGTAAACACTTTATCAACTGAGTCATCTTGCTGATTTCACATCCTGATGTCTGAATCCTCTGGATATGTGACCCATATCTGTGCCTTTCCTTGAGGCTTAACGCAAGCCTTCTGTCTGGAAGATGAGCTTCTCTCTGCTCATTTGAGTACCACCCATTCAGGACTTCTGACCTCATCTATTTATTTTGTAACTATATGGAAACTGTAAAAAAAAATCAAACATGAGGGTTTTTTTCAATCAACTATTATAAACTTTGTGTTTAGGTTAAGGAATTCAAATCATTTTATATCCCCACCTTGTAAGACATTTATGCAATTGTTTTATCCCCCACCCTCTCCTGTAAAACTTTCCTTTACCCAAAGGCTCGCTGCTATGTTCCAGGAATTTACCTTTCCTTCATTGCCTTGCACTAGCTCTTTAAAGACTAGCCAGCTAAATTAAGACTGTAAGAACAGACCCTATTCAATAGAGAAAAGATGCAATTACCACCTGAGTTAGAATTTTAAAAATAAATAAATGAATAAACCAAATGCACTTCAGTCTATGTGTGCTTGCTCTTCTGAGAATCCCATCTTGATCAAGAACAAAGTTTTGTCCAGACACTTCAATTGGAGTACTGGCCTCTTTCTTTGTGACCCTAAAGTTATTTCTAACAAAACCCTCTACAAAATAATAGCAACAAATGAAAATGAAATCATGATCTACTTTGTGCTCCTCCACAAATGTTAGCTATTGTGCCTACTTTAAGATGCTTATGAAGGCTGAACTTTGCTAACACATTTAATTTCCTGAGACTCTTTGCCTCCATTAGCAGGAGAAAGGCAAGTCCAAGCCAGGTAAGAGTTGCATTACAATTCCCAAGCCATGGGTTTTACAGCCATGGATTTTGAATATGATCCACTGCTGTTCCCTCTTCCACTGTTAGTAACATTACCTAAATTAGTGTCAATGTGCTGTTCTGTATGTTCACATGAGTCATACTGACCTTTGCAATCATGTATATAGGTAGAGAATCCACAAAGGGGTTTTCAGCCGGTGTCTGAAAGAAGTCCAAGTCACCAGGCTGGGAAGTTGGAGAATGCAATCACATATGAGCATGCTTGTTTTGTTGAAGGTCCTGCATTACATAACAGTTCAAAGTTTGGGTGTCCCTCTCTGGTGCCACTCCTATCCTTTACTCTGTCCCCTGGTTTGTCTTTGTGCTGAATTTGCACTGCAAATCTCGGTGCAAAGGTCTAGATGTTGTTTCTGTGCCTAAAACTCAGTTTCTAGAGCCAACTTCTCCCCTAACTCCTGGTTCTAAAGCAGCCTCCTCCAAGTAGGCTTCTCATATACTACAATTACCAGGACTCTTTCCTAGTCCTGCTACGAAGAGTGCCACCTTTTCCTTTAGCTATATATTTGTCATTTGCATTCAAATCCTACATATGCAGTTTTATTACATTACACAGAATGCCTCTTCTTGACTCTTCTTTGTGATTCTATGTTTAGCCACACTCTGTAGCCTCAAGCAGGGATGAATTACAATACCATTGCATTCTAATTATGATCCTGCCCTTCAAAAGCAGGTTGTCTCTAAGAAATACATCTTGATATGCTCTGTGGCAAGATTACTTCACTTGTATGCCCGGAATAGATCTTCCTCTTTCAGCATAACAAATTGGAAATTCCAATATAAGTGATTCATATTTTACTGGGCATTTTTAAACACTCAGAGTCTGATGGTCTTTAAAAAAAATTATGTCTCTTTGTTTACACATTGTGTGGATCACATTTTTTAAAGATAAGGCTTCACAGAATCCAGGCTGGCCTCAAATTCTTTATGTAGCCAATATTGATCCTCCATTTACTGCTCAAGTGAATGAAAAGCTGATATAAAAGGAGGAGGACATAACTACTCCCAAAGTGCAGAGAATATCTTTATTGTAGATATAAAGGAGAAAGCAGGCAGAAAGAAGAAGAGTCCAGGCTGAATATGGTCCGCAGACTACAAAGGACCATGAGAGGAGAGAGGGGGAGAGAGAGAAGAAAGGAGCAGCAGACCTAGATGGCCCCTTACTCCTGGCCTAGAAGCCAATGTTGAATTTCAAACCCAAGGACAAACAGCTGAGGTACCTACTTAATATATCAAAAGGGAATCCACCAGGTTCCCTTAGCATCTCTCAGTCCCTGCCTGCTACAGGGTATGGTTAGCATACTTCTGCTCCTTACCTTGAACTCTTTGGCTGCTCTTTCCTATATAATCCAACCATTTTGATACTCTAATAGACCAACTTGGTTACATAGGGATCTGGCTGGAGGAAGTGAAGCAGAAGCCCAGCCCCTAGGAGTGAAAGGTTTAGGGTAGGGGGCAGGATGAGAAGTGCTGGGAAGAGCCACAGCTTCTGAGTGGTGCTGAGAGAGATGGCCAGTGTCTGTTTTGATATATTAATAGGCACCTCAGATAGCCATTTTTCATGTTTCTGAGACCTAACAACAAGTAATAAGATTGCAGGTGAATGGTACCACACCTGGTTTATGAAGTGCTGGAAAAGGAACCCAGGACATGCTAAGGAAGCCTTCTACTTATCGAGCCTTAGCCACAGGCCCTATCACATTTTTTTCTTGGACTAGAGGAGATATGGAATTGAAAAGAAAAAGAGCATGACTGACTGCTTACTGGTGATGACAAAACAAAAATAAAAGTTAATAGGTCAGAAGTAAACATAAAAAGAACCAAACCAACATTGTTATTAATGTAACTCCTCACCCACCTACCCAGGGCTAGCTCTACACATGATAAGTTTTCTTTTTGAAGGTAGTCAGTGTCTATTATGGTCCAATCACTGTTCCTATGTTCCCTGAACAGTGTGTTCATGAACCTCATAGAGATGACATCATCTACTTTTAGAATGGCTGTTGTGTATATTTCCCTTCTAAATTGACCTGGATCAGGAGGACATTCTTCAGTGACAAGGTACTAAGTGAGAGGGGCAAGGGATGAGAAGATAGGAAATCTGGGGTTGGAAGGTTTGACATAAGTTGATAGTTTATGCCAAGCAAGCTTATGAAGAAGCACAGTACCTGCTATATTTCCAGGGAAGAAACGGGACAGTGTCAGTGGAAAGCCATCACAGAATAAGACAAAGTCAATGGGAAACTAATCAAACAACATGGTACAAAGGGAGCAGGATATCTCAAGTTGGTCAGAGAGTAGCACATAGTGGCCTTAGGTCTGAAAACCATACTCCCTTAGAGTGGTAAGGGTTAGGCTCTCAGGATCCAATACTGAAGCTCCCTCAAAACCTTGTCCAAGGCCATGAGTGGCTCTGCTAAGCATATTCCTGGTTATAGAGAAGAACTCCATACATCAGGGTCTCAAGGAAAGCTTTGGATCAGACCAGGCCTGAACACTAAATATCTATGTTTATACTCACAGAAAAAGGCTCCTGTTGAGCTTATTCAGAGAAGCCTCTCTGTGCAGTGAAAAGAGGTGAATGTAGAGAACCCTGGCTGCATAGGATGCTGAGACTTAAAGGACAGTTGAGATCTCAGGCTTATGCTACATATTTATACAAACCTCTTAAGACTGAGGAAACATTGAAAAGAGGGAGCAGAAATAATATAAGAGCCAGAAGCTTGCAAAAGGCTGAGAAATGCCGTCTTTTAAGCACAACATGGCCATAGCAACCAGGAACTAATAGCAGCTGGACCTATTGGCACTAGGCCCACACAATCTACTCTACCCAATAGCCTCACCAGGTTCTATTGTTGAACTCTGAGCAAATAAGAGATTCTTGGGGAGGAGGAGGCATATCTTGATGCATACCCAATGCTTGTTATATGAAGCCTAATAGATGGTTCCAAACCCAAGGTCACACAGAGAGCCCTAGTTAATATCAATGGGACACAATAAAAAATAAAAGTAATGACTGTGAGAATGAAATTTGTAAGAAAGAGGAGGGGCTGTCAAGGGTAGGAAGGAAATAAGAGAAGGTTGAGGGAGCATAATAAATGAGTTATAGAAATGTATGAAATTGTCAAGGAACAGAGCAAAATGTATTTTTAAAGTCTCATATTTTTTTGCATCTTGTTTTTGAAAGTGAGGTTTCCATTAGCCTGTAGACAACCACTACTGATTTCAATTTTTACATTTGTTCTTCCTTCCTGCTGGTTTTGTCTTCATTTCCTATATAACCAGGCCGACAGCGTGTGTACTCCAAATTATTCCCTGGATCATGACACTCACTGGATGATGAAACATCTACATGTCTGCCACAGGAAAAATAAACTTGACAACCCAAATTAACCCTGTGCTACAGTGTTCAAAAAGAGCAGTGAGCTTGCCAAAGACAACATAGCAGGCACACAAAGGCTTGCATGTGATCTGGGAAAAGGAAACGTTCAGTCATCTGTGGGCTTTGGACAAGCAAGTCCTGTCACTTTTGCTGCTGCAGGGTTTCTGTGGCTGAGGAGATATAAAGAGCATATTTAAGTTTGTCTGCCTTGTGTGTTTCCATTCATGAAAGGCAGCAATTAGTGACAGACAGGAGAAATAGGAGTTTCTCAGACTTCAAGGACTGCCTTCACTTCTGGACAGTTCGGGCAAAAGAAAATAATTGCACACAATATTCTTTGCTACACACACTGCAGAAGCCTGGAACTTTGCCACACAGCTAGCTGGCCAGCAACCTCTAAGAATCAGCCTGTCTCTGCCTTCTGTTGGAACTACTAGTACAAACCACTATGCTCAGCTTCTCTTGCATGGGGTCCTAGGATTTGAGCAGAGGTCCTCATGGTTTTAAGGCAAGCTATCTACCTCTCCCAAAGGCCACACCTCCTAATACCATCATCATTTTGGAGATTAAATTAGGGCATACACATTTCAGAAGGAAACATACATCAAACTTTAACATCAGAAACAGCTGCTGCACTGGTATTTGATGTTCTTGATGGAGACCACTACCCCTCTCCCCCATAGCTAGGTACAAAGAATGACTCATTGACCTCCACTCCTACAAAAATTATAAGGGTTCAAATTTTCCCCAGCCACTACCTTCTGATTCAAATCCAAATTGCAACTTCATGTAGCAGGTTACGTTCTGGACTCTTGTGAGTGTCACAGTTTTCTAGGAATCCTTACTTTCATCATCATTTCTATATGCTGTGTTACATGGGATCCAGCCATTCCAATATTTATCTATCACCCAGCAACTTATTCTCAGTTTTATGTTCAATGAACAAACTATATTTTGATATGTTTTTGAATGCTTTTATCATGAAATCATTCCAAATCATCTACCAGGAACTAGCAAAGCATTTCTTCAGCCTTTCTCCTTCAAAGAATTCCTGTTACCGTCACCTTATTTCATCATTCCCTATGAAGAAAATGTCTTCTTCACTGTTCATTCTTTCTTTGCATACTCTTCTATATCAATGTATTATAAGACACATAAGTCTGATGGGATATATTTTGTGTGTGTGTGTGTGTGTGTGTGTGTGTGTGTGTGTGTGTGTGTGTGTGTGTAACCCATGTTTGCTACTTTGTGGGTTCCTTTCTCTTCCACCTTTCTCCACCAATTTTCTTCTTCACTTTCAATTCCCTAACACTACATAGGATAGAAAAAAGGATACGGAGGAAAGAGGGTGGCGTTATCGTTAGATTACTTCCTGCTGATTAGGGGCATCAAACTCCTTGGGGCAAGTTTGATCTTTGCCATCAGGATATCTAATTCCTTCCATATCCAACCAACAACCAGGCACCCTAATAGGGGCTCTAGCATTTATTATTACCCTCTGGAAAGTCCCCAGAATACCAAACATCACACAATTGCAGAAACTATCTGCAGCTGGCAAAATCATGTCCCTGCTAGAACACAAGGCAAATCATAGTCACCTGCTGTGAAGCAGCCCCATACCCCTACACCTGGGATTAAAACAAAAATGTATTCCCATTATATTCCTGTTTTTTTTTAAGAAACCAAACATTACTTTGTCTCTCTGTTTCTCTGTGTCTCTCTCTGTGCCTCTGTGTCTCTGTCTCTGTCTCTGTCTCTCTCTCTGTCTCTCTCTCTCTCTCTGTCTCTCTCTCTCTCTCTGTCTCTCTCTCTCTCTCTCTGTCTCTCTCTCTCTGTCTCTCTCTCTCTCTCTCTCTCTCTCTCTCTCTCTCTCTGTGTGTGTGTGTGTGTGTGTGTGTGTGTGTGTGTGCGTGTGTGTGTGTGTGTGTGTGTGTGTGTGTGTGTGTGTATACACAACAGGGCCACTTCAAATGTCACTCTTCAAGAGCCATCCACCTTGTCTATTGAGGAAGGAACCTGGAGCTAGGCTGGCTGGCCAAGAAGCCACAGTAATCCACTTGACTTTGCTTCCTTGGCTCTAGGATGAAAAACATATATAATCACTAACAAATTTTTTATATTAATTACAACATTGCTCCCTTCCTCTTTCCTCCCTCCAAACCTTCCAATATACTCCCCCCTTCAAATTCACAGTCTCCCAACAATTTCACTGATTGTTATTGCATGCATATATGTATAAACATATATATTCCTAAATATAACCTGCTCAATCCATATGTTACTTATATATATTCAGGGCTGACCATTGGCACCTGGCAACTAGTTGGTGTTCTCTTCCCTGAGGAAGACCACCTTTACTGCTTTCAGTTTTCCTCAGTTGCCTATACTTCTTTGTGTAGGGTTGGAGACTTGTGGGCTTTTTCTGGGGCTGGAACTCAAGTCCTGATACTTGTGAAAGAAGCACTTTCTTGACTGAGCTATTACCTCAGCCTCTTTCAGTATGCTGCTTCATCATCATGTCAGACACACAAGAGCAGGCCTTTGCATTCCTTCATTGAATAATTAAAAGTAGCCCCTCTAATTGACATCCAAGACTTACAGACTCTTCTTCCAATTCACTCCCCCACAGATCTATGTTGTGCTACTGCTTAATCCTACAATGACTCTTCTCTCTCTCTCTCTCTCTCCCTCCCCCCTCCCTCCCTCCTCTCCTCTCTGTCTCTCTCTCTCCCTCCTCTTCTCCCCTCTTGTCTTCCTCCCTCCCTCCTTCCCCTCCCTCTTTATCTCATAAAAGCTAGGCACTATAGCATGATAAAACAGCATGAAGAGGCAGCTGGCTAAGATCTCACTGCAAAGATCTTAACAGACCAAGTGCTTTCACCTTGAGAATTTAATCACTGAATCTGAACCACAATAAGCCTTCTCATGAGCCACTCCATGAGACATTCTGTGGGTTTTTTATTTTGTTTTGTTTTTACTTTTTAAAAATGAGATAATTATACCATTTCTCCCTTCCTTCTTCCCTTTTCTCCCCCAACCACCGCTATATGTCTTTCTTGGCTCGCTTTCAAATCCATGGCCTCATTTTATTAATTGTTATAACACACACACACACTTTTCCAAAATATGACCTCTCAGTCTTTATAATGTTGCTTGTATGCATGTTTTCATGGCTGTTCATTTGGTACTGATAACCAAGTGGTGTACTCTTCCCTGAGGAAGACTATTTCTCCTGCTCTCAGCATTTCTTATTTACCTGTAGGTCTTTGTATAGGGTTAAAGTCTCATAGGCTCTTCCTCATCTAGTTTGGCATGCCTATTGGTTTTGTCCTTGTTCAGCTCATGTTTGGATACATCTTGCTGAGATCTATCGGTGTGGCTTCTGACATGACTAGGAGACACA
Organism: Acomys minous; assembly: GCF_964271855.1. NCBI lineage: Eukaryota > Metazoa > Chordata > Mammalia > Rodentia > Muridae > Acomys > Acomys minous. Next base: position 120,612,329 of record NC_140488.1, on the reverse strand, counting down.
ATCACATTGTAAGCTCCTGATCTTATAATCTTTCTGTCCCTTCTTCTGCAAAGTTCTCTAAGCTTTAGGTGTGGGAGTATTGTAGTTGTAGCCTTTGAGACTGGGCTTCATAACTTTGTATTTTGATCGGCTGTAGGCTCCTGTAGAGGTCTCTGTCTGCTACAAAAATGTTTCATTGCTAAGGAATGAAGACTACATTTATCTGTGCGTATAAGAACACATGTTTAGATTGTTGTTAGGGATTATGCTGGCTTGCTAAATTGGTGGATATAGATTCTCCTCCAAACTCCATGAGTATAACTGAGTAGTTAGGTAGATTTCCAGTATCTGACATGTTTTCCATCTTCTTGAGTGGGTCTTCAGTACAATTAGAAGGCTGTTGGTTACTGCCAAGATATTCATGCCACTACTTCACCTTTAGGGTCATCATGCCATGATAAACGCTGATGTAGTTAATTGGCATCTTAGTTGCCTAGGACTATTGGTTGCTTTCATCTTTTGGAAGCTTTCATGGCATTTTCTGATGTCATGAAAGCCAGTCCTCAGGAAGGAGGTATTCAGATCAGTTCCAGCTCAGGGCACTCAGGATCCTGTTTCTGAAATGCACGGCATCTTCAGCAATAGGGACTACAGTAGGCTATGTATTTTGAAAGTCTCTTGGAAAGCCATTGCCAATAATCAAAATAGCTCTTCTTATGTCTAGTATTGGGGTTTTTGTTAGGTGGTCTTTGGATGTTGGAAGGATCATTATCAGCCCAGACTACAAAAGTTCACCAAAACTATATATGTATATTTATACATAATTGTGTGTATTACAGGGTTTTTAGGTAAATAGTATGATTTCTTATGACTTTTTCAAGCATCTTTATTGGATTACTTTATTATTATTATTATTATTATTATTATTATTATTATTATTATTATTATTATTATTATTATTATTATTATTATTTTGGTTTTTCGAGACAAGGTCTCTCTGTGTTAGCCTCGGCTGTCCTGGACTCACATTGTAGACCAGGCTGGCCTCTGAACTCACAGCGATCCACCTGCTTCTGCCTCCCAAGTGCTGGAATTAAAGGCGTGTGCCACCATGGCTGGTCTTGGATTACTTTATTACTACACTCCTGCTTCAGATCTTTTAGACTGCATGGCTTGAGTGAATCTCCTGAGAGCTGATGGGTATATAGAATGTGTCCATCCAAACTTCTTTCTCCTTCCCTCCAGGTCAGATTTTATTTCAGTTAAAGGGGAGGCGGTCCCCTTCTGTCACAGGCCTAGAGGAGAGGAATAGGGTGAAAGAGGGAAGGAGGGGGCAACGGGGAGATACAAGTGAGGGGATAACAATTGAGATGTAATCTGAATAAATTATTTATATAAAAAAGGCAAATGCTATTCTCTTCCTTCCTATATTTGGCTATATTCTTCCTTCCTATTTCTTTTCAGCTAGACATTTCCCATGAGTAAATTACTGAGTATAATTCACACATTCATGCTTTTCTCTGAGCCCATTATGTCTTCCCTAAGAAATGTGTTCACAGACAAGAAGTTGAATTAACTGTAAGAATACACATAAAGATGGCAGTGATAGGGGATATTGACTCCAGTTGCATGGCTTTCTTACTGTTTCATTCCTATGGCTATAAACTGTCTGTTGCTAATTACCTAGAGTTTATTAATGCAATGGTCTTTTCATCTAAGTACTTTGTCTGCTATTTTTGCACCTACAGAGAATAGAAGGGCAAGGCAAAGAATCATAAGAAACATACTGAATCCATCTGAAATGTGACAAGTGTTTAGTGCTTCCACAAAGACTTTACATATTGCCTTGAAAGTGACTCACAACTGTCCCTTAGTGATGGCAAGGTCACATTTTATCCAGGCTGCCCAGAAAAAAGTCAAAGCTGACGTCTGTATCCATTCCTAATTACGCTGAGTATTCATGATTATAAAGAAAAGATTGGTAGCACTAAGGTTTATTGGGGTGTCCTAGTACAGACGCTGGGGCTTGCCCATGGTGCTCTTAATGTACAAAGCCCGGATGTTTTGCCAGTTCTTCTTGAGCAAGGACACCAAGAAATTGACAGCCAGGTGGATGCTGTAGACCAGCTCATCATCAGTCATCTTCACGTGGCCAACAGCAACAGCCAGACACAGCACCTTCTTCATCTGGAACTTGATGGTGGATTTCACCTCATCAACTTTGGCCACCAGAGGGTCCTAGAAACCTACAAGTAGAACATTATGATAGGCAGATTTGGACCCAGGGGTCCCGCTCAAACTAAGGCACCAGCCAAGGACAATATAGGCCGTAAAACTTTAAACCCCTACCCAGATCTAGCCAATGGTCAGAACATTCTCCACAGTAGAGTGGGATATGACTTTCTCACGTACTCTGGTGCCTCACCTTTGACCATGTCCCTGGGAGGGGGAGACCTGGTGGCACTCAGAGGAAGGACAGCAGGTTACCAAGAAGAGACTTGATACCCTATGAGCATATACAGGGGGAGGTAATCCCCCTCAGGAACAGTCATAGGGGAGGGGAATAAGGGAAAAATGGGAGGGAGGGAAGAATGGGAGGGCACAAGGGATGGGATAACCCTTGAAATGTAACAAGAATAAATTAATAAAAAAAGGAAAAAATAAATAAATATTAAGTAGCTAAAAGGAAAAAAAGAGAAAAGATTGGCATTTATTACCATTCTAGTCAGTCAAAAACATGCATCATATTATAGTTCTGAATATCATGAGGAAATATATAGACAATAAGACCTAACATAAATGAAAAATATTGCTCTTTGTGGCCTTTCAGAAGAATGTCTAAATTGATATTTCAAATGTAAGAACAAAGATGTAAATGTGCAAATATCCACAGAGTATACAAGTCTTTGAAACTACTCCTCTTTTATGTGGGAATATGTCTCTATGATTCATTCAAGTTGTTGCATATATTAACATCTTATTTGTAATGCTGAATGCAAAATTATTATACAGAAGCAACAGTACTTTTTACTATCCATTGACCCATTAGGGACTTTCTGGGTTGTTTTCGTTGTTTGGTTGCCATAAACATTGTTTGGACTTGGAAGTGTAGCTCATCAGTAGACTGCTTGCCTAGTTTGCTTAATTTTTCAATTAGACATGCCTAGGAAAAAGGAATAGTCACTGAGGAATTGTTCCAACAGTTTGGCCAGTGGCCATGCTTATGGAGTTTTGCTCAGATTTTTACCACAGCAACAGTGAAGCAATCATAGATATCTAGAATGCTCAAAGCCCTGTGTTCCATCTCTGCTGTCACAAAAATAAAAGTTGCTTCAAACATTCATTTTAGCTGTTTTTGAAAGAATACAGGTTTCTATTTCTTAATGGAAAACATAGAAGATCACATTGGTTCATCTTCTGAACCATAGTATGATTAACATTTCATGCAGTTTCCAGGCTGTGCTTCACTGTATGAACCATCTAACCATTATATTCACTGTTTTCCATGTCACAATTTGGGGTGATATGGCACTATCAACAGTATAGCAAACAGGTATGGAGATAGCTTAGTTAGTAAACAGCTTACTAGCAAGCATGACCTGACTTTGCTCTCGCAGAATACACATACAAACTCTAGATCTTAGAGTCAGTTGAATTTCTAGGGTTCTTTGGCCAGCCAGGCCCTGTATCAAAACACAAGGTGAATGAAGACTGAATAACCAAACTTGAGGTTCTTTTCTGCCTCCCAGACACAAACACAGACACACATGTACATGTGCAAATGCATACACATACATACACACACACACACACACACACACACACACACACACTACTCATCAAGAATATGGCAGTGCTTGATACCTACAATGTATAGGTCCACTCAAAGAGATTTTATTTAGAAGGAACAATGTAATATATATTTAACAAAAGATAGAAATAAGTTAATGACAGAAGAGAGCTAGAATAGTCCTGTTGTATGGTGTTAATTCAACAATATCTGCTTCATAGATCATTCTCCTTAAATTCTCTGGGTAGACAGAAACAAAGGACATGTAATTCCATTTAGCTTATCTCCAAGAGATATGTGATTCTGGGCCTCACAGGCTTATGGTCCCTTCATTGTCACCTAAACCCATGGATTAACCGTATCCCTTCTAAGTGGAAAGTCAGTTTCTAGTCACTTGTGTGATAACTAACTGTTGGGAAAAGGCTACAAGGAATTCTGTACTTACTATTGCCCTTCTCTCATAAATCCTAGACCTGGGTCAGAAACCCACCTCTAGAGCTAGTAGCTGAGTAGACAGAGAAGAATGTACCTGGAGTTTGTGCCTTTGCTATTTAACTTTTTAAAATAAAAAGTATGTGTATGAGTATTTGAATGAATGTATTTTTGTGCACTGTGTACATACAATGTCCACAGAGTCCAGAGGAATGAGTCAGGTACCCTGGAACTGGACTTAGCTGCTGTGTAGGTACTAGGAATTGAACCTGAGTCATGTGCAAGAACAGCATTTGCTTTCAACTGTGGAGCTCTGTCTGCAGCACCCTACTATTTAATTTTTTTAATGCAGTTAGAATGTACTCAAATGGCTTGCAGCCATCCCAGAAAAGATGATGATATGATCTAAGCTACAGCTTGTGTTTGTTTCCTTTCATTTCTCCTTTTGTTGGTAACCAATTTATTATGGTGTAGTCTTCATACCCTACAGCTCACCTCTGTCAATAAAGTGGAATATATGTTAAAATGTTCACTTTCACTTGCCAGGATTACCACCTACTTGAAAACAGTTAGGACAATGGTTCACAACCTTCCTAATGCTATGGCTTAATAATACATCAGTTCTTCATGTGGAGACCTCCAACCATAAAATTATTCCATTGCGGCTTCATAACTCTTATTCTATTTTTGTTATGAATTGTAGTGTAAATATCTGTGCTTCCTGATGGTCTTTGGTGAGTCCTGTGAAAGGGCCATTCAACCTCCAATGGGATCGCGATGCACAGGATGACAACCACTTAGTTAATGGCTTCCAAAAGAAATTCTTGTACTCTTCATAACACACACCTTTCACCATGTTTTAAAGCATACATCTGTGGACAAATGAATGGTGCAAATATCACAAATCTTTCAAAAGCTACTCTTTTAAAAATATTTATTTTTAATCATGTATCATATATATGGCATTGGATTCCCTGGAACCTGGAACCAGAGATACAGATGGTTGTGACCCACCTGACACAGGTACTAGGAAATAAACCCAGGTCCTCTGAAAGAGCAGTGAGCTCCTTTAGCCACTGAGTTCTTCCTTCAACCCATAAAATTCTACCCCTTATCTTTTTTTCCTTTTCAAAGTGTTTGGTTTGTTTTTCACTTGTTCCCTCCCCCATCCACTCTGTCTCAGTTCTACTTTCTCTGTTTTCTCACTGGCAACAGCGACTGCCAGATCAGAACTAGAAAAGAATAACATCTGGTGTGAAGTCTAAGAGAAGGCAAAAGAGCAACACATCGAGAAAAACAGCATTACACTGCAATGTTTCAAAAATTAAAATGAATGGGAAAGTTCCAGCTTTTTTAATAAACAGAGGCTCTCTTTCCACTAGCCCAGTGCAAGTCTCTTTCCTCCCTCCAATCCTTCTAATATGCTAAACCTTGTTTAGCAAAACAAGCATGCTGCCGCATAAGCCTCTCTTTACCTATTTGATCTTTTCACTTACTGCCTGATGATAGGGCACAGACAGATTCCTGGTGTCTGTTTCTAGCTACCCTTAAATTCCACACCTCAGGCAGTGACTTACTCACCCTCTACCACCTGATACTGTTTTCATTTCTTCCCCCTTTATTTTGCCCTTTCTCTCATATACTAGTCAACCAAGACATTTTTTAAAGCCAGAGAGGGTGGTCAGAGGGAAGTGAGAAAATTACGTGACTCACAGGCTGGGTGGTTAGCCCAGGGGTAAGTGAGGTAGGTATTGATAGTGATCTCTACTGACTGAGATGCACAGGATTTTAAAACTGCAGTGCCCTAGTGGGACATGGTGTAGAAATTCATGTTATGTGATAGATTGTTTCCTTGATCTTGAGACTAACAGACACAAAGGGGTCATACAATTTCCTCATGCAAATTTATTTTAATTAATGAAAATTATGGAATACCATAAATAGCACAGTGAACTAACAATGCTCTGTCATTGAACCATCTGGTCAAATTTAACCCAGGGAAAAAATTAAAAATAAAACTCAGAGGATTCAGGAAAAAGCAAATACTAAATGGCTCTAAGAAGCTGGTTGGTTATTGCTATAAATTCAATATTGAATGTCCCACAAAGGCCCATGTAACTTATAATGGAGCTGTGGTCCCCAGCATGATGGTACAGAGATGTAGTGGGTTAACAAGTGGTCCCAGTAGGAGGAAGTTATGTCATTGGAGTGGTGTTCTTGAGAGGAAATTAAAACTCTGACCATTTCCTCATTCACTCTCTACTTCCTGGTCCATGAAGTTAAGCAGCTTTGCTTTATCACATGTGGCCCATCATGATGTTCTACTACATCATAGGTTCAAACCAATAAAGTCAACTAGCTGTTGACAAAACATTCTGAAATCATCAGAAAAATAATCAATGTTTCCCCCCTTTAGATCAGTGGTTCGCAGTTTTCCTAATACTGCGACACTTTAATACAATTCTTTATGCTGTGCTGACCCCCAATCATAAAATTATTTTGTTGCTACTTTATAACTATAATTTTGCTACTGGTATGAATCATAATGTAAATATTTTTGGAGATAGAGGTTTGCTAAAGGGGTTGTGGCTCACAGGGTGAGAACCATTGTTTTAGATTGCTGCTCTTAGTTTATTTTATAATAGTGAGAGATCTGACTGTTACAATTGTGGAACTCAGAGAAACATACTATAAAATGTCCACTTCTAGAGAAGTTAGCATTGCAAAGATACTAAGGTGTTAGTGAGAGAATATAATTTTTCCATTTGATGGAAGGAATAAATTCCAGAGATTATCCAACATAGCAACTATATTACAAAGATACGTTATCGAAAATAATTAAGAGTAAATTTTATATTCTTACTGTAAATGTCTGTAAGGTAATCTATATTAATTAGCACAACTGAGCCATACCAGAATATATGCTATTTCCAAAACATGTTTTATATCACAAACATACACAAATTTTATTGTCAGATAGAAATGACTAAGAAGCTATTAATTTAACTAGATTCTACGTGTACAAAACATTGTTGAACATTAGTGAAAATATATGACAAAGTTAGGAAAGATGCTAAAGCTGTGTATTATATATAGTAATGAACCTCTTTCTTATGCAATATCTCTATGTAGGTAGCCAAAAACACCCAGAATAGAACGAAGAATGCATTAGAGGCCTCATGGGAACTGCTGGCAGCCCACATTTGGGATTTCATGACTTGACTAGGTGGATGCTTGAGATGTGCTCAACTTACTCAATGTAGCAACCCAGATTTCTACTTCCTGTTCTTTGGTATTCAACATATAATACTGATGTCACCTTAGTATACCAACACTGACGATTCAGTTATATTCCTTTTTCAGATAAGCATTGTATTAGAGTGACTAAGGTAACTTCATCTTGTAACCACATTTTGTATCTGTGTCAGTTGCCCCGCCGCTCCCCCACCCCGGAAATAGCCATGTCCACCTTAGGGAACACATTTGGGATTTCCATGACTCTGACCATAGTCCAGATGTATTAACCCAAATTATTATGTCCATACAAACTAAACACAAACTAAGAATAACTTGAAAAAGTATAAATCAAAATTAAGTGACATGTTGTAGCTGAAATAACTTCTATGTTCTGCCAAAACAAATGTTGTACAGTCACTCTGACCTTCATCTAACATTGATTGAATTGTGGGATTTGCCTTTCTGAGGCACTAGCCTACTCCTGGTCACTGGAGGACTCTAATTTGGCCTTATATACATGGGTGATCCATAACTTTCTTACCTATACTATAATGCTATAAGGAGGAGGAGGAGGGGGGGAGGAGGAGGAGGAAGAAGAGGGAGGGGAAGAGGAGGAGGAGGGGAAGAGGAGGAGGAGAAAGAGGAAGAGGAGGAGGAGAAGGAGGTGGTAGAGGAGGAGGAGGATTAGGGCTGGGGGAAAGGCTGTAGAAGCATGAGGACCTGAGTTAACATTCCCACTCTGCATATAAGAAAAAATAAGACATGCTGGCATGCTCTTATAATCTTAATAACTGGGGAAACAGAGAAAGAAGTATCCCTGGAGCACTTACTGAATATCTAGCCTAGCCAGTCTGTGAACTCTAGATTCCCTGAGAGATTGTGTCTAAAAAAGAAGGTAGAGAAGGGCTGGAGGGATGATGTAAGTGGTTAAGGGCACTGGCTGATCTTTTAAATAAGCCACATACAATTTCCAGCACCCATGTTGCAGCTTACAACTGTTTGCAACTCCAACTCTAGCCTCCACAGGTATCAAGCACATAGTTGCTACACAGACATGTATGGGTATCAACAGAGGGAAATACCCAAAGACAACCTCTGGCTTTCACATATACACACAGGCAATTATACCTATAGCCATAAGATTATTGTGTAGTTTCAATTCAGATTTCCTATCTATATGTTGTGTAAACTCTGCTCCCCAATTGTCCCCCTGTTATGTCAATAAAGCTGCTTACAGCCAATCAGTGAGCAGGGGAGAAAATAGGGCTGGACTTCTTTCTGCCAGCCAAGAGAAGAGGAGTTAGGAGAAGAAGCAAAGCTAAGGGTTCAGCCAGGGGATTTGGCCACAGGTAGCAGTCCAAGAAAGATCAGAAGAAAGGAGATGGAGCCAAGGAAAGTTACAAAGTGCAAGTATCACTGGGAAAGCATAGAGGGGTACAGACTTAAACTGTTCAGATTGTGTTTTGAAACCTTATATTATAAAAGAGTCTCAATTATGTGTGTGATAGCTGGGTTAAGAAATAAGCTGATAATAGCCAGAACTTGGAAACAACCTACGTGTCCCTCAATAGAAGAATGGATAAAGAAACTGTGGTACATTTACACTATGGAATACTACTCAGCTATTAAAAACAAGGAATTTCCAAAATTTGTGGACAAATGGATTGAACTAGAAATTGTCATAATGAGTGAGTTTACACAGAAGCAAAAAGAGCTAAATGGTATATACTCACGTATATCGAGACACTAGTCCAAGGTGTACGACCCCATGAAAAACTGTACCTACCAGGAAAGTGGGTAAGAGGGGAGGACATCCTATTGAGACTTTAGGTGTGAGAAGCCTGGGAGAAAGAGGAAATAGAAGGATCTAGCGGGTCCTGGAAAACTACAGGCGGGTCTGGGCCCTGGGGTCCTCCGCAAACTATGGCAACAGCCAAGGAAAAAATAGGCAGTAAACCTCGAACCCCTACCCGGACTAGCCGATGGACATTCTCCACTGTTGAGTGGAGAAGGAGATCTAACTTTCACACAAACTTTGGTGCCCCATATTTGAACATGTCCCTTGGATGGAGATGCCTGGTGGCACTCAGAGGAAAGATAATAGGTCACCAAGGAGAGACTTGATACCATATGAGCATATTCAGGGGGAGGAGGTCCCCCTCAGACACAAACTTAGGGGAGGGGAGGGGAGTAGGGGGGAAGAGGGAGGAAGGGAGGAATGGGAGGATACATGGGATGGGCTAACAACTGAGATGTAATTTGAATACAAAAACAAAAAAAAGAAATAAGCTGAGAAACAAACACTGTTTTATAAAAATAACTTCAACACATACCAGAATACACATCTAGTTCCCCACACACACCAAAACAACAATAAATCCAGGACAGTCACGATAAAACATGAACCGCATTTTTTCTTATAAGGAGTTTGGCGTTTGAAAAAATATAGTCATGCATAACAATGCTCCCATCAATGACAGATTTCATCCATTAAGGTGATCCCACAACTTATATCATATTGTGATGGTGCACTCATGATTTTCATTCAATGACAAAATCGTCTAATGCTATGTTTCTTAGCAGGTTTTCCTGTCATTTACCAGTACATAACTATATGTCATTTTAATCAACCCTAAATAAACAATTTACACAGTTGTATAACTTTTATCACTATGCATTTCCACCAATAATCTTTAGTCCCTTCTTTGTTTGTTTATTGAGAGAGGGACTCATGTAGCCCAGGCTGACTTCCATCATTCTACTTAACTCTTTATATGAGTTTGGATACCATAAGTACCTTGTAAAACTTAGTCATACAGCATTTATCCTGGATTATTTCACAGGGTATATGTATCATCAAAGCTCATTCTTGTTGCCTCATGTATCAGAACTTTATTCATGACAATATCCTATCACATATATGTACAGGTTTTTTTAGTGCATTTATGGAGCATTGGACATTTGAGTTATTTCCACTTATTGATATGGTAAATAGCAATGTTGACATACATAGTGGTTGCTGAATCACACTGTCAATTTCTTAGAGTGCAAGCACTTGTTATATGTTACCTTTAAGCTTAGATTTTGAGGCTCTCTATATGAGTATCACCTATTTTGACAAAATCAACAAGATAAAGTCCCTGATCTAGATTTCTCTAAATTGAACTGTTACAGGTACTAAGCCCATAAAAATTTCTGGTGGAATCTCCTAAAAGCTTTAAAAACAACATGTAGCCTTCAAAGCTGGGGAGATAGTCTACTCAGTAAAATGCTTTCCATGTACACATAAGAAACTGAGTTTGGATTCCCAGTATACATATAAAAGGTGGCCATGGCTGGGACTAGAGAGAGATGGCTGAGCAGTTAAGAGCACTAGTTGCTTCTCCAGAGGACCTGGTTCAATTCCTAGCACCCACATGGCACCTCACAAATGTCTGTAACTTCTGCAGGGGATCTCACACAAACAGACATGCAGTTAAAACACCAATGTACATAAAATAAAAAAATAATACATTGTTTTAAAAAGTTGGACATGATGGCACATGCCTGTAATCACAGAGCTGGGAAGTAGAGACTGGGGGTAGCCCTGGGGTTTGCTGTCCAATCAGCCTAGCTGAATCTGTAAACTGCAGATTCAGTGAGAGACCCTATCTGAAAGAATAAGTTGAAGAGCAATCAAGAAGGATAGCAAACATCAACCTCCAGCCTCCACACCCATGTGCACACATGTGCATGTACTGCTGAACCATGCACTTGTACACATACCCATATAAATGTGTACATGCACCACACACCCTAAATAAGTCCATAAAATAAAACAAAATCATAAATACCATGCTTCTTGGGGTGGGGAGTGAATGCCATAGTCTCATTCTTCATTCCCAACTGATGAACACTTATTCTTTATGACACTGTGGAAAGTGCAGCTATACAACAATAGATATATCATTGTGCTTTTGAAGCTAGTCTGAGAAGAACTTGTGAAGCTGTACTTTTCCTGGTGAAGCCAACAGTTTCATATTCCTATTTTTAGGGCTACAATTGTGTGACAAATTTCTTATTTTGAATACAAAGGCCCTGCTTCCCACACACTCACAGATGAGATGAGAAAACAAACTCTCCATCATTGGTGCATTCTCCAAGCCCACACCTGCACTGAAATAGCCTCCAACTGATCCTAACCCTCTGATGCTTAGCCAGGCTTTCTTTTTCTCAATTTAACCTATCAAAATATCATGAGGAAACTGCATGTTTCCTGCCTCACAGAAAAAAGGGAAGCATTTGTCATTCCCTAAGACAGGCTCGCTATCTTTAAAGCTTGGATTGCTGTAGAAAGGCAAGGTCAGAACAAATTTAGTTATTGGGTGGCTGTCCAGGGGTACAGTAGTAGTAAGGGTCACCACCTTGGGAGCATACATCCTCTTTTGATTCTTCATTAATACTGATGTATCAATTTTGAGAAGCTTGGTACAGTTCCTGAACACCTCACTCTCAAAATTTGTTTGCCCCTAGGATCCTGATATCAGTAACTTTCCTTCAATCCATTTTGAGGGGTAGTAAACTTCTCTATTGCACACCCATGAGCTTCAGACAACAAAGGTCCCAGAACATTCTAACAACTCACATGGCCTCAGCTTGGAATTGGAGGGGGCAGGAACTGCAACTTTCAGGTCAGATCTATGGCAAAGGAGTGTGCCATAATGTAATGTATAATTACTGAGAAAAACCTTTTCTCAATTTAAAAACAATTTTAGGAGAAAAATTGTTTTCAAGTTTTAGAAAGTTTGGCTTCTTTCATATTTTTATTATCTAACAATTCAATATATGATATATTTTTATCTCATTTATTCACTATTACTTTCATTCCACTCCCTCAGAATCTCTTCTCACAACATGCTCCCTGCTGACCAATTTGAGGTCTCTGTGACCAACTGAGTTTAGGTAGGAGAGCTGGCATGAGCACTGGTGGCAAACTAGGTAACTAACCAGTAGTTCTACCACTGAATAAAAAAAGGATCCATCCTCTAGAAGCAATCAACTGCCAAAAGCCCCTCAGCTAGGAGTGGGGCCTGAGGAGCCCTTCCCCTGTTAATGTTGGACCATTGACTGCTTGATTTTAGCCAGGTCTTGTGCAGGTAGCAACAGGTAGTATGAACTCATGAGTACACCACGTAAAGTCAAGGACACAGTTCATGGAACTCCTGCCCATCCGCGGGCTCCTATGCTCTTTCTTTTCCCTCTTCTGTGATATTCTCTGAGCTTTGGACCAGATAATATAGATATTTCATTTAAGACTGAGCTCTCAACAGCCACTTAGTCTCAACACTTTCACCAATTAAACATCTCTGTAATCATTGTTTCCTGCTGCAAAAAGCAGCTTGTTGAGAGCTTGTTGAGAGACAAGGTTGAGAGCACCACTAGGCTTTGGGTATGAACATAGAAAGTTATTTCCTATTCATAAGTCAGTCTTTCTTCCTTAAGAGGTGGAATGCTATTTTGTAACTGTCAGCCAGTAAGGGATCCCCTAGACACAAAAGAAAATGGTTCTCAGATGTTAGTATGCCAGAGGTTGAAAATAGTTCCCATTCATTTGGTTGAAAACAGTAGCCATTCATCTGAGGACATTTTCCCCATGAAAACTACTCCAGGGAGAAGATTTAAAGTAAATAACCCAGAATCTGGGCAGTTAACCTATGGCTCTGAATACCTTCCAGGGCTTCTTCCTTTTCATTCATTTATCTTTGTAAAGTAAAAACTGAGTCATAGGTTCCAGCATTTGACCTCTACTTTATGGTGACCAGTGCTGAAACAATTTGCTTAGATTTCATCTCAAATACTTTGTTTTTAAAAATTATATCCTCTGGAGAAAGGGGAACACTCCCTCATCGCTGGTGGTAGTGCAAACTTGTACAACCACTTTGAAAATCTGTCTGGTGCTTTCTCAGAAAACTGGGAATAGGGCTTCCCTAAGACCCAGCTATTCCACTCCTTGGAATATACCCAGAAGATGCTCCAACACACAAGAAAATTTGCTCAATCATGTTCATAGCAGCCTTATTCATAATAGCCAGAACATGGAAACAGCCGAAGTGTCCCTTAGTAGAAGAATGGATAAAGAAACTGTGGTACATTTACACTATAGAATACTACTTAGCTATTAAAAACAAGAAAATCCTGAAATTTGTGGGCAAATGAATGGGACTAGAAATGATCATCCTGAGTGAGTTAACCCAGACCCAGAAAGACTCACATAGTATATACTCACTTATAATTGGACACTAGCCCAAAAGGGATATCCAATGAAAGTAAGTCTTCACTTACCAGGAGATCGAGATAGATGCAGGGACTTCCTATTGGGAGGGAAATATGGCAGAAGGGGAAATAGAAGGATCCATGGGGTCCTAGAAACCCACAAGAAGAACATCATGATGGGCAGAAATGGACCTAGGGGAATCTGCTCAAACTAATGCACCAACCAAGGACAATACATGCCGTAAATATTGAACCCCTATTCTGATCTATCCAATAGACAGGACATTCTCCACAGTTGCATGAGAGTGGGGACTGACACTGACATGAACTCTGATGCCCCATATTTGACCACTTCCCCTTGGTGACATTCGGAGAAAAGATAAGCAGGCTACCAGGATGAGACTTGGTAGGCTGTGACCATATGGTGGGGAAGGAGGTCCCCTTCTATCACAGACATAGGGGAGGGGAAAAGGGTGAAAGAGGGAGGGAGGGAGGAATGGAAAGATAAAAGTGAGGGGATAACAATTGAGATATAATCTGAATAAATTAATAAAATAAAAAAATAAAAATCATATCCTCTTTGAAAGTCAATCTGGCCCCTTCTACAGGCTGCTGCCCTCAGAAACACTTCTGAAGATGGTGCTGGTCATGAACTTGAAGAAGTGCTCTGCATAGAAGCTGGGCCTGTGGACCAAGACAATGTCCTAATAATGGGCAGGGATGGTGTCACAGAAGACGTAGGCATGCACCAGCATTCTGCTTTTTTACTGATGCCACTAAGAGACTTTCCCGTTTCAGAGCATGACTTATCTGACAAGTAACATTCTCTGGCAACCCAGAAAAGACTCCGTGGAGCTCTCCTAGGGAGATAGACAACAGCTGGAAGGAGGGATATGGAACATTTTAAGCTGATGAACAGGTTCTGCAACTGGCCAATATATACATGTCTCTCTCTGCCTGGAAAGACTGGCTAACTCTGTGCAATACCCACTGAGCTCTACCCCACCCCCACCCACACACACACACTCACAGACTGTAGGTCAATAAAGAAACCTGCTTGGGAATAATCTTCAGGGCTCCTTTCAACCCAGTAATTATATCTCCTGTTCCCTGGAGCCATCTTTTAAAGACCTCTATTTATTTATTTACTTACTTATTTATTTATTTACTTATTTTTAAAGAAGTCAGTCTTCTATTATAGCAGCCTGTAAGGCACAATTAGTCTCTTTTATATGTCCACTTCTGGGTGTGATATTTAGTAATTATTAATGTCACAAATTATACTCTGTTTTGTTGTTGCTCAATAAGTTTTACCATTGCTTTTCCTATAAGCAACATCATCACCCCAGTTCAATAAAAACTCACACAGAATCTCCTTTGCCTCCTTCTCCCTTACACACACACACACACACACACACACACACACACACACACACACACACACACACACACATACACAGAGGCGGGGGAGGGGGAGGGGAGAGAGAGAAATGTTTATGTCAGAAAACAGTCCATGGTCAATCTACTTGGGATCATACACACAAAGAAAACTGGCTATTCCTCCCCTGGCAGGCATTAGCATGTTAATAGCTTCTCAACAATGGCTGGGATCTTGTGTAGTTCTCCCCCTTCCATGCTGAAATGCTATATAGCCAGTTTTCCTAGTGTACAGTGGGAGAGATTTTGTTTTTTAAGCATGAAGGCTTTCTCAAGCTTTGAATTGGTATCTTGTTCAATGCCCAGCAACTACTGCACCATCCTATGGGTACCTCCAATGAGGCAATGGCTTTCTATCAGCTCCCTGTTTTGTGGTGTGTGTGTGTGTGTGTGTGTGTGTGTGTGTGTGTGTGTGTGTGTGTATGTGTGTGTGTGTGTGTGTGTGTGTGTGTGTGTGTTTCATGTTACTGTACAAGTTCATGAGTGTAGCTGCCCTTTGTTACTTTGTGGGTTCCTCTTCTCCAACCCTTTATGCCACCCAGTTTCACTCCCTGACACCAGATAGGAGAGAAAGGAGGATAGAGAGGACAGAAATAGATAGAGATGCCTGGATCTAATTTCTTTCTTTTTGTTTCTTCTTTGAGCATGACTACTAACAAATCAGAACCAACTCCCACCGAGCCTGCTTCTTGAGGTCCTCACATTTATGTCCCCTCTGAAAAGTTCCCAGAATCCCAAAGGCCACACAATCACAGAAATTATCTGCAGCTGACAAGACTGTGCTTCTACTAGAGCATGCCCCACATCCCTACACCTGGGATTAAAATGAAAGCATAGTCTTATAAAATCTGTTTTTTTTAAGAAAACAAAATTCCAGAATTCTCACTACACATAAGTATATGTAAAGGGCAGAAGTCAACCTCAAGCAAAAAAAGCAAGTTTTTTTTAAAGAACCACAGGTATGTTTTTTTTTTTTAGAAACAGGGTCACTAAACTTAAGGTTTGCTGATTAAAATAAGCTACTAGACAGTGAATTCCAGGGATCCACCTGTCACTGTTTCCCCAGTAGTGGAAATAAAAATGTGCCACCATGGCTGGCTTTTGTATATGTATTCTGGGAATCTAAATCAAGTTCTCATGCTTGAAAGGCAAGCACACCATTTTTTAAATTTCATTTTCTATTATTTTTTTATGTTTTACATATACATTTATATTATTACACATATATACAATGAACTACCTACAGCAAGAAGAACCAGGAAATAATCAGGAATTGTATAAATGTTGCATTCTTAGTGTTTTGGTTGTTTGTATTTGACAGCCTTGAAGAAAACATCTTTCCTATCTTGGTGCATCTAAAATTTTGAATATAAATCAATATCTATCATATCTCATCCTTATCAACTTAAAACATCTATCTAGACCTAAAAGCATTTTAACTCCTAAACTAAGCTTAATTGTAAAACTAAACTACTCTTCACACACAACATATATACATATATATATTTCTACTCTAATATGTGGTATTGTACCCATATAACTCAATTATAATACAAAGTTTACATCCAGTACCTTGAAAGTGCTATTGCAGGCTGTTTAGGATAATTAAGTAATACAAGTTAATTGTTAGTTGATCAAATCATGATAATATCAATTACTAGTCTATTTTTATCACAAGAATATACATCTTAGGTGCAACAGATAAATATGATTTATAGAATGATAAGGTAAAACAGACAAGGTCTTCAAAAACCTCAGAGACATATAGAATATGGCATTTAAAATGTTTTTATTATTTTAAAGATTCATTGACAGCAAGCACATTATAGATTGATACATTTCATCAGTAATCCCTCTTGCTCTTTATGTATCACTGTATGCTCAGCTGCCTGTTTTGTGAGTCTCTGGCAGAGTAACTTATTCTTTATGCCGCCACTCCACTTCATGACATAACATATCCAATTCCTGAAGTGATGGTTAGTGTACACCAAGAAGGCAAACATACCTCCATATTGCATCCTCTACTGTAGTAGAATCATGTGTTGGAACACTTAGTCTTCAGTCAGTGTTACTGCTTTAGAATGTTGAGGAACCTGTAGGAGATGGAGTCTTACTGGAGAAATTATGTCACTAGGGAAGCATCTTGAGGTCTGATAGCCTGAATGTTCTCTATTTCCCCACTGAAGAGACAATGTAAGCAGCTGGCATCCTAGGATGATCCAGATGCCATCCTTCCCTTCCTGCTTCCATACCTTCCTGATTAAGATGGGATGATTCCCTGGAACTACAAGCCCAAATACACATTTTCTGCCATAATTCACTTATGTCAGTATGTTGTGTTCAAGTGACTACAGCAATGTCATCTTGTCTTGAATCCATTTTGTGTCTGTTTACCTGCAGTTTTCAACCTGTGGAGTGTGACCCCTTTGGGGGTCAAATGATCCTTTTATAGGGGTCACCTAAGACCATAGGAAAACACAGATATTAACATTATGTTTCACAACAGTAGCAAAATTATAGTTATGAAGTAGCAACAAAAATAATTTTATGGTTGTGGGTCACCATAACATGAGGAAGTGTATTATTAAACAATCACAGCATTAAGAAGGTTGAAAACCACTGGCTTAGATGTTTTTCAGCCCTCTACTCCCACAACAACTACATCCACCTTGGCAGCGTATTTGGGATTGTCAGTGACCCTGACCACAGTCCAGATGTATTACTCAAATAATTAATTAACCAGATAATAAATAATTAAAATACAGACTAAACATAAACTAAAGGATAGAAGTATAAATCAAAATTAATTGTCATGTTGTGCCTGAAACAACTATTGTGTTCTGCCAAAACAGATGTTGCAAGGTTACTTTGACCCTCATCTATGACTGATATAATTGTGGTTTTTTCCCCCTTTAATTAAGGGAATTTCTTAGGAACTAGCCCACTCTTTGGCACTGACCCAAATAAAAAACTCTTGTACTCTTATGATTTAATGCATCTGTAACTTTCTCAAGTTGATTATTTCAGTGTTACTGCAACAGAAAGAAACTAAAAACACTCCCTATTTAGGCACGCCATTTATTGATGTTGTAGCTAATAGCATTGAAAGGAAGAATGCCTGGAATTGACCCAGACCTGGCAACACTGAAAATAATAAAAAAAAAAAAAAGTAGGAGGGTGTGATTCCACACAAATCAGACTGGCAAAACCGTGAAAAGCATGCAAACAATTAGCAATGAGAAAAACTGGAACCACATGTGTGAGTAATGAGAAGAGTTACCATAATCTCTTTGGACAGGATTTTGCAAAGTTTATTAAAATCAAAATGAACGTAGTCTACAAACAAGAAATTCTACTTTGAGAGAAATCCCTGTGTCTATGAAACATGTAAACATTTGCTATAGCATTGGTTGTTACAGGAAATTTAAAAAAGAAAGTCCCAACAGCCAGCATTGGGGAAATAGAAAAAATGATACATTATAAATGACACTGTCATGGGGGCCATCAAAACCAAGAGCTCCTAGGATGCACTAAGCTGAATGAAAATGAGAAACAAATTGTCAAATTCTTGCTAAAATAAACCATTTGAAGGAGTTTTAATTTTAGAAAAATCCATAGGCAGTAAAAGTCTGAGATGGATCATTTGGTTAGGGATGATTAGCTTTGGAAAGGAGGAAATAATGGAAGTTTTGTGAAGATGTCTGTAAACACTGTGTTTCTTTTCAAATGCTCTAAAGCATTTGCAATAAAATTTAACAGTGTGTGAAATTTCTGTGAGTCCCCTTTAAGGGGCCTATCCAAAAACGAGGTGTGCCACAGTCAATGTTCGTCCAGAAATATTAATTTAAGGATAGCAACTTTAGGAATACCTGGTGAGCTACTATTCCTTATTATTTAAGAACTTTGGTGGGATGATGATGATGATGGTGGTGGTGATGATGATGATGATGATGATGATGATGATGATGATAAGGAGGAGGAGGAGCAGATATAAGCAGCAGCTACACATGCAGTTCAATGCTAGAACACTTACTTTCCATGTACAAGACCTTGTATTTGATACCCAGCAATGAGAAAAAAAGAGGAGAAAGAAAGAGGAAAGGTAAATGACAAAAGGAAAGGGGAGAGAAATGAGGAAGAGAGAAAACAAATGCGGGAGGGAGATACTGATAAGAGTGAAATGTAGAAGAAAGAGTACAAGGGAAGAAAAAAGACAACAGGAGGAAAAAAGAGAAGGAAGCAGGGTAAGGAAGGAAGGATGAACAGGAAGGAAGAAGAGAAAGAAGAAAGAATATAAGAGGAAGAGAGGAAACAAGAAAGGGAATGTGTGAAGCAGGAATGGAAAGGAATGAGGAAAGAGAAAGGGAAGAAAAAAGGGAGAGAGAGAAATCCTGATACCACCTGGGATCAAATGTAGACTACCACTCTTCAAAGTCGATGCTTATATTTTATTAAGACTGTCTGGTGTCCTAGTTAGGGTTACTAATGCTGTGATAAAACACCATAACTGAAAAAAACTTGGGAAGGTCACAGTCCACTGATGGAAGTTGAGGTAAAAACTCAAACCAGGCAGAAACCTGGAGGGAGGAGCTGATGCAGAGGCCATGGAGGAGTGCTGCTTACTGGATTGCTCACCATGGCTTGTTCAACCTGCTTTGTTATGGAACCCATGACCACCTGCCCATGGATCACACTACCCTCACTGGACTGGGCCCTCCCACATCAATCACTAATTAAGAAAATACACTACAGGCTTGTGCACAACCCGGTCTTATGGAGACATTTTCTTAATTGAGGTTCCTTCCTCTCTGATGACTCTAGCTTGTGTCAAATTGCCATAAAACTAACCAACCCATCTGGGTCCCATAAAAAGCTATGACCCACAGTGCTACCAAAGTAATCTTGTGTACCTCTTCAGATAATCATGAATACTGTTAATGAGCTGAGAATTTACCTCTTGCTGTTTTATCTAAAACCATGACAATAAACACAGTACTTCTGTATTATTAATTATTTGAAGGACCACAAAACTTTTTTAATATTTTGAGAATATCAAAGAAATATTTAAAAAATAAGTACAAAAGAGGTCTGAACTCATTAGTAAGGAGTCTGTTTACTGCTGTTTAAATAGGACTGTGAAATTACACTGAACATGAGCAAGCTATTATTACAGAGAGGAAAAAAGAAACCTGTTTCCTTTCCCCAAATGACCTTGAAACTGTAAAAATAGTAATAACAGATTTTCAAATTGGGTAAAATAAAAATGAGGGTGTACACTGATAATAGGAAATAAAGAATATCAAAAGTTGCTAATTATTTCTTTCCCAAACATGCCATTAGTAGACATAACACTTGTAGTAGCAAAAGAGTTGTATTTTTACACATGGGTATACTATGTAAAGATTTTTCACTGTAAGTTATTTCAGTTGAAGTGTTTCAGAGTGTATCATCTGGAGTATCGCCAGCAGCCTTTCTTGTCACTAACTGAAAATGAAGAACAGGGAGGCCATTCATGAGGCATGCTGATGGGAACTTCAGTCTTTTGCTCTGTATCTTCACAATATTCCTTGGGTCCATCAATATTGCATGATATGGTACTAAACTGAGCAGAATTGTTGCCTCTAAATATTTGTTCACAAATAAAAAGAAAGCAGTTATTCTGAGCTGCATTCCTAGTTCACAATTATGCATGTGTATGTGGGTGGGTGACGTTGTGGATGTATGTACAGTGTGTTTTTATGTATGAGAGTGTGTTTGTGTATGAGACATGGCATTTACATATGTGAGTACAGCAGCAATGGCATGTATATAGAGGTCAGAGGATGGCCTTAGTTGTTGGTTCTTATCATAAAACATAATACTATGTTTGCTGCTATGAGTGCCATGCTAATTGACCCATGAGTTTCAGGTATTCTCTCATCTTTGTTTCCTATCTTCTCATAAGGATACTAAGATTACAGATGCTCAAACTACATGTTCAGCTTCTATGTAGATTCTAGGTATTTGGATCCACATTGTAATATCTTCATGCTTGTATGGTGTTTTACTCATTGAGCCATCACCCCAGCAACTTACAAGTCTTGTTGTAACAGCCAAAGTGCCTATTTTTTAAAAAAGTAAAGCCTATTTGGAAAAGAGAAAATTTATCTAGGTTAACAAAATTATCCTGATTACAGAAAGTCACTGAACTAAGTTTCCTAAAATCATGAGAATTGTGGGGTGGCATAGGTGTAAAACAAATCAAGTAAGGAAGTCAAGAAAATACATTATTTAACAACACCCCGTACTACTTTTCCTATATCTGCATGACTCCAATCTGCTGAAAATTCCCACTATCCTAGTGGACAACAGGTACTAAAACACACTTGTTTAATTCTATACCTAGCACTCAGCTTTTTGGGATTAGTAGGCTTTACTCAAGTAAAAATGCATAAAACTTAGAGGGTCCTAGCTGATGGAAAGTTTAGCTGGGCAGTGGTGGCGCATGCCTTTAATCCCAGAACTTTGAGTTCGAGGCCAGCCTGGTCTACAAAGCGAATCCAGAGCAGCCAAGACTACACAGAGAGACCCTGTCTCCAAAAAAAAAGTTTTGTGATATCCTAGCAAAGTGTCTGAGGTGTCTGTGCACAGATACACTGGTTAAAGAGTTGCCCTACTTAGCTTCTTGGGAAATCCTTCAATTTCTAACTTAGCCAGTATTGTGATCCTTAGTCTCAGCACTGGCATGTAGAATAAAAAGTGTTTCCCAATTTGCAATTATAGCATTTCTTCTCTGTATTAGGGAGCAAGAGATAACATATTTTCAAAATGCATGTAAAACCAAATGCAGAAATTGATGGAGATAATCTTCCCTTTATCTACCAATGTATTAAACAGACGTGTGTTTGAGTTTTTGATATACAGTTGCAACAGCAGTAGATATTGGGAACTACACAGTGAATAAATATGGTCTAAGCCTTGGTAATCATATTTCTTAAAAATTAAAGTGAAACGTCCGAGTGTCCCAACTATTTGTATAATATTTAAATTGCTGCATGCATTATAAGTCATCTGGGTATGCTTTAAATTATACAGGATGTACATAGCTTATATGCAAATTCCACATTATTTTATAAAGAGAACTTGAGAG
Organism: Acomys minous; assembly: GCF_964271855.1. Classification (NCBI taxonomy): domain Eukaryota; kingdom Metazoa; phylum Chordata; class Mammalia; order Rodentia; family Muridae; genus Acomys; species Acomys minous. Next base: position 120,590,073 of record NC_140488.1, on the reverse strand, counting down.
TCAGGGCATCATGGTCCCCATCCAGAATCTTAGGGCCTGTGGATACAGAGGGGCAGTTATGCTTCACAGGTCCTCCTTAAAAGGTTGGTACTTCTGAAAAGACATCAGATCACAAGCTAACCAGAAATCATCAGGAAGCTAATCAGATCACAGGTCGAGTGCTTGCTGAACATGCCTGAGGGCCTGAGCTTGATCCAGGGATCAGGGGGGGGGACATATAGAGGAAAGGAGAAAAGAAGGATGAAGAAGAGAGAGAAGAAAGGAAGGAATTGAAAGAGAGATGGAGGAAGAAATTGGCAGGTTCTTGTGAGGAATAGACTCATAGAAAAGCATGAACAAACAGTTCCCACTCTCTAAGTATTTAAGTGTGGAGAACCCATGTATAGATTTTGTTCACCAAAAAGATGGTCTGGACAGAGAGACATTGTTTGGATTTGGAAAAGGCAAATGGCATTCCTCTTTCCCAAAACTAGCTGTCTTCTTCCTCTTTCTTTGGGACACTGCCTCTTCCCATTATTGCTTAGTGGGCCCCATCACAGAATATCAATGTAGTGTTCCATCACAACTGGATATAAATGAAATAACTTTTGTTTAAATTGTTTCTTTCTAGGTGACTGTAGTCTATTCTACAAAAAGGCAACAATTATAACAGGTCTTAAAATATCTTCTTAAAAGAAAGAAAAACTTTCAAATACTGTGACATAGACAGTCCTAATCATGATGGTTTGTACTGATTATGAGATAATCACTTAGACTGCTCATATTTATCAGAAGTAGGTGGCAACATGAAGAGCAAAGCACCATTCAGATTTCAAGGCACTTAAGGTCAGGCTTGAGATACTATAGTCGCTACCAAAATGCATGATGAAAAGATGCAGTGTTCAATATCACTTTGCTATTTACACAGCCTGTTAGAATGAAATACCCTTTTAAATATCTGAGAAGTAAAGCTATCATAAAGAGCAAATGATACTATTATCTGTGCTATTGAAATCCTTAGTTTATCTGCGAGATAGTCCCATTTAGCAAGAACAAAATAAAGGAAAAACCTGGTGTCCAGCTTCTAAAGAAAGCTGGTTCAGAGCAGAGGCCCTAGGCATCCGATTCACTAATGGACTAGCAAAAGAAGACAGATTCAAGCCTTTTACTATCTTAATATCAACTGATCTTGCTTCATGAAAGCCAGATTAATGTTACAACCTGAGCCACATTGTACAATAGTAGAATTCAGAGGAGTTTATAACTACATGCTTCATTTAGATCTTAAGTTACAAAGTTATAACACAAATACATAAATTTTCCAGTAGATTCTGTATAATATATTGGGTTTTTTCTTAACAAAGATGGAGTTGCAATACATGTTCTGTCATCCCTACCACTTCTACTCTGACACTAGATGTGAGGAGAGAAACAGCCTGCATTATGTTTTAGTGACAGTAGAAAGATGCTACGCTGGTATACAGGCACACTGGTAGAAGCCTAAAATACAGTATCAAGAAGGTTATACTTTTAGGCCAGCCTTCCCTGCTTAATGAAATTCTATCTTAAGAAAAGGGACAAGGGAAACTGGGGATATAGCTCAGATGGTACACTGTCTGCCATAAGTATAAGGATCTGACTTTGATCCTTAGGATCCATTTCTTTTTTCTTTCTTTCATTTTTCTTAAGTCAGGCACAATGGTATGTCCTTATAAATCTAGCATTGGAGAGGCAGAAAGGAGTAGATCTCTGGGAATTGCTGGCCAGACAGTCTAACTTTTTAGTGAAACCCAGGCAAGTGAAAGGCCCCTGTCATAAAAGGAAGGTGGCTGCAGTTACTATCATAAAACTTGTAGGAGATCAAGCAGTCAGCCTGCCAGCATAGATTGGAAAGGGACTCATGAGGAGCTTTGACAGTTGATGGCTGCTGGGGGATAAAGAATCATTTTTCTTTAAGAGTAGGAGCTGGCTGGTAGGTCACCCATGTGCCAATGAATGGTCTTACACTCACACATATATGGGCTGCACTAACTGGATTCTCTGGGTTATTTTAAAAGAAAAAAAAGAACAGAAAGCGAAAAGAGCAATACTGGAGTGGAGTGAGGGAGAATGGGGGATAAATATGCTCATAATACATGGTTTATATGGGTGAAACGCCCCCCAAAATAAATCAAAACTGTATTTTTATATATATGATTGCATATTTATTTTGTGTATATTTACATATATATATAATTATATGTGTGTATATATTGTACATATGTATATATAATTGTATATGTTAAACTCATGGTGAATGTCACATAAGAAACAACACCTGAGATTGACACATCTTGCCTCCACAAGTACGTGTGCAAATACAGCACATACATGCACATATGATGGGAAGTAGAGAGAAAGAAAAGAAAACACATATGCATAAGCAATTAAAGCTAAATGAATTTTCACCAGGTTCCAATAAAGCAGATGTTATTCATGCAAGTTTAATACACACAGCAGCAGAGGGAAGGCTTAGGAAAACAGAAACCACCTCTTAAGAATTACTTAAAGTGAGACTCTTCCAACTACAGTCTCCAAGTAAAATTTCCCAGCAACCAAACCACTTAGCATTTATATTAATGGCATTTAGTGTGTCAAAACTAAATGGGAGTTTGGAGAGAACAGCAAGTACTATTGTTCAGAAAACACTTCCAGACTGTTTTTACATATATAAAGGCTCACTCAGGATTCCTTTAAACATGTAAACACTAGATTTTAAAGTACACCATAAATATAAGCAGCCTCCTTATATGAATAGCATTTTTACTATGTTAACTCTCCATTAACCTCAATTTATCTACAATTCAATTCTTCAGTCATTGACTATCAGATGATGCTAAATGTCACAGATTAAAAATAAAATAGAATAACATCCCAAAGTCTGAGCTCTAATAATGCAACAAAAAAATAAATAACTGTGCAAAAACGAAACCTAAGTGCTACAAATAGAGGAATAAAGCAATTTTTGTTGTTGCTTGCTTGCTTGCCTTCTTGCTCTAGGTTTGAGACTGGTGGTGGTTTTGTTTTGAAGTGCGTGTATGTGTATGTGTGTGCACATGTGCATGTGTGTGGGGTGTGTGTGTGTGTGTGTGTGTGTGTGTGTGTGTGTGTGTGTGTGTGTAAGTGTTTGCAAATTTATTTGCTTGGTTGGTTTGTTGGTTGATATGGTTTTGTTTTGCTTTCTCTTTGTTGTTTTTGAGACAAGTCTCACTCTGCAGCTCTAGGCTTGCTTAGAACTGACTATGTAGCCCAGAGTAGCCTTGGACTCGTTGTGACCCTCCTGCCTCAGCTTCTCTGGTACCAAGATTATAGGCAAATTACTGCAACCAGCTTTTGCTTTGGTTTTGACAGAAATTGACAAGGGTATCACAGAGATAAAATGGGACAAGGTGATAAAATGGGAAAAATTTTCCTGATGCTGCTGAGAAGAATTGCCCACTATACAATAAATATCTGTGACTAGTCATTCTGGCTTTTATTGATAGTAGGTTGTCTCCAATGATTTGTCAGTTTCTTATCCGTAATATTGTTCTTCAGAAATCCCTAAAAATTGACATATGGATTCTTGGGCTGAACCATGCACTAGATATTAATAACACAAATCATGGCATATTACTCTTCAACCTTTACATTAGAAGGTCTGTCAGTTGTGTTATTTGATGCTGCCCCTGGCCAAGGCTCTGGGATAAGAAGCTTCAAAGATTTTTTTGATTTAAACCAAAATTGTCTCCTATACGTAATGTGCCTAAAAATCTAGTGATCACTGAGTGTTGGGCTGTTTTCTCCTCCATCTGCTGAATCACACCCATTTGCAACAGCTACAATTGTTGGAATGCCATCACTTATGGTTTCATGGGATACTAAGTATAGATCAAGTTCACACTGTAGCAATAGTAAAAGTACTGGGCGTCAGAGAGGGTGAGCAAGCAGGGTTGTTTTCTCATCTGCACACATGCACTATGGCATACATATGCCCACACACATGCATATATAGCATACATATATGTAGCAAATAAAATTACTTTAATATAATATATATATATATATTGCTCAAACTATGGCACTAACCAAGGACAATACAAGTAGTAAACATCAAACCCCTACTCTGATCTAGCCAATGGACAGGACATTCTCCACAGTTATGTGGAGATTGGGGACTGACTCTGACATGAATTCTGGTGCCTCATATTTGACCACCTCCCCTTGGTGGGGAGGCCTCAGAGAAAGAATAAGCAGGCTGCCAAGATGAGACTTGATAGCCTATGACCATATAGTGGGGGAAGAGGTCCCCCTTGGTCATAGACCTAGGGGAGGGGAATAGGGTGAAAGAGGGAGGGAGGGATGGAGGGAGGGATGGGAATTTACAAGTGATGGGATAACAATTTAGATGTAATCTGAATAAATTAATTTTTAAAATTATATATATATATATATATATATATATTTTAATATCCTTATCAGTTAAAACTACTAACAATTTACAAAGAACTTAACTAGTGTGTGGTCACTACAGCAACTTAAAATTTCCTTCTATAAGAAAGTATGTTTCCATTTGATTTCTTCTGTTGGAATGTATACAGTGTTGTCACTTTGGAAATTCATACCTCAGCCTTTAACATACTGAAGGTGCTTTTGAATATCCTCATCATCGAATAGGAGGGATAAATGGTTGATATAAATAATAATTTAAACATCATGGGCTCATTACAACATAAACTATATGAGTACCAAAATGTCACAATGAATCACATAATATGTGTAATTATTGTCTGTCTATTAAAAATTAATTTACTTAATCCAGGCATGCCTGCACATACCTCTCAGGACTTGGGAGTTGAGAGGAAGAGAATCAGGACTTTGTATATCAAAGTAATAATAATAATTTTTAAAACACCAAATAATAGCATGAAAGAGGGAGGGGGAACAGGAAGATACAAGTGAGGGGATAACAATTGAGATGTAACCTGAATCAATTATTTAAATAAAAGAAAAGAAAAAGAAAAAACATAAAATAAAATAAAACATGAAATAAATAGAATCGATCCTTATGAATTCACTGAATATTAATTTAATATTTTAAAGTAATATTTAAAAATAAAGAGATAACTTCCTATCTATAAGACTATATGATTCATCTAATTTTTTCATAAATTTCATCATCAGAAATATTTAGTGTCTAGTTATTTTTGTGGCCCTAATTCAAAGATTATATAAGTTTGAACTCCAAATGTTGAAAGTCCCACCTACTGTTCTTATTTATTTTTTAAGGCCTCAAATTCATACAAATAAGAAAAAATGCCATGTATTAGAGTTTTCCCTTACAAACCCATGAAAATAATGTATACTTATTTTTAAAAGATAAGCAGAAAAATAATCAACATTCTACCTAGTATTTATTAAGCTGAGTCTCATCTGTGCAGACCATCCTCTAGTGACAATCATGTGTCTATAATGTCACCCTTTCTCAATGAACATGTTCTATTTAATCACCATTGTAGTTCTTCAAACAAAACTACATACAAAACGCACAGGTCCCACTTTAACATAGTTGAAGGCTAAGAAAGTGCTGGGAAGTGGGTAGAAAGTGTTGATAGGGACAGAGGTGGGAATGGTCCCTATGCATTGCATACATGTCACAGTAAATCATAAACAATTTTAACTTAAAATGTTTCTTTGGTATATGTATAACTCTGCCATTTACAAAAGATGAATACTAACAGCACACTAAAACAGAAATACAGAATTAAATTATGGATGAATGTCAGATAAGGCAAGAACTACATGTTTAGCATCTCAGGGTTGATCCATGTTTTGATTTGATAATTGCCAATGTATGTGTGCTGAAGAATGATAGCACAGAAATAGTAAGAGCTTTTGTTTTCTGGTATTAAAAATTATGTTTCTAAAAAATTAGAAACTCTTTATAGGCAGTACAAACTGTAAGATTCATAATATACACTCCTCTGTAATCTGAGCCAAGGTATTTCTGGCAGCATTTAGTAATGATGAATGGCATGGCCTGATCAAATGGGCAGTTCAAAGTGCCTATAAATTGAGGCTGCAGTGGAGTCATGTGACCCACTGTGGGCAGGCACTGCCGGAAACATGTTGGATACTCTACACATTTGATTTTAGATTAAATTTTGGTCATTGTGTATTTATAAACATTTCACTCTTATCAAATGTTTTTGCAATGCCCACATTCAGTTATATGACTCCCCTGTTGGGTTGAGGCTCACAGTCTAAAGAGCTGATTATTATAACCTGAAAAAAAAACTGTTTTGTTTGGAAAATGTACCTTGCACAAGTACAGAAAAGTGGTAAAAGTTGCATCAATATTTGAACCACTGCCAAGGATGTCTGTATGAAGTATAATAATTGGTGGTATGTTTCCAACAGATTTCAATTATGTCTCAAGATACATATCTAGGTCTTAACTCTATCCATTTAAAATAACAAAATATGCTCAATCACTCCAAAAAGAATGGAGATAAGCCTGTGGGAGCTTCCAGCACATGGGAGAAGATAGGAGGAGGATTGGGAGTGTAAGCACAACCTAGGCCACAAAGTGATTCTGAAATCAGCTCAGGTTACATGAGATGTTATTACAATAAAAAGTGATAATGAAATATACCCATTAACTAATGTTGCAAACTTACTAGTCATTAATTTAAAATACCTGAACTGTAAATCTGAATACCTAAACATCAAATTAATTAATGCTTAAATATTTAAATGCTTATGCCTACCACACTACCAGTGTTGAGGAAATACTGAAACAATTCATGTCCCCACTCAATGCATGTGACAGAATGATTGTTTCCCTTGCTTTAAACATAACCTATACAAAAGCTAACTCCTTTTTTTTTAAGTTTCAAAGGGTAAGTAAGGAGACATGCAGTCATACATTATTCTCCCAGCCAAATAAAATTTTTACTTTAGGTCATCACAAAATTTTTGAGGACAGAAATAAATGATTTGTGATTTGCTTCTAAATGGAAAGAAAATGATCATATTGCGAGTCTTGAAGGTTTTTTTTTTTTGAGAGCACAGTCTTTCAAACATTATGTGTCTTGCCAAAAGAACTCAGACTCTTGGGGCACTGAGCCATGGCTGATTAATTCTTATGAGTGTTTCTGAGAATATCAACGCAATGATGGTGTGTTCTGACATCTTGAGATTCTGAGGCCTGATAGAGTTGTTCTTTTAGTCTAGTTTGACCCCATATATGTGTCTGCAGCCATAAATTGCACATTCTTGGCTTAATTCAGTCTTGATGAGTATGAAAAAATAGTCGGGATAGTTGGCTTACATCTCCAAGAGGTTTTCTATCTTTGCCTTCCTTGGGATTCTACAAAAACACAGATGGAAGTTGCAAAGTCCATAGAGATACTGGCTAGAAAGCTCACAACATCCCTCTGTATTTCTCAGAGGGAACTACCCCAGGAGGTAGACTCTACTTCTGAATGTTCCTCATGCAATGAATCCAAAGATGATCTTAATCTACTTCAAGGACTTAAAAATCCCTCTTACCTATGCCAAGCTCTGCCTATATCTTTTCAGAAACCTGAACAAAAACACTGATCAGAACTGAGGGAATGAATGGCTCTCTGGATGAAGCACTTGGATCATAAGCCAAAGAACCTGGGTTCATATTCCCAGAGGCCATGTAAAGCCAAACCTCGTAGCATGCATCTGTAATCCCAGTGCTACTATGGGAAAATGGGAACGGCAGAGACAGGAGTATACTTGGAAGTTGGAGAGCCAGCAGATAAACCCTGACCAAACAAAGTAGAAAGGAAGGACTCACATCTTATGACCTGGTAATATGTGCACAACTGTGCTCACACAGAGGTATGCATTGTATACACACACACACACACACACACACACACACACACACACATTTATGGAATAAGAGTCTCTGGCAAGTTCTAGGACTTTCACATGGCCACCTTAAAGTTTTTTCATGTGTTTTTTTCCCCAAGTGCAGAAAGCTAAAGGATATCAGATACAGTGCAATGCATTACAAATGCTGTTTGTGCTTTTAAAACTATAAAATCTGGGGGAAATTCCAAAAGGTGGAGAAAACAGAATACTTCTGAGGAATTTGGCATTTACAGAATCGTCATTTGCAAAATTCCTTGATTCTTTGAATAGCATCTATTAATTTTAAAAGCAAGCTGTTTGCTTTGGTTACTGGTGTTAGGACTAGAAACTGCAAGCTCACATGTGCTAAAGGGCAGCTATTTATATAAATGAAGGTGACAATATCATCACTACTCACAGTCAGTAAACAGTATGCTATATACTGCCGTGTAAACAAGCATGCCTTACTATAACAAAGTGAAACAATAATGAATTATTACCATCTCCTCACTAATAAATACCTCATGTTATCCACTTTATAAGATTATCCTGGCCATTAGATGCACTAACACAAGTAAATTTCACTAAAAAGTAAATAATCCATAATATTTTGTATAATGATAATTGCTATTATCACCAACTGAGTCTGTCTTTTAAGTGATGGATTTTTATGTTTAATCATTACAATCAGAAAATTGATCTTTGCATTTTTGTAAGCTATAACCAAAAAGGTGAAAGCAAGTAAACTGTAATGATGAACAGACAGACAGAAAATGGCAGAGCTACTGTAGGCAAAACTTTGTGAGTGAAGTACAGGCAGACTATATGAGGTCAACTTAACAAACACACATTCAGTGTCTGTCTTGTACTAAGAACCATTGCATAGTATATATAGTTAGATACTTGTCAACAAACACTAAACATGGGCACTATCATAATCTACTTTTTGCAGATGGAGAAACTGAGGCATAAAGAAAGTCCATATTAGATACCAGAAGAACTGTGAATGAAATCCACATAGTTCTGCCTTTAAAATGTATGCTCCATTCTCTACCCTCTGACAGTCCCCATAAATCCCTCTTTTAAACTACAACACAGCCCCATAGATAGCCAAGCGTGTCCTCTGTTAGATTAAACTATCTGGTGAGCCAATGTTCAACAAATTGCTCTGCATGACTTAATCAACACTAGCCTAAATTCCAAGAATTAAAATATGCAAGGCAGTCAGAAACAGTAATCACAAACGTCAATGAGGCACTGTGCTCGGTATTCAATCATTCCAAAACATGATATGATGAGGCAGAAATCCCAAAGGGTGTAGCTCAAACTGAAGAAACAGGGGGAAGGATTGGCATTTATAATCTCAAATGTGTCTGTGCTCAAATACTTATAGACCAAACAGTAACAATGGGGTTTTTTGTTGTTGTTGTTATTTTTTTTTTTTTTTTTGCTCATGTGAGTGTCCAATTCTTGCTTCTCAGCCTAAACTGATGACAAGACATGGTACTCTGAGGACACATTTTTCTTCTTGTAAAATAAGAACAAAGAGATATACTCTCATTTGTTCTGAGACAAAGATTTTTTTCTTAAGTGGTTATTAATGTTCCTCTGAGGCATGTCGAGAAATGCATCATGCTTCAAACTCTGCTTTGGTCTTACATAAAATCACAGATGCCAGGGGTCTCTGGGTCTCTCCTTCTGGGCTTTTACACTCAGTTTTCAGGACATGAAAATTACAATAATAAATTGAAAGAACTTTCTGGAGCTAATGGCATTCATTTGCCCATGATGCTGAAAAGCCCTGGGAAATCAACAGTAGCTTACCTCTGGGGGTGGAGAGACTTTCAAACTACTCTGACAAAAACAAATTAAGAATTCAAGTGAAGTTCATAATGGTGGATGGATCCTGGCAATTGGTCATGTTATATCTGTGGTTAAAAGCAGATAACTAGTTCTTGTGCTCAGCTTCCTTTCTCCTTTGTATGTAGTCCAGGATCCCAGTCAAGGGAATGGCAACACCCAAAATGGGCACTTGCTACTTGAAGTAAGGTGACCAAGACAATCCCACAAAGGCATGGCAAGAAAGCCATCTCCAGATGATCCTAGATCTCATCAAACTGACAACTGAGATTATCATAGAAGTTAGTTTGCAAATCTAGCTGAGTTGTCTCTGACCTAGACCCATCTCTCAGCCGTGTGATGAGATGTATGTGCTTTATAAGGATAAATATCTGTTTTTGTGTCACCTTTATCCCAGCCATGTTTCCAAATGCAGAGTACTTTGTAAATGTTTTCTTTTGGTATCAAACAATTAAAGCTTTAAGATTTGTGATTTTTTTCCAACTCATACCTGAAAATATTGACCATTTATTCAACAGTGACTAGCCTGCAAGGAAAAAAAGTCTTATTTTCATTATGTTCCAAGGGGTTGGCTGACTTTTAACTATCACTACCCCCACCCCCCGCCACACTCATTTGTTTTCAGACAGTGTGGCTTACACAGGCAAGCTCATGAATTGAAAATGAACATCTAAAAACTGTAAAATTTCTTTACAAGTCTTGAATGCAAACAAAGATACCCAAGTTCACTTAGGGATAATCAGCCAAACTAGAGATGGGACTATTATTAAAATCATTTCATGTGGTTGGGCAGAATTTCAAGGCATTAAATATCAAGGGAGACATAGCCAAAAGTCTTTGCTCACAACTTTGCGTGAGACCAGCCCAAGGTCACAAAGGAGAAATCTATTATATTTTTTACTCCAACCAGAATGAATCATTTTATTTCATGGTTTCTTGACTATTTTCTCAAAAAGCTTCTGGTCATGCTTCAGTAGATAATGAAGATGTCATCCTTTTATTACACTTGTTTCATCTTGTTCTTTAAAATGTTAGCATTTAAACTCAAGTATACATGAAATTCTTTCGGCATTAACTACTAGATCACTTAGAACCAATAAATTCCTCCTCTGTGCATTTAATGCTTTAATTTCCAGGGACAGTTTGACAGTTTGCAGGAAGAAAATGGGCTATGTTTGTCTTAAGCTACAATTTGTTTTCCTCTCTCTCCCTTTCTGTCCTCAGGAAGCAGTAAAAACACTTTTTTACAAAACCATCATATTGTATTCTGAATGAAAATGGCCACCCCCCCAATAGTCTCGAGCATTTGAACACGTGGTCTCCAGTTGATGGTGCTGTTTAGAAATTTTTAGAAGGTGCTAGGAAAGTCTAGGTGAAGGATGCAAGTCATTGGGGAACAAGATCCAAGAGCGTAAGGCCTCGCCCTACTTATAGTTCACTCTGTGCTTCATGCTTATGGTTCCAAATGGGATGCTTTTTGCTTTTCTTTCCAGATGGGATTTCCCAGCATCTAGTTCCTGCTGCATTAGTTGGAGCTTTCTCCCGTGCTTCCCTGCCATGATGGACTCTTATCCCTCCGGAACCCTAAGCCCACATAAATTGTTCCTTCTATAAATTGCCTTGATTTTGATATTTTAGCACAACAACAGAAAAGTAACTAAAGCACATTGCTCATTTTTCTTTTGTAAATATTCCTGTCACTCCAATTTCCTAGTCAGTGTATAGCTGAAACATTCTACTCCCTTCAACATTTTGCACAGATCCTTCCTTTTTTTCTCAATGTAAGTTATAAAACTAAACATCTAGAAGATAAACTTAAGGGGCTTGGGGTATAGCTCAATTGGGAGAGTGATTTCCTAGTCTGTATGAAGGCCTAAGTTTAATCCCTAGCACTACATGAGTCAGTACATGGCTTCACATGTCTATAATCTCAGCAGCACTTCTAGGAGCCCATGATTTTTCTACTAGTGACAGTTTTAACACCAGGAGATATTTTGTTGTCCAATTGCAGTTATGCTGTGGAGATATAGACATACATACACACATACACACACACACACACACACACACACACACACACACACATATATATATATATATATATATATATATATATATATATATCTTTTTTATACATTTGCAAATACTTTAGTGACCAAAGGGTTTTTATAAAATTGAAAACTGTTGGTCATCTATTAATGAATGTATCATACAATCTACTGTCAAAATTAAAGTCTCTTTTTTCAACTTATGGTTGCTTAAATATTTCACATGACTAATAGTATTGCTTCCACTGGCCCTGCCTTCCTTTTATTTCTGGTGCTGAGAGTGAAACTCAGGGTCTAAAGTACTCTGTGCATGCATGCCACTGCTAAGCTGCATCCTCTAATACACTCACTTTATTTATTAAAATTTCATAATACAAAATGCTTGCTTGGGTTTCAAAAATTCAAGCAGCAAACACAAGTCTTTCTCTGGCATTATCCACATTAAACTGGATATTCCTTATGACAAAGGAGGCAGAAAGCTCTACTCCCAGTATAGTCAACAATATTTTAAGTGTTTTTGTTTTGCTTGAACCAAATGTAAGCCAATCCCCAGGGACAGAAAATAATGATGCTGAAAGCAGAGACTGAAAATGCCTGCTATTATAAGCCCTGTAGGCGCATATAGGCTCAGCATCTACCCAAGGCAGAAGTCAGAATATATACTATATACTGAGACTCTTGTCTCAGAAAGGAAAACAAAGAAGTGGAAAGGACAACCACAATATACGTTAGATGACAATATTTTCATTATTCTTCCAAGAGAAGAAATACCTAAGCTTAGTTCTGCCAATATCTGGACAAAGTTGTCTCTTCTCCAACAGAAAAGAAAATGCCATAATGGCATTCGTCAACTAAATTTACTTCCATCCTTTCAAGGATATACACAAAAAGTAGCTAAGACACTGAACTGAGAAACCAAAGTGTATCTAACATGGGCATCACTCTGCTCATAGTATAAAACCTCTAAAGATCCATAGTTAACAGTCTTTATAGTATTAAGCCACCTCCTAAGGACTTATTGAACCCACAGATTAGTATGTGTCTAAATGCTCATGAGTAAAACTTCTATTTACAATAGATGGCAGTTAGCTCAGAGAACTTCAATTGTCCAAGGTACAGAGAATAAGTGACTAAGGAAAGCTCAGCCCTAAACAGGACATATGTATTATACTACTCCTCCCAAAGTTCAAGAATCATATGGAGGAAAGAGTGTAAAAGCCAGGACAGTTGATGACTACAAGAAAACAGTGTATTCCAGATACAACAAAGTAGTTGTCCATAAAAAATCACAGTAGTTAAGACATCCTGCTAAAGACCTGTGCAAGCACAAGCCACACCAAATCCAAGCAGAGAAGGGGGAAGTGGGCATAAAATCCTAACCCCTAGCTAAAGAGTTATTAGAAATTCAAGGCTACCAGAAGGAAAATTAATTCTTTTATAAGGTGTGGGGGCTTTATAGGCCGATCATGCTCCAGTGGATGGCAACATACCCAAGAGTATAGGTAGCAGAGATTGGACAGGAAATGTTTAAAAGAAACACACAGAGTTGGATGGGTAAGTAAGAGAGGGTGTGTCTGGGAAAAGTCAGGGAAGGGGGTGAATATGATTAAAATATATTGTATGAGAGCTGGAGAGATGGCTGAGCAGTGAAGGGCACTTATTGTTTATTGTTCTTATGGAAGACTGAAATTGAGTCCCCACAGCCATCTGTCACACTCCAATTCCAGAGGATCAGGAATCTCTTCTGACCTTCACAGATGTCAAACTCTGTGTGTGTGTGTGTTTTGTGATATATGCACACATGGAAAACACTGATATAGATAAAATAAGTAAGTCTTTAAAAATATTATATAAGATTCTTGAAGAACTAATAAAAATCCTTAGTAAAAATTGAATGTTTAAAAAGGAAAATCTAAAATTCCTTATGTTGTAGTTATTTTGTTGTATGAGAATTTCATACATATATACAATGTATATTTGTATCATAGCCACCTCCTTCCCCCTTTAACTTTTCCTCTGTCACCTATCACTTTTCCTTGCCAACTTTATATTCTCTTTTTTAAACCCACTGGTTCCAATTAATACTTCTTGTATGTACATTGGTTGAGGACTATGCATTGAAACACAGGTAGACTCTCGGGGACTGTGTCCATATAGAAAACTTCCAGGGATAGTAGACATCTGCAATAAAAAAGTATTTGTCATATATGGCAGGGCCATTGCACACCTGATCTCACAGCAGCTGTGACTGACTATATGCATAAGACCTGACCAAGATCAAGCTAGCCAACCTCCCAGCTTGGATGGGAGAGTGTTGATAAGTCTTCATTCCTAGCTGGAGAGCTGTTGCTATTTGACAGTTATTAGGAGCAGAGAGAGCATTTACCTTTATTTGTTTAAGGCACTGGGTCCAATTAGACTTGTCAATATGTGTGTAGGTATGGGGCCATCCACTGGAACATGGGCAACCCATGAGAAGCCATGCCCCTAAATAAAACTGATTTTTTTCATCCTCTAGCAGCCATTACATGTCCATAGCTCCTCAACTAGGGCATGAGGGCTCCTAAGACCCATCCTTGCCCCAAATCCATGCTGAAATATTGACTGATTTAGAATTGTGCAAGTCTTTACCAAGAAACCACAGATGCTGTGAGCTCATGTCCAGAAGACACTATTTGGCAGTAATCCTTGCTAACTGCTGGCTCTTACAATCTTTCTGCTCCTTTTTCCATTATGATTCCTGAGCCTTGGGGACTGAGAACACCACAGTTACTTATTCTGTGTTCCTTGCTGAGTTGTGGAAACTGTCCTCTATAACAACAAACTTCTCTGTTGAAGGGTGAGATCTATACTCATCGAGGGGTAAAAAGATACCTATTTAGAAAGGAATAGCATCAACACCTATATATCTCAGTGAACAAAGAGAAGTCGAGTTGGTGCCTACCTAGAGCCTTCACTCCTACCAAATAGTGTTTATGGTACTGAAAGAAACTCTGCATCCTATCAGAGGAGAAAGGTAAACACTACCCCTGCTACAAATTCACTGATCTACAATTGTGTCCTGGCTGCAACATATGCTGGTACAATAGTGGCACAAAGCTTGTGGGAGGAACCAACCACTATCTGGATTTAAGGTCCATTCCATGAGATGGAATCCATGATTGACACTGCTCAACTTACCAAGAGTCTAGTCTAGATAGACTATGGACCTAGAGAAAGAGAAAATTGTTCTGCTAAAGAAATGTTGCAATAAAAATTACTTCTAACTCCATTCAGCTGTACCCATAGATCAATGTCTTCCTCAGCCATAATCAGACATGTTTCCTCCTGCAGGGGATGAGAACTAACACAGAGACCACAACTGGACAATGCATGGACAATGAGAGACTTTGGAAAACTCAGTCCTAAATGGGATGTCTCCATCAAATCCCTCCCCTCAGGGCTCAGAGAACTATGTGACAGAGAAGACGAAGACAAAAAAATTTTAAGAGTCAGAGGGGATGGATGATACCAAGGAAACAGTGCTTTCCAGACACAAGAAGACTGACATACATATGATCTCACAGAGAGCATTGCAGCAAGAATGGGGTCCATACAAATTCAACCCAGACAAAGTCTCAATACTAAGAGGGAGAAATAGATGTAAGCTCCCATCCCCCACCAAGAAGCTATCTCTAATTGACAAGCACTCACAAAGGAAAAATTAGTTTCTCCAAGAAAGCCCCGCTCTATATACAAACCTCATCTATGGGCAGGCTCCATGCCCAGCAGTAGATGGCCATCACAAAATTTACTCAAAGGTATTTTTGGTTTGGGTTGGGTTGGGTTTTTTATTTGTTTGTTTGTTTTTGGCTCAGATTGCTTTGTCTGGGTATTTATTTTTAAACTTACTAGGCTGTGAGTGTATGTGTGTGTGTGTTCCTCTTGCTGTTTCTTAGTTTCTTTGTTCTTTTGTTTGTTCATTTTGTTGGATTATTATCTGTCTTTTTAATTTGCCTCTTTGTTTTTATTAAGAGAGAGAGAGAGAAAGAATGCATAAAGTTGGAAGAGTATGGAGGTGAAGAGGACGTGGGAGGAGATAAGGGAGGAGAAACTAATCAGACAATAATGTATGAAAATAAATTTTTCAATAAAAAATTAAAATTAAAAAGGAAGAAAGCATTCTAATGCAATATTCAATTAGCAAACTAACCTTAGTAGGTCTCCTAGGGCCTATGAGTTCCATAGCCACGGTTCTTGGTCTTTGGCACTGAGCAGGCATTCTTCCTTCAAGCATTTTCTTCCTCTCTTTTCAATCATTGCTTGATCAATATTCTACTTGTAGCTTTTTGCTGGCCTCTTGTCATTAAATCTGTTCTAAGCACTGTCTTGGGTAATTTGTGTTTTACGCTATGTGAGCGATGTTCCCTGTTAAATTTCACCCATCTGAAGCTTGTCTGAAAAAAAAAAACAAAGCAAAGAAGGTTTTGCTTTCCTATGTTTGCAGTTTTGCTTTTATTTTGCATACTCGATTTATTGCCACTCAGCATATATACAAAAGCTTGGCCTTTATTTATTGCTTGTCATGTTCCTTATCTCATGTTTTCATTCAGATGTAGCACGATTCAAAAAAAACCCTCCAATTTTACTGTTTGAGTAGCTTTCAAGGAAGGCTGTTACACGGTAAATGCAAAGATGGAAAAACTGGGTAAACACCGGAACCTATCACTTACCATTTTATTCCCTGATGGATTAATATACAAATAAATCCCTGCAGAGGTAAATTTATCAAATTTAATAGCACAAAACAAGCAATGCATTATTCAACATAGGATCAACAGCCATTGTTTTTGTGCTCCAAGACATTATATTTATTTTCTTGCATTGCTTAACAACAACAACAAAAGGCTCTTTTCAATTCATGCAACATTTAAAGCACACTGTGCCTGAAGAGAGGCAGGCAGAATTCATTCTCCATCACCCCTTGCATACAAATGACCAGGTGCAACTCTTTCTCAGGTTGGGGGTGGTGCCGGAACTGTGGCTGACTGTGAAATGCAAGCAGCTGTCAGGGAGAGCTATTTTGTTTGTCCTGGGGAGCTGGACAAGACTTACAGAAACAGCTCAAGGTCTTTTTTTTTTCCGTAGGAGTCTGCTTAGGGCTCACAAGAGATACTCCATTGCTAAGAAGAGTTACTGAGGCCCCTAAAATGTCAGCATACTGCTCTCCAAGTATTATATGGCCAAAGGAGCTATGGAAATGGGATTAATCTATAGAACTGAGATGTGGAGAGTCTCCTGTATGTTTTATGGCAGTGTCACATCACCAAACGGGCCTCTATAACAGGAAGTTGAATAGGAAAGTTGATAATGAAAAAGAGTGTCATGGTGGTGCAGGTGAGAAAAAGCCAACCAACTGTGACCACCACTGAAGATGAGGAATAAGAAGTTCAAGCCAGAATGGGGAAACTGGACAAGCAAGAAAGACTGCAGGGATGGTTCAGTGAGTAAGAATGCTTGGTGCATAGGGATGAGGAACTGATTTGAACCACCAGATCTCATGTGGAAAAAGCAAGAAAAGAAAAATGCATGCGCCTAGAGCCACAGTGCTAAGTGACAGGGCAGGGGGCTTAGAAACAGGAGGTCACTTGTACTTCTTGACTGAGAACTTAGCTCCAAGCCCATTGAGACACTATTTCAAGGGAATAAAGAACAGCAGGACATCCAACATTCTCAGTACATGAACACACACACACACACACACACACACACACACACACACACACACACACACACCACATATACAAAACAAGAAAAAGAAAGATGAGACTGGAAATATAGTTCAGTGGTTAAGAGTACATCTTACTCTCTCAGCACATTTGAGTTCCCAGTACACACACAGGCAGCTCACAATCTCTTATAATTACAATTCCAGGGGATCCAGCATCTTCCAGCCTCCACAGACACTGCATTCACATGCACATATTCACACATAAACACCTAGATACACATAAATAAAATACATCTTTTAAAAAAAAAAAAAAAGGAGGCAGCAAGCACTGTCCTCTGTAAAACATCCACAGCGACAGTGCTCCTGCCACCTGACATTATTCCGATTAACATATATCTTTGCCTGCTGGCTCTAAAACTATGTATATATAAATTGCTATTCTTACTGTAGCCACTGGGTTCCTCTTCTCCTCTGGGTTTCCAAGATCTCCCATTTGTGGCACTTGGCAGGTGTTGTGGGTACAGTTATCAGAGCACAGTCTTGAGAAAACAGAGCATGGAAAGACACAGCTGGGACAGAGATGTTGGAATGAATGGGAAGCTTGTTCAGGATAGGAGCTGATACAACATGATCTTTATTCTTTATTTGGAGAGAAAGAGACTTACGATCAGGAGGGAGGGATATAATGAAGCCTTGAAGTGGGAGAGAATTATGAGGCTATTAGGAGAGATACAGCATGGTACAGGTGGCAGTGTAGAGGGCATTGGAGAAGGGGTGTGGTGTGGAAGATTCTCTTGAAAACTCTGTGAAAGATGCCTTAACTGGGGAGAATAGGAGAAATAGCCACCATTTGCAGTATGGCAGGGATCCTGAAGGGAGAAATAGACCTTTCAGTTTTCCCTTAGAAACCAGGAGAACATAACGAGTTTTCTGAGTTTTTTTCAGGAGGTGATGGGAAGTTCCACACTGTGTGATTTAGCATGACTTAGCTCTCCTTGACTCCTGACACTGCACTGAGCTACAGCATAGAAAAACATCTTGCAATTGTAAGGAGGAAGGGTTGCAAGCACAACACATAGTGGCTTCTCAACTTCCTGTTCCAAAGAGAGAACAACACACACACACACACACACACACACACACACACACACACACACACACATTCACACACATACGCAGAGAGGGGGTGATGATGATGATGATGATGATGATGATGACAATGGTGCAGAAGGTAGATATAGCCTGATTTCTGAGAAAAGCAGTGTGATACCCAAATTTAACCTGTAAGCCTCACCTTCCCAGGAACCAGGTAACTTCCTGGAATTCTGGGAATTGTAGTTCTTGGGAAATAACAAAGACTCATGGGAAAGTATGGTCATCTACAGTTTTGTCCTTATAAGCCCCTGCAAGACATGGCTTGAGGTCATTCCAGCTGGGAAATTCCTAGGGATGGTTCTGACCAAAGTCTATCTTTCAGTCAGTATTTAATATGTAGGAAAGCTTGATTCCAATTTGGCCCAAAATGATGGAGTTAATTTGGGGGCGGGGGAGGGCAAATCTCAGGATTAACAGCAGCTCGGCTCAAGAATCTATAATCTGATTCTTGATTCATTGCATAAATTCTATGAATGTGAGATGAAGACTGAACCGCTTAAATGAGTATGTGAATGAATAGTAGTAAAGTTTGGGGGGAATGGATTTAACAATGAAACAGGAGCAACCTACCATATTCATAGAATTCAGAAAATCCACTCTGCTACCTTAACTCTTCCTGGGGAGACACAAACTAATGTCTATTCAACCAAATGAAACCTTCCAACCCCAAACATGGCCAACAAATGAGCTTATTGGGCTTACTTATAGAACATGGGTGAGGGGTTACCTACATGAACAGGGGTGACACCCAAAGTAACTGTATTACCTCAAAGTCCCACTGCATCATAAAGTCCCCCTTCTCAGTCAGTCTTACACTTCATATATACTTGAGCATGTCCCAAGATCACTTGAAGCTAGGGGCAGAAGCGAGTCATAGGTAGAATCTCAGATGTGGGTCTTGTGACCTTTCCATGGCTTCTTCTATTACATAACATCCCAGGACCTTGAAGGGAAGATCCTCCCAATTTTCTAGACAATCAGACTCTGACTCATACCATTTTGGGGATCTGTGTTTCTTTTTTTCTTTTTTCTTTTTTAAATTTTTTGGGGGGATCTGTGTTTCAAAACATGTATCCTGGCACATAGGCAGGCCCTAAGTGGGACCATGAACTTACCTTGATAAGACCAGGGCTTGCAAGGGCATTAAGACAGCATGTACACACAGAGGCCAGAGGTCAATCTCAGGTGCTATTTCTCAGGTGCCATCTATCTTGGTTTTTTTTGTTTTGTTTTGTTTTGTTTTGTTTTGTTTTGTTTTGTTTTGAGATGGGGTCTTTCACTGGAACCTGGCGCTACAACCAAGAGCTGCCCCCAAAGTCCCCATTTTATCTTAGTATCATCATCCAATATAGAGGCTCCATCCTATTAAAAGGAACCTGAGATGTCTTAATAAACTTATTTTATGCATCAAACAACATAGATCTGATTTGCTGCAAGGTAAAAATAGAGTACCTGTAAAGATCAATTTTATCTGCAATGTGGCCCTTCAAGTCCACAACCAAAGACAGAATGAAAATATCAATAATAGGGTAAATTTGAAGGAATTGTAATCTTCTGACAGAACAATCAAACTCTCCTCTCCCTTTATCTTCATTTCCTCCTCTCCACTCATGTCAACCCCACACTTGTGGGATTGGTTATTTTTTCCTTCTTTTAAGGTGCCAGAGGCCAAAGCCACCTCGTAGAGCACCTACCTACCCAAGCTTCTCAGCAAGTAACATAACATTGTATGAATTTCCCTTCTACATTTACTGGTCTGGAGTGGAGATCAACTAATCTGATACAGAGTTTTTAAAAAGTACTATAGGGCCGGGCGTGGTGGCACACGCCTTTAATCCCAGCACTCGGGAGGCAGAGGCAAGCGGATCGTTGTGAGTTCAAGGCCAGCCTGGTCTACAGAGTGAGTCCAGAACAGCCAAGGCTACACAGAGAAATCCTGTCTCAAAAGACCAAAAAAAAGTACTATAGGAAGTCTAGGTACCAGATTCCCTTGATCTCATTGCATTTCTCCACCATTCTTCCTCAGTGAAAGTTATCCTGTCCCTTGGTTTGTTTCTTCAAGGCAGTATGTGAACTGACATTTCCTGATACTGAACAATCACTCCCTCTTTTAGCTTCCAAATGAGTCAAGAAAAATATTCTATCTCTGTGTTGCCATAGGAACGTTTTTCAAATCCAGTGTGTTCCCTCTAGGGGCAGTCTCTGTGGTATCTGAACAGCTGCATTTCCAAGGAAATCAGAATGCTGAGACAGATCCAGCATCTCATTCTGTGGTGTGGACTCACAGCAGGGTTGCCAGGTCAGGAAATGTGAAGATATCTTATGGGCAGAGGGACATAATTTCTTTAACCTTCCTACCCACTCCCTCCCTCTCAATCACTCTTCTGCTCACATAAAACTGTTTTGTTTTATTTTTAATTTCCTGTTTTCCTGAGATGACTGTTTTTATGCCTTGGCGTTGGCCGAGGTAAGACCACAATAGAGTGTAGACCTAGAAAGGCACATTCACAAAGACAATGGAAAATATACTTTGGCATCACACAAAGTAAATGAGGGGAATCTGAATAGTAATCCATGAACACATTTCTAAGGTACCTTCATGAGCAACCCATTGTTTACATAGATGATATGTTTCTTTAATACATATCTCACAGGGAAAAATATGTAATTGCAGTTAATGAAGTTAGAAATATATTTAAAAATGTTGGTCAGTAAATAAGAGAGCTAGCAGGAGGAGATCCTATTAGCATTAGGAAGGAATTATAGGCACATCCACTGTGACTTGAGATATGGACAGATGCTGCTGCCCCTTTAAATAACAGTTAAGTCCCTTCAGACACATTATTTTTATTTCAGGTAAGACTCTCCAGATAGGAGAACTTCAGTGAGACCCTGCATCAAACAGATGAAAAATCCAGCTAAAATCACCAAGTTACTTTTACTCACTTTTTTTAGACTGGTTAATAAATGTTGCTCACTATAATGCTAAATCCATTCCCATCTTCTACTTTTTAAAAATAGATGATGGATGGTGTTCAACTGAACATGCTCAAGAGCATGTCCATGTTCGCATGTTATAATACAACCTCCCAATATAAATACTGTAATAGTGAATCTGAATTGTCAACTTAACATGATTTCAAAATCACCATGGAAATAAACCTTTGGGCATGTCTGTGAGGATAGTTCTGCATTAGGTTAACTGAGGTAAGAAGGCCCACCCTAGAGGTAAGTGATCTCCATGGGCTGAGATCCTGGACTAAATAAGAGTGAGAAAGTGATTTAGGACCAACATTTTCCTCTGTCTGCTTCCTGAGTGTAGACCAGTATGACCTGTTGACTCCTCCTTCTGCTGCTGTGTCTTTCCTGCATTGACATCCCGTTCACTCAAACTGTGAGGCAAAAAAAAAAAATTTTTTTTTTAAGTTGCCTTGGTCAGGTATTTTGTTGCAGCAATTAGAAAAGTGGCTGTTACAGAAACCAAGGGAGCTTTGGACTAAGTCATGTGGCATGCATGCATTTATTTGTTACCAGTATTGTGTGCTAGTACCCCCCAAAAAAAGCAAGTATGCTTTAACTTTCATATGGCTAATCTAATAAGTTGCCTCACAACATGACTTACCTTATGTACGGTAAGACTGTCCTCAATATGTAAGGGGCATGGAGAGCACCGATTTTCACCTATCCTTCATAAAACAAAGCTGTGTAGAAAGAACTCACCACCTCCTCTTACAAATGTCTCTAATACAGCTTGAGGAGACGGCATATAGACAACTCAGGCATCCATGAGTAAAGCACCAGTAACTCCTAGGTTCTGTTGGTGTCATACCCCGGAGAGCTCCCAGTACACTGAGGCTCAGCCTAGACTCTGAAGAACTTCCTGGGATCATTAGGACAGTGAGGCCTAGGAGACAAACACACTCTACACTAACATCTGACTTCATAACGAACTTCTGAGTGAAATGTTCCTTAAAACACTATTCCATTCCACCCTGCAAAACAAACCCTATCTGCAGGCATCACACTGAGTTTTCTCAACATCATCCTGTTCTTGAAAGATCAGTCTCAAGAAAATATCCATATTTTCCAAATATTGCATATGCTATTGCCATCATAGAATTTAATGAAAAGGTCTAGATTTCTTCCTCCAGCAGTTTTCTCCACTCCACCATGTATTTCCCACCAAGAAACTGAAGAAAATATCCATTAAAATGCAGGTGCAGGCCTGGGGAATGTAGCTGAGTTTGTAGAGTCTCTGACTAGTATGCAGGAAGCCCTGGGCTCAATCTACAGCACCACATAAACTGAGTACCATAGTGCATACTTGGAATCCTAGCATTTGGGAGGTGAAGCAAGGCACTAAGACGTAGAGAAGGGCATGATTCATTTCAAAAACACCTCACTCACATAATACCATTGTGAAAACACCATCCAAAGAACTGAAATTTTGGAGGAGGAATGTATGCTTTGACATTCTTTTATATACTTAGTTGTCATGACAATCTACAGCGCTAGTGACATCCTTCTAGATCAAATCTTATTTATTTTTCTTTTTATTCTTCTCTCATACATTACATTCTGACTCTAGTACCACCCCTATTCTTTCCAGTATCTTCCCATCTTCCTTCTCCCTAGATGTACTCCTCCTCCATTTCCCTTTCAATACAGAGCAGTGCCCCCCATTTCTCATTTCTTAATTGCTGAGCCATCTCTCCAGCCATCCCCCACCCCGCATTTCTCATTTCTAAGACACAGAATCAGCTCACAGGACTTCTCTAACTCAGTGTTTTCTTCAACCCTTCATAGCCAACATTCCAGGCATCATTCTTCCTTGGTTTTATCATCCTTCAGATGTAAGCCCCATTTGTGGTACCCTATATCCTTATTCACTTATGGAAACACAGTTCAGAGTCCTCATGCCATCATTTTTCATCAACTTTCTAGTAATGCCTTTTAATCCTGTCTTCTTTGTGTATTTGTGATATATGTCTATGTACATGTGCATCTGCACATACATGTGTGTATTCTGGTGCATGAACACGTGTATATTTATATGGAATTATGGAGGCCAGTGGTCAAAGTCAAGTGTCTTCTTAAACCACTAACCACCTTTTTCTGTGAAACAGGGTTTCTTACTGAGGGCAAGAGGGCCCGCTTCCTCAGCATTAGCTTTACAAACACTCACCACAACATCCTATTTGTTTTTTAAATATGGGTGCTGGGAATCCAGACTCAGGCCCTCATGTTTGTGTCACAAGCATTCTAATGACTAAGGCATCTTCTCAGTTACTCCATCCTATCACCTTAACTGTTTCCTCCCTGTAATATTCACTGCCATAATGCTTGCCATGAGTGTCAGAATTTATCAACTGAAACATCACACTTGCTTCCTAATCACCCACCCTGAGAACAAATCACTGTTCAGGTCTAGTTTGTACTAGGTTATGGTGCTCATCTTTACAGAGCCCAGAGAGGAGTATCAGATCCCCTGAAGCTAGAGTTGTAAGCAGTTTCACTCAAAATGCCCCCTCCCCCACTGAAATCATTATAAGATGTCATCACCTTTTAATCACAAGTATTCAACCTCCCGGGCAAAACCACAATTGCCTGCAGGATGTTCACTCCTTCTATTTTCCCAAGGCCACCCTCTACCCATCCCCCAAGGACACTTGAGCACACTGTGCATTTGTTTCCCTTGGCACATTTACACTTACTGTTCTCCTGCCCAAATCTGTTTTATGAAATCCTCGGCACCTTTATGGCCCTGTTCATCCCGTGGCATAAAACTTCAGGGCTTCTTCTCCTTGAAGCATTCTACAAAACCCCAGTAGGGGTAACCTTCTGCTCTTTTGAGCTGTGAGAGATTCAATTGAAATAGAATCTGTAAGATCCATATTACCTGATGAAAGAAAGGCACAATGGAGCAAGGCATGAGGTTAATTACTCAAGCAGGCTCAACCTAGAAAGCAAGAAGGCTAGTAATGTACCATTAGCAAACAAGCCTTAAAGGGTGAGTAGTGCCTGGCAGTGAAATCTGACCAACTTTCACCAAGCTCTTGGCTGATGACCAGGATAAACACAGGGAAGATTCTAAATTCAAACTGTAGTTCATATCAAGCATCAATTTTACCAGGCAATACAAAAAAAATGTTGGCAGGGATGTACACCAACACTTACATACTACTAGAGTACCAATTAATGCACCATTTTCTAGAATTGTTAGGTAGTACCTCATTAAGTCAAATATAAGCACTTCTTACCATATAACAACTCAGTTCCTAGCAGTCTATTCAGAAGACAGGATCACATATGCTCACCAAAAGGTACACACAATATGCTCATGGCAGCCTTACTTATTACACAAAAAGACATGAAAATAATCCCCTTTTCCATCAAACCTCAAGTGGATGAATATATTATCTTCCATTTAAACCACGTAAGCTGATAGAGCACATCTCAATGGCAAGCATGAAGCAGAGAATGCACTACAAGCAAAACGAGGCTTTTTACTCTCAAAGCCCATGCCTAGTGGTATTCTTCCTCCAGCTAGCAACACCAGCAACTTTGACAAAGTGTTCAAATGCCTGAGCAGACGGGGAACATTTCTCATTCAAACCACCAAACAACTGAACGATCTCTTTGATTTTCACAACATGTTTTTGCACATGTAACTAATATGGAATCAAACAACAGGACATTACTAACACCTCAAAAAATCCAACTAACACCCTCTTTTGCCCCAACCCCAAAAGACAGCTCCATTTGGACTATTTTACCTGATTTGAAATTCATGTACATGAAACATCTAATATGGCCTCCTCTGTGCCCAGCTTACTGCTCAACATTTAGACAGACTTTTTCTATATTAACAGAATTGACATATCTTATAGATAGCCAAACTGAATAGTCTGGAAGCATCTAGAAATATGCACCTTCAAGGGAGGTAGGTGAATTTGCTCCTTTACTCTAAGGAATCAAAAGCTCCTTCCCCCACCCCCGCATCTCATGTCTCTATTTTTCCAGGTATAAATGAGGAGAAGATGGGCCTGCTAACCTGCTAATGTGCATAGATCTCAATACCATGGCAGGGTCTTCCTAGAACTGCAGCTCCTCAGTTGTCTGCCTTGTTTTAAATTGGTTAATTATAGCCAAAAACTGGGGAAGTAACTAGGATATTAGAAGCTTTGGAATGGGGTTCATCTAAGGATAACTGGGAGGGGGAGAAGAAGAAAAATGCAATTCTTTGGAAAATGTCTACATTAAGGATCAGGAACAAAACTGGAAAGCAAGCCAAGAAAATCAATCAAATATATTAGTTCATAAACTCAATTTGGTAGGATTTTTTACTTGAAAGAAGACTAAAATTTATGAAGCACTCTGCTTGGTAGTTTCTGACAAATAACAACTGTCCATCTTTGTGGGATAGACTGTGATGCTTGGGCACAGCTATATATTGTGTATTGATCAAGTGAGTCCACCGGTTATTCATCATTGAAAGCATTTATTATTTCTTTTTATAGAAGTGCATTAACCTTTTCTCCTGGCTACTTTGAATTATATAATATGATATTTTTAGGAAAACAACTCTCTGTGAGATGGAATACCAACAAGCATTCTGTTCATCTGGCTCTAACATTATACCATATACACAATTTATATTTTGCTTGATGCTCCTGTCTCAACTACAACTTATCACTTTTTAAAAATACAGATCTGATTTGTATAACCATGTAAATATCAAGCAATAAAAACATCATAAGATATTCATGATAAACTCTACCACTCTTGGGTATACCTACAAAAATCTAGAGCAACATATATAACAATCTTGATGGTCAAGAAAATGGCTCTTAAAAACAACTAGGACAAGTGCCTCTAAGGCATGCCCATGAAGGCTTTTCCAGACAGGTTAAACTATAATTGAAAAACTCATGTGGACTGTGGGTACCACTCCATGAGCTGGGGTCCAGGACTGAAAGAAATGGAGAAAATGAACTGTGTATCAGAACCATCTCTCTCTGTTTCCTGACTGTGGATGCAATGTGACCTGCTGCCCATCATGATAAACTGAATCCTCAAACTGAACCAAAAGATATCCTCCCTTAAGCTTTGTCACTATTTAGTCATCAGCAATGAGAATGATAACTAATACAGCACAGCACACAGATACATGTATAGCCATGTTGTTACTCAGCATAGCCAAGCTAGGGAACCATTCTTGATATGCCAGAAGATCAATGGTAAGGAAAAGGTAATACATGAGTGAATATGATTTTTATTCAGCCATAAAGAAGAATAGATTAAACCAGAGATCATCATGCAAAATGAAATAAACCAGACCCAATAGGACAACATGGCATGTGCTCTCTCACATGCAAATCAACATGTTAATTGTTAGACAGATAAACAGATAAATAATATGAAGTTAGATGGGAGACTCTGTGGGGGAAGAAGGGGACTAACAGTGGGAAGAGGAGTGGTAACAAGAGAGGGTAATGGAGCAAAGATAAATAATGCATTTTTTCTCTCGTATGCAGTATCTAAGTGTATAAATGTGTGTGCGTGTATGTGTGTGTGTGTGTGTGTGTGTGTGTGTGTGTGTATTCAGCAGGAGGATACAGTACTGAATATAAGAGAGAGAGTAATGGGGAAATAGATATTAGTAAAATATTATAGTGTAGGGGCTGGAGATATGGTTTTTCTGCTTACTGATATTTTATTAATTTATTTATGAACTCACTTTACATCCTGGTCATAGCCCCCTCTCTCCTTTCTTCCAAGTTCCACCCTCTCTCAACCATCCATCCATTCCCTATTCCTCAGAAAAGGGCAGCCTCCCCTATCCACCCACTGCAGCTCATCAAGTTGTATCAGGACTGAGTTTGTCCTCTTCCTCTGTGTCCTGGCAAGGCAGTCCCCTCAGGAGGAAGTGATCAAAAAGCAGGAAACAGAGTCCCTAACAAAGACAGCCCCCTCTCCCTTTACTAGTGGACCCACATGAAGCCTGAGTAACCTATTGGCTACATCTATGTAGGGGACCTAGGTCCAGTCCATGCATGGTCTTTGATTGGTGTTTCAGAAACCACAAGCACTTCTGGGCCCTGGTTGGTTGGCTCTGTTGGTCTTCTTGTGAAGCTACTGTCACCTCCAGGTCCTTCCCCACACTTTTCCTCTAGACTCCCTATGCTTTGCCCAAAGTTTGGCTGTGAGTCTCAGCATCTGCTTCATAGGGCTACTGGGTGGGGCCTCTCCAAAGACAACTCTGATAGAATCCTGTCTGCAAGCATATCAGAGTATTGTTAATAGTGTCAGGGGTTGGTTCTCTCCCATGGGGTGGGTATTGCGTTGGTCCAGGCATTCCCTCAGTCTCTGCTCTATCTGTTCAATTTTTACCCCTGTGTTGGATTGAAGTTTTTGTGGGTGGGTTAGTGTTCTCCTCCCTTGACTAGGAATCTTGTCTAGTTAGAGGGTGTCCTCTTCAGTCTCCATGCCCCCAGCTACTAAAAGTCATTGTGGTATGTACTCACTTACAAGTGAATTTTAGCCTTATAGTATAGGATAAACATGCTACAATGCACAGACCCAAAGAAGATAAGTAACAAGGATGATCCAAGGGAAGATGCTTAAATCTCATTCAGAAGAGGTAGTAGTTGAAGAGAGGCAGCAAGGTAGAGAGAGTGCAGAGAGAAATGAGGGTGGAGATCAGACCTGGAGCGAGGAGGGGCAGGAAGACAGAAGGATTGCAGAGAAAAGAGAAACTGTGGGTGAGGGCATCTCTGTAACAAGATGGAAACTAAGTCAGAGTAGGACTCTGGGAGGATATGACGGGGACTACAGCTTACTGTTCTTTTTGTAGAACAGTAGTTGGTTTCATTCACACTTGGACAGCTTACAACCTGTAACTTTGGTTCCGAGGGATCTGGCACCATCTTCTGTCCTCCAAGGGCAACTGCTCCCACATGCACACACCTCCCCACACCCGACAAAATAAAAATAAATCTTTAAAAAATATTTGTATGTAGGTATTAAGTGTCAAAATGAAACCAGAAGTTTTGTGTACAATTAAAAAATTAATAGTGAAGTATAGAATCTTAGAATTCACAAACTTGAAGCTTCAAAGTATGTGATTTAGCATGTTCTTTTTTTAAAAAACAGAATTAATTCACTTTATTTTTCTTGTAAAAACCCTTATGTGGTAGCCACAGCTGCAGCCTGGGTCCTCTGAACAGACACGCTGGTGTGGGTTTTCACAAGATCATCAGTGAATTCCTGATAAGGAGACTTGGTGAACACAGTTTCTTTCCAGAGATTGGGTGTCAGGTAGCTGTAGGTCTTGAAAATGGCATCAAAAGTGGCTTTGGCAAAGCTGCCCAGGGTGGCAGTACAGCCCCCTGGCTGATGTGTAGCAGTCATCAATACCCACCATCATCAGTAACTTCTTGGGCACAGGAGCTGAGACAATGCCAGTGCCTCTGGGGGCAAGGATGAAACGCACCAAAACAGAGCCATAGCGGCCTGTCACCTTGCAGGGAATAGTGTGTGGCTTGCCAATCTTGTTCCCCCAGTAGCCTCTCCTCACAGGAACGATGGAAAGCTTGGACAAGATGATGGCCCCTTGGATAGCAGTGACAAGCTCCTTGGAGCACTTAACACCAAAACCAACGTGACCATTATAGTCCGCAATAGCAACAAAAGCCTTGAACATGGTCCACTGGCCAGCCCGTGTCTGCTTCTGCACTGGCATGATTTTGAGAACCTCAACCTTTAGGGATGTGCCCAGGAAAAAAAATCAATAATCTCAGATTCCTTAATGAGCAGAGAGAACAGATAAATCTCCTCCAAGGACTTGATCTTTATGCCCGTAACCAGGCGGCCCAGCTTGGTGACAGGGATTCACTCCTTGTCTTCGGCTTTACCTCCACGAGGCCCACGGCCTAGATGCCTAGATGCCGAATTGTCTCCTGAAGCCTCTCCCTCCTAATCTTGCCCCTCCCCCCTCCCCCCCCTCCGGGCCCTCCCCTTGCACCGGCGTCATCTGCCATTTGGTGTTTTCCGGAGGAAGAAGAAGCATGATTTAGCATGTTCAATGTATAGTTTCAAATCATCTTGAAGACAAAATTTGTCTTCACTGGATCTTTAGGATGCATCTCGTCAGTAATTCTGCCAACATTTTAAAATACATAAAACATACATATTCTTTGAAATGTCCATAAGCCACCAACCACTTTTCCTTTACTTTCTGATTCATAAATCTAACAGTGTGCATGTTCACTGAGTAGGAAGAAATGTCAGGCACCAGAGACGCTGGCTTACTCATCCATTTGTACATATGCGAGTGCTTTCTCCACCCACATGAACCCTCAAGCACTAATGACTAATGCTCAGACATTAAACGTTTGTTGCTTGTGAGTTATTATTAGGTGGTGATTGTCACCAGCTCTAAGCTATTCTGACTGAAAAATCCAGAGTCCTCCTTGTACAACTGACAGCAGCATCTAGATTCTCATTTATCTCTTAAATCTTTAACTGCATGTATAGTCTTTCTTTTCTACATGCGTGTATGGGGTTGGAGACATTTGCTTGCCATAGTGTATGTATGGCAGTCAGAGGTTGTCATGTTAATCCTTACCTTGCACCTTGTTTGAGACAGGACACCTTGTCTCCGTTGGTGTTCTCTGCTAGAGACTCTGGGCTGGCTTGTCGCCAAGCCTCGGGTGATTCTCCTTTTTCTGTCTTCCGAGTTGCCACTAGAGTGTTCTGTCATGTTTGACTTTATATGCAAGCACAAGGACCTCAATGTAAGTCCCCATCACTCATGCAAAACGTCAGGCATTATTACACCTGCTTGTAGCTGCAGTGCTGTTGGGTAGGAGGATTAAAAAAAGGAGAATTGCTGACGTTTGTTGAGCGCCAGCCTGGCTCTGAGGTTAGTGAGAAACCCCATGCAAGGAAACAAGGTGGGGGGATAGAGCAGAACAGCTCTGTCTCTGACCTCTGTGTATGCGCAGCTTCACACAGCACACACACGCACATGCACTTCACAATAGTACACATACGAGAGAGAGAGAGAGAGAGAGAGAGAGAGAGAGAGAGAGAGAGAGAGAAATCGGCCTTCTGTGTTGGCACTTTTACTATGAGTAGTTTGTGAAAAGGTGACAATATAACTCATCCATATACGTGGGATGTGACAGAATATCCATAGCTAGACTACATGACAAGATAATTAAACAAGGATAGTACTGTCTCCACTCAATCAATACAAACTGGTGGGAGGAGGTCTCAGACACACAGTGCACCTCTTTTCCCAATAAAAAAAAATCTTTATCACATCAAGATAATCAAAGCTAGTCCTCCCTCTTCAAAGCCGTGAGAGCAGGAATCTGGGAAGGCAAATCTTCAGCTGTTCACTTTCAGGTATTAGCTGAATGGTAATTTCCTTCAGGTTACTATAGATATTCATTAGAACCAAGACCCTGCAGTGCTCCTTCAAATAGCTGACAGGCCACTTCTCCCCCTTTCACTGCTCACTAACACCCAAATTGTCTCCCTTACCCAAAAATAAGAGGTTGACTGAGAGCCATTGTGTAGCACACACCTCTTATGCACTGCTTCCTAGTGGTGCAGGAATCCCCCCTTCCCATGGCTCCCTTAAAGAGCCATCATCTCATTTGTCTTAAGAGACTTCTGCTCTCCTGTCTGTTCTACTGTTGATAAATAGCTTACCTGAAGTTCACTTTAACACATTCACTTTTTTTTTTTGAAGCCTCTTTCCTCCTCCCCTTCCTAATATGAAACATTGGGACTGTAAGGATTGGTCAGAGTGAAGAGCACCTGTAGTTCTTCCAGAGAATATAGTTTGATTCCCTACACCCACATGATGGCTCACAACCAACTGTAACTCCAGTTCCGTGGGATCTGATGGCCTCTTCTGGCCTCCATGAGCACCAGGAATACATTGTACATATATTTACATGCAGACACTCAAGTACAGAAAAGAATATTAATCTTTTTTTAAAAAGAAATATATGGAATTGTGAATTGTCATGCCTTTGTAATACATAAATTTATAGCAAGAAATTATAGCATCTAAAATTAATATTTTAGTAGTATGAGTTTATAGAAATTTAACTAACACAAAATAAAAGAACAAAACACACATTTGCAACACTCACAGTGTTAGGGTTTCAATGTAGTTACACCTGCACCTGATGCCCTCACTGACACAGATTAAGGTAACATCGGAGACAGGTTGTAAAAAGCAGATATGTGGACCTGAACATGGAGAAATTCAGAGGTGGCAGAGAACCAGTGTCCACAAGCACATAAATACATTTAAAACTGTGGACCATATAGATAATAAAACACAATCTGACTTAGAAAAGATAGAAATCCTGTTACAACACAGATTCATTTGTATGTCAGTAAGCTAAAGGAAAGAAGCCTTTCACAGTAGGGCAAATGGGTATGACTTATCTCTACATCATTTACACAAAGTACCCAAAATAATTAAGTTTGGAAGCTGGAGATTCTTTCTCATGGAAAGATGTAGAATGGAAGATGTAGACAAGGACGCCTAATATCATCCTCTGGATTCCACACATAGATACATAAACCTGTATGCCCTCATGCACACAAGTAAATACAAACTATTAATGACATATTCATGGAAATAGAAAGTTCAGTGGTATTTATGAATGGTGAAATGGAGTAGATAGGGGTTTTTTTTGTTTTTTGTGTTTTTTTTGTTTTTGTTTTTGTTTTTTTGTTTTTGTTTTTGTTTTTGTTTTTTTTTGGTCCTAAGTATTTTTTGCACAAAAGTATTATCTTAAGAATTTTCTATGGTCACTAATGATAA
The DNA here is from genome assembly GCF_964271855.1 of Acomys minous. Classification (NCBI taxonomy): domain Eukaryota; kingdom Metazoa; phylum Chordata; class Mammalia; order Rodentia; family Muridae; genus Acomys; species Acomys minous. The sequence goes on along the minus strand of NC_140488.1, from coordinate 120,557,558 downwards.
AATCTCTATATATGTTCAAAACTCAAAGAACTAATTACATTTGTGGGGAAACAGTGTGTGTGTGTGTGTGTGTGTGTGTGTGTGTGTGTGTGTGTGTGTCTGTGTGTCTGTGTGTGTGTTCCACACCGCCAACAGGTCCCTACTACACTGGACCCAACATCTTCACCCAGCTAAATCTCCTACAACCTTCTCCATGGTATAGCTCAGTGAGGTTCCCTGACAATCTCCATCCACACACCCTCCCAAGCCTGCCAGATATACTGAGACCCCACATCCAGTATCCTGGCCTAGCCTGGGAACTCACCAGCCTGCACTGCCAAGAAAGCACATTATATGCACCACCACAGTACCCTCTTTCTACCTAACTTCATTCCACCCAAGCCATTTCCAACCTCTAGGTCCATCCCACGCACATATGTCTCTTTTATCCTAACCTACACTGCCAATAACAGAAGCAGAACTTTTAAAAAAAGGTTCATTTGCCCAGATCTCATCTCAAAAAATACCAACAATATGAACAATCAGGCCATTATCTTCTCACCAAAACCAACCAAATGTTTGCAAATGAGAATTAACTAGGTGAAAATCAGGATACAGAATTTAAAAGAACAACCATAAACCACATCAAAGTGTTCAACAAGTTTAAAGAAGACACAAAGAAACAGCTCAACAAAATTAAAGATGAAGATCTTAAGGAGGATAAACAACTGATGCTACAGAAAATATAAACATAAGAACATACAGAATGACTATATTTTCATTATATATTATCATATATTATATATAAAGGGGGTTAATTAGAATTACCTACAGGCTTTGTTCCAGCTAGCCCAACAATAGCTGTCTACCAATGGAAGGTCCAAGAATCCAGTAGTTGCTCAGACCACAAGGCTGGGTGTTTCAGCAGGTCTTTAGTATATTCTAGAATCCCATAGAAGTAAGCTGTAATGCCAGTAAAGGAGTGGACCTGTTAGCAAGAGTGAGCTCAAGCAGGCAAAGATAGAGTAAAATGCCTTATTCCATGACCTCTATATAGACTGCCAGGAGAAGGTGTGGCCTTCATTAAACACGTATCTTCTCACCAAAGATCCAGATTAGAAGTGGGTCTTTCCACTTTAAGATTTTTTTAATCCTTCACAAGTGTGTCCAGTATTTGGAGTTTTAGTTAGTTCTAGATGTCATCAAGTTGACAACCAAGAATAACTACGACAAGGAAATAAAACATTGAAGAAGACTCAAGATGAAATGAAGATGGAAATGAAAAATCCAATAACTAAACTAGGAAACTAAAAAGAAAGCCTTACAAGTAGAAGGAAGCAGAAGATAGACTATCAGGACCTGAAGATAGAGTAGAGGATCAAGAACAAATAAGCAAGTGATATAAATGTTTAAAAGCATAATAAAGGAACACACAGAAAATGTAATATTACATGAAGAATTAAATCTTCAAATTATATGTTAGATGAGGGAGAAGAATCCCCAGTGAGTGTTATAGAACAGATCTTCAACAAGGTCATAGAAGAAAACTTCCTCAAACTCAGAAAAGACAGAAGAAGCACACAGAACACCAAGTAGATAGGACAGGAAAAGAACATCCCCACAGTATATCATACTTAAAACACTAAGTATATATAACAATGAAAGCTGAAAGAGAAAAAATACAAGTCACATAGAAAGAAAAACCCATCAAAATAACAAGTGATTTCTCAATGAAAAATCTGAAAGCCAGAAGACCCTGGAGCAATGCATCCCCAGTCCTAAAAGACTGTAGCAGCAAGCTAGACTAATGTACCCAGCAAAACCATATGCCAAAATGAAGTAGAAAGAAAAATGTCAAATGACATAAACAGTCCAAAAACTATAGCCAACAAAACATCTGTGATAAGATCTGATGCCTTCTTTGGGCATGCAGTCACACATGCAAGCAGAACATTGTATATGTAATAAATAAATAAATCTTTAAAAAGAGTTATAACTATTGAAACATAAAATACCTCTGAGAACACAAACAATACCAAAATTCAACAACACACAAAAAATCAACAGTATGATGACCACACTTAACACATGCATTTCGGTAATAACTTATGTGTCAAAGGTCTCAATTCAAATGGAAACAACAACAACAACAAAAAACAAAGACTGAATAGATCAAGAAACAAAATCCCTTCTTGGCTTCTATGGGTCTGTGGATTGTAATATAGTTATTCTGGACTTTATGGCTAATTATCTACTTGTAAGTGAGTATATACCATGCAGGTCTTTCTGGGCCTGGGTTACCTCACTCAGCATAGTCTTTTCTAGTTCTCTATTTGCCTGCAAACTGTATGATGTCTTTGTTTTTAATTGCTGAGTAGTGTTCCATTGTGTAAATGTGACACATTTTTTTTAAATATTTGTTCACTTTACATCCTAATTGTGGCCCACTTCCTCATTGTCTCTCAGCCTCACCCTCCCTTCCTCCTTCCCTGTATCTTTCTCCTTAGTCCTCAAAAAGAGGGAGCACTCCTTCCCTATCATTTGTCCTCAGCCAATCAAGTCTCACCTGAACTGCCTGTATCCTCTTCCTCTGTGGCCTGGCTTCACCACATTTTCTTTATCTATTCTTAAGTTGAGGGACATCTAAGTTGTTTCCACTTTCTGGCTATTGCGAACAAAGCTGCTATAAACAGAGTTGAGGAAGTATCCTTGTGATATGGTGGACCATCTTTAGCGTAAATGCCCAGGAGGCTAGAGGTAAATCTATTCTAAGAAACTCCCCAGAGTCTCACTTAGAACAAGAAATAAAATAGACATCTGAAGTAGATGGAGGGATGGAACTGAGTGGTGGGGAGAGTAACTGGTATGAGGAACAACAGTGGGGAGAGCAGGAGAGAGGAAGTGGGTCCATTGGGGCACACAGAGAATGAACCACCAACCAAAGGACATTCATGGCCTGGACCCAGACCCCCTACACATATGTAGCAGATGTGCAGCATGGTCATCATGTGGGTTCCCTAACAATAGGAGTAGGGGCTAACTCTGTTGCCTGCCTTTGGATCCCTTTCCCCTACCTAGGCTGCCTTGTCAGGCCCCAGTGGAGAAAACGTGCTTAACCATGATGAGACTTCATGTGCCAGGGTGGGTTGATACCCATTGGGGGCCTTCCCTTCTCTGAGAAGAAGGAGAAGGGGGATGGGAGGAAAGGGATGTGAAGATAGGACTGGAAGGAGAGAAGGGAGGGTACTGGGATAAGGCTAAAAAATGATTAAATTAAAAAATTTTAAAGAACCAGAATCCATGTGCGTATTGTCTAGAAAAAAGATATGCACTGGTATACATTAAAAGAATGAAAAAAAGTAAATCAATCAAATGGAGTTGGGAACAAACAGGTATAGCTGTCCTAATATCTGACAAAATAGACCTCAATCTAAATATAATAAGAACAGATTAAAGAGAGAAACTTCATTCTAATCAAAGGAAAATTAATCAAGAAGACAGTGCTATCAGAAACATATATGAATCAAACTCTTGGGTTCCCAGTATCATAAAAACTCTTCTAATAGATTGAAAACACAGGTTAACATCACTCTGTTAACATCAGTAAGTTATTTCAATACCCCAGTCTATTAACATCAGAGGATGATTTTAATATCAAACTTTCTCCAACAGTCAGGTCCTTTAGACAAATAAATAAATCAACAGAATGAATTAACATCATACATCAAATGGACTTAATAGATATCTATAGAATATTCTATCCAAACACTAAAGAAACACATTCTTCTCAGCAGCACATGGAGACTATTCTAAAACAGACTACATCTATGTTGCCTTTTAAGCTTTTACATCTCAGTAGGAAGGGGAAATAGAATGGATAGTTATGGATGGATGGGGGCCTGGAATGGGAGGTTCAATGTGGAGGGGGAAGGGCTAGCAGTATAAGGGAGAGGGACATCTAAAAATAAGGGTCATTTGAGGGATTGTATGGAAACCCAAAATGTCAGAAGTTTCTTTAAATATACGCATATGTGAAAAAAATCTAAATGAAATAACTAAATAACAGGGGAGAAAAAGCCCCAATTAGACATCTTTCACCATCAAGTGAAACCTCCACAGCTTGAAATAGGTCACAACTAATTAAGATGTTGGCCAAAGAGGCCCCGTGGAAATTCTTTAACAACTCAGTCTATTTCCAAGGCTACTGGTTGCTCTGCACAAACTGATATTAAGACTTCATTGCTGAGGACAACACATACGTATCTCCCTGAACACAGAGAAGTCATGCTGGTGCAAAACTAGAGCCTTCACCCCTACTAACAATGCATTGTTTTGTCTTTTTTAAAAAATGTGCAGGCTTTTTGTTTATTGTGTTTTACCTGTGTGTTTCTTGTGGTTTTTCATTGTTTTTGTTTTTCCCATTTGCTTGTTTATTTTGGTTTGGATTGGTTTGGTTGTCTGTTTATTTCTTTACCTGAAAAAGGTTGTGGAGTTGGATAAATGGGGAGGTTGGGAGGACCTGAGAGGAGATGAAGGAAAGGAAACTGTGATCAGAATATATTATATGAAATTTCCTTCAATAAACAAAAATTAAAACCAAGATAGTAATAATGATAATAACAATAATGATGGTAAGTAAAATAACCCACATCCTAGAACTCAGAACAAATATTTACAAATTCAAAAAGATAGTGTTCATCCCAGACATGCAAGAGTTATTCAATATACAGCAATCCATCAATGTAATCCACCATATAAGCAAACTGAAAGAAAAAGCCACATAAGATGTTTCTAGATCTAGATAGATATTTTAACTTAGTAGAGATGAGATATGATAGACAAGGATTTTCATTCAGAATTTTAGACTCAACAAGATAGAAAAGATGTTTACTTCAAATTTGCCAAATACTAATAGCCAAATCACTATGAATGTAACAGTTACATAATTCTTGATTGTCTCATGGTTCTTCCTGCTGTATGTAGTTTATTTTAATTATGTATAATAATATAAATGTATACGCAAATCAAAAACTCAAATGACAGCACATGCTGGGGAAGATGTGGAGAAAGGGGAACACTCCTCCATTATGAGTGGGGGTGCAAACTTGTACAACCACTTTGGATATCAATCTGCCACTTTCTCAGAAAATTAGGAATAGTGCAACCTCAAGATCCAGCTATACAACTCCAGGGCATATACCTGAAAGATGATCCATCATATGACAAAGACATTGGCTCAACTATGTTCATAGCACCTTTATTATTAATAGCCAGAAACTGTAAACAACCTAGATGCCCCTCAACTGAAGAATGGATAAAGAAATTGTGGTACATTTACACAGTGGTATGCTACTCAGTTATTAAAAACAAGGAAATCAAGAAATTTGCAGGCAAATGGATGGAAATAGAGATAATCATCCTGACTGAGGTAACCCAGACCCAGAAAGACACCATGGTATGTACTCATTTATAAGTAGATATTAGTCCAAGATAGATGTCCTCTGAGAATTTCCACCCAGCTGGGGGATCAGGACAGATGCTGGGACAGCTGGACTCTTGGCTGAGCACTGAGAGTCCTATGGAAAAGTTGGGGAATGGAAGGACACAGAGGGGTCAGGAACGCCATAGGAAGACCATCAAGGCTGGCAGATCTGGACCCAGGGGGCAGCGGGAGGAGGGGGTCTACACAAACTAATCCCACCAACCAAGGGCAGTGCTTGCAGAGAATCTAGACCCTTCTTTTCAGATGTACAGGATGAACAGTAATTCTCTATCGGCGGGGGGGGGGGGGGAATGTGGCTACTGCCTCTAACCTGAACTCTGGTGCCCACAATTTGATCACTTCCCTTTGGCAGGGTGGCCTTGAGAGGATGCAGACTATAAGGATGACACCTGATAGGCTGTGGTCAGATAGTTGTAGAGGATGGCCTGCCTGTTAGAAGACTAGGGAAGGGGACTAGGGCAGAAGAGGGTGGGAGGTTGGGAACAGGAAGATATGATTGAGGGGGTAACAATTGGGAAGTAATGTGAAGAAAGTATAATTTGAAAAATTTTAAAACAAAGTAAAAAAGATTGAAATCACTTCTTGTATCCACAATGCAATAAAACTTACAACTGATACTTCCCCCCCAAAAAAAACTCTAGTAAAACACAAGCTCACAGACATTAAACAGCTCATTACTGAATGAAGAATGGGTCAAAAAAGAGATTAAGAAAGAAAATTTAAAAGTTCTTGTAACTAAATGAAAACATAGCAAAAAAAAAAACTTTGGGACACATTGAAAATTTTTTTCTTGAAAAGACATTTATAGCTCTACATGTTTATGTTTTTTTTTTAATCTAAGAGATCTATGAGAAGAATCAGAAGCAGGCGGATCACTGTGAGTTCGAGGCCAGCCTAGTCTACAAAGTGAGTCTGGGATAGGCAAGGCTACACAGAGAAACACTATGTTGAAAAAACAAAACAAAACAAAAAAAGAATCTATTTTCAATAAAGAAAAATCCAAAGAGCACAATAAATGGCTTAATGGTGCAATTCAAAATGTAATAAAAACAAAAACAAATCAAATACAAACCCACTTGATAACAAGATATAATAAGAATCAGAACAGAAATCAATGAAATTGGTAAACGAGAGAGAGAGAGAGAGAGAGAGAGAGAGAGAGAGAGAGAGAGAGAGAGAAGATCAGAAGATCAGAAGGGAACAGGAAAACATTGCCACAGATATTAAATAAATTTTGAACATTATGAAGTAATATTTTTAAAAACACATATTCTATTAAGCTGTAAAAACAATAGATAAATTTCAAGATTTAGCCAAACCACCAAAAATAAACTAAGAAGTCAACAATGTGAACAGATATATAGCAAGTGAGGAAAGTAAAATAATAATAAAAAGCCTTCCCTGGCCGGGGGGCGCGAGGGAAGGGGGAGTCCAAGACCAGCTGGATTCACAACAGAGTTCTATAGGCATTCAAAGAAGAGCTAAAGACAGTCTTTCTTAAGCTATTTTTTAAAAATTAGAAACAGAAGGAGCACTCCCAAACTCCTTCTATGGAACCAGTATCACTCTAATACCAAAACTGGGTAAAACACAACAACAAAGAGAAAACTATAAGCCAATATCCCTGGTGAATATAGACTCAAAAATAAAACAATTGCTAACACAGACATATATCAATAAGATTTTCTGAAGGCTAGAGAGGTGGTTCAGTAGTTAAGAGCCCGTACTGCTCTTCCAAAGGTCCTGAGTTCACGTCCCAGCACCCACATGGCAGCTTACAACTGCCTGATGCTGTTTTCTAGTGTGTAGATATACATGCAGACAATGTACCAGTATACATAAAATAAATATTTTTTTTAAAAAATGATTATCCACCATGAACATGTTGGCTTTATCTCTGAAATACAGGGATGGTTCAACATAACAAGTCAGTAAATATAATAAACCACATACAGGGACTTCAAGATAAAAATCATATACTTACCTCAATAGATTCAGAAAAAGCCTTTGACAAACTCTAACATAAACTCATAATAAAACTTTTAGAAAATGCAGGGCTAGAGGGAACACAATAAAAGCTATATATGAGAAACCGACAGCCAGTACCATCCCAATGAAGGCAAAGCTTGAAGAAACCTTGGAAAGTCAGGAATGAGGGAGATGTCCATTTTTCTCTCTCCTTTTCAATATTCTGCTCAACACACTAGCTGGAGCAATAAGGCAAGAGAAGGAAATTAAAGGAATCCAAATAAGGAAGGAAACCTTGCGCAAAAACTAACTGTAAATGGATCAAAGACCTAAGCCTGAAGCCTGAAACACTGAAACAGCTAGGAGAAAACTTAAGCAGTTCCCTACATAATATACAGTGGAAAGGACTTCCTGCATAGGACTCCATTTGCCCAAGAATTAATATCAACAGCTGACAAGTGGGACTTCATGAGACTAAAACTGAAGAAACGTAGCCGAAGAAGCAAGCAACTGGAAGAAGAGAAAGTCTAGAAATAGGAGGAAAACTTTGCCAGGTATATACTGGCAAAAGAGTAGTATCAAGAAAATACAGAGAACTCAAAAACCAAAAAGATTTTTTTAATGTCCCATTTGAAAACTGGGCCATCTTCTCCAAAGAAGCACTTGCGCGCGCGCGCACACACACACACACACACACACGTCAAAAATTCTTCACCATCACTAGCAATTAAGGAAATGCAAATCAAAACAACTTTGAGATTTTATCCTACCTCAGTCAGAATGGCAAAGATCAATAAAACAACCAATAACAAATGTTGGAGGGAATGCAGGGCAAACACAACTCTGAATACTCAGTGGAACTGCCAACTGGTGTACCTGCCACAAAAATTAGTGTGGAGAATTCTCAAAAAAGCCAAAAGATGATCTACCATCTGACCCAGATATTCCACTCCTCAGCTTATGCTCAAAGAACTAAACATCCTACTGCACAGATTCTTGCTCAGCCGTGTACATTGCTGCTCTCTTCACAATAACTAAGAAATGAAAACAACCTAAATACCCTTCAACCAACAGATGTATAATAACAATATGATACATATACACTATGGAATACTATTCATCTGTAAAGAAAAATGAAATCATGAACTTTACAGGTAAATGGTTAAAACTACAAAGGGTATAAGAGTAAGGTAACCCAGACCCAGAAAGACAAATATCACATGCTCTCTCTCATCAGAGGCTTCTGGTTCCAAATCTTCAGATGTAAATATATAGACTGTGGTAATTACAGAAATCAGCAAGGTGACAAGGGACCCCAAGGGACAAGTGTAGGATAAGAAGGGAGCAATAGATAAAGGGTTATCAGGGTACAAGTTATCTGTACCCATACCCATAGAAAGGAAGGGAGATAAATACAAGCAATGGAGAAAAGAGCATAGAGTAACAGTAGACATTTGAAAACTTCATTAAAAAATCATACTATTAACTATGTACCTACAAAACAAATAAATCCCATGTAAATCTGTGTATAAATATAAAAATATAGTTTAAATGAAAATTTTCATTTGTGCTAACAATGCTCCCTCCTAGAGCCAAAAGACAACCAAACAAAACCCAACCACCAGGCATAAGAATCCCTCTTACGAGTTGTTGCTCAGGGTTGTCCAAGAGACAGAGACTCCCAAAGCATTACAGGATATTTATACTGCCATTGATTGTCCCCCAGAGGTAGAAGGTAAGCCCCTATTGCTGAAGACACCATGCACATCGGAAATATGGCTCAGAGAAGACTGAGTTGGAACTGACTTGAAAGACCTCTCCCTGAGGACTAGCTTTCATGGTGCCAGAAGAACCCAGGCAGGCTTCCAAAGAAGTAAACCAAACAACAGTCCTATTCAGCTATAACATCTATGAACCACAGCAACAACCAGCATGACATGATAATACCAAGGACTCAGTGGTAGCACACATACCTTGGCAGTAACCAACAGCTCTCTAATTGGTCTTAAGACCCACTTAACAAGAGGAAGTAATGCCTGGTACTGGAAAAGAGCTAGTGCAGTCATGGATCTTGGAGAAGAACCTAAAACTTCCGCTTAATTAAACGAGCATAAACCCTTACAGTCTAAATATTTTTCCCTATACACATAGATAAGTATAGTCCTCATCCTTCATCAACAAAACACCTCTTTGCAACAGATGGAGAATATTACAAAAAAACCACAACTAATTAAAATGAAGCATTGTGAAACCCAGCCCTGAAGGATACATCTACAAAATAATCCCCACATCTAAGTAAGCCTCAGGAAACATTGCAGGAACAAATGGAGCAGAAAGACTAGGCAATTGGGGCATTTGCTATGAGACTGTCTCTTGGCAATGTCAGAAAGTACATATATAAAGTCTCACCAACATGACTGCCTAAACATGAGCTGAAAAAGGACACCAGTAACATGCCAATCTTGACAGGGCAGTGATCACAGGGCCACAACCATACACAAAGAACTACACGCAAGAAAGGAATGATAAGAATAGAAGAAATGTTCTTCCCCAGGGAAGAGCAGAGCAACTAGGTAACCAACATCAAATGGTCAGATCTGAAAACATACATACATATGAGCAGGTTATATTTAGGAATATATATGCATATACATTTTATTACATACATATAATAAAATTGACAAAAAGTATGCCATGAGTTTGTAATTGACAAAGAGAGGTATATGGGAGCATTTGCTGATAGTAAAGGGGAGGAGGAAATTATGTAATTCTACTTTTTGATTTATTCTCTCATATATTGCATCTTGACCATAGTTTCTCCTCCCTCCTTTTCTCCCCCCAGCAAATCCACTCTTACTCTGTTTCCCTTCAGAAACAGGCAGGCCCAGCAGGGATATCAACCAAAAATGTAATTCTGTTATGATCTCAAAAGTGAAAGAAAAAATTACAAAATAGGCAGACATAGTCATAAGCAATATCCACTTGAGCTTGACTCATTATGCATGTTTTCTTTGGAATGAGCAGCTTAGGCCTTCACTGTTTTGACCTGGCCTCACACATGTGCCATCTGCTCTGCTCCTTTCTACCCGTCTTATTAACCTGGATCCACTGCAACTGCATTTTGTAGTGTCACTATTGTGCCTTCAGCTTTCCACTGATTATATTTTCCTGTATGAATATTTTATCCATCTATGATTCACTCCTATCCTTCAACAATGTTTACTTTCTTCCAGTTAACTATTAAAGTCAACTTCCCCTAAGCAACTTGAGGATTATACAAAGAAAAAGCTCTCTCTAGGCCTTTTTCAACAGGATATAATTTTCTGATAGTTCCATTTTTTGATAGTACCATTTGTAAAATAAAATATGTATACAAGTCAGCCTGCATACACATATTTCTAGAATGACCTTTTCCCGCTAAAGGTTATCTTGTTCCTCAATTTCTACTTGCTTAAGAGGTCAGTGGAGGAAGAGGAAGAATAGTTCTCTCTTTGTTCCTTAGATTCATGGCAAATTAACTTGCTTCTTGCTTTCACAGGAGAGATGATCTAGACTCGGCTGTCATCTCTTTAGCCTACATGGCTAAGGAATGTGTGAAAAGTAGTGTACAAGAAAAGCATAGGTGAGTATTTCATTCCCCACTTAGGTTTTCTAAGTCATTCATTTCCAGAATCTAACTCCAAGGTGTTCGCCTTTCTTCAGTGATGGGGAGTGGCAGGTGAAATCAAAGGGACCCACAAATATTGCATATGACTAGTTGCATGGTAAGACTATGCTGAAAGGATGAAAGCTAATGGCAGCAGGATCACAGACATTTTTATGATTTCTGTATCTATTAGTAACCTTCTTATTGTTATGATAAAATATCCTGATAAAATCACCTTGAGGGAGAGTGACTGAAGTTTCAGATCACAGTTCATCATGGCAAGGAAGTCATGGCAGCAGGAACAGGAGGTTGGCTTGGAACACTTCATTTTATAGTCAAGTAGCAGAGAATGAACAGAAAGTTTTGTCAGCCTTTAAAACTTCAAGGCCTGCTCTCAAAGCCCACCTCCTATAACACATTTTCCTCTATCACAGATATACCTCTTAAAGGTCCACTATCTTTTGAAATAATGCCTCCAGCTAAGGAACACAAGTATGTAAATACATGAGCATATGAGGGACATTTTATATTGAAACCAAAATAGTATGTAAACCAAAACTCTCTATAATCAGAAAGCTGGTAACTTCTCGTTTTGAATATATTTTCACAGGTTCTGTCTTAAAAATGGTTCCAGCAAGAAAAAAATTCTTTAAATTACATTCCCATAGGAAACTGTGCTCATTTCAGAACATATTAGCAGTTCAGATTGATATCTAAAAGTAATAATGTGCATATTCTATTCCATCTTGGCAAAATTAGTATTTTTCTACTTATCATGGATAAAGTGGTTAACAAGAACCTTCTAAATACTGTTGTGCTTTTAAAAATAAAACAATCAAACTGGAAGCTAAATTTATCCAAGGAAACCACACTGTGTTGTCCTAGAGACCATGGAATGCTTTTCTTCCTTTAAATCAAATAATCATTTTCTATTTTACAGCATTACTCATCAGCTTATATTTCAGGCTTTCAGCAAATGAGGTTTTGGCAAACATTTTTCCCCAATTTCTTTGAAGGCTAGAATACACTGTGTGAGCGTGAATATATAGATTACTCATCCATCACCATTATGACAGCTCCTCATCTAGACATTTCATCAATAGCACAAGGTCTTGCTTCGTTACCTTGTCACAAATCTTGTTAAATTGCTTCTAAATGTAACCACATAGAAATAAATAAAATGAGAATATGAACATAGCATTTGATAATTTGTGGGTTAGATTTATATGAAAACATGTGAAACACTGTATTCTTTCAAGAAAAGCTTAAAATTAGATCTAAGTTCTTGGGTCAGCAGGTAAGATCTCTAGCTGGGCAAGCTTGAGGAACTGAATTCAAAATCAAGCACCCACATAAAAATCTTGACTGGATCGCACATATCCCTGTGACTCCAGCCAAGTGCTTCTGAGGTACCAATATTTCCTTGAATCTTTGAGTGTACAAAGTAACTATTTTACACAACATATATCTGCAAAGGAGATTTATTAATTATTTTCTTGTTACTGTGACCAAATGCCTTACAAGAAGCAATTTAAAGGCAGAAGGGTTTATTCCGATTGCAGTTGGAAAGTGATTTCATCATGTCTGGGAAGGTACAGTGGCAGTAGTATCAGCAAGCCAGTCACACTGACTACACAGTGAGCTATGGGAGAATAGACAGAAGTAGAGCTGGGCTATACATAAATATTTAAGTCTTGCCACTAGTGGCCAACTTCCTCCAACAAGGCTCCACTTCATGAAAGTTCTACAACCATCTAAAAGAGCGTCCTCAGCTGGAGACAACGTGTTCAAACAAATGAGCCTCTAAGGAACATTTCACATTCAAAACACAACAGGAGATTTATACCAACACGCTCATTTTCCAGGAAGGAAATAATAGGGCTTGTGGCTGCTCCAGTGATCTTGGTGACAACACAATCAAGGCTGCCCCAGTTGCTATGGATACCAAAAGCCCTTGGATCAAGTTCACAGTGCAGTGCTTTGGAAACAGCCCTGGCAGCAGCTGTTGGCATCAGGGCTTTGCCATAAAGAAGTCACAGAAAGGGAGGGGACAGTGATTGTTTTCCATTGAAAGTAAGGGACACAAAGAACATGCAGTGGGAGATGGATTGACCTAGATGCTATCAGAGGATTTAACGAGCCCACCCTGGCTAGCAATGTTTTAAAAACCACCCTAACTGTTCAGCAAATGAATCCTGGTATGAGTCTCCTCAGAAATCCTTCTGAGTGGAGTGCAAAACCCCGAGCCAGCTGAAATAACAGCTGGGAGAAGAGCAAATAAATAGGTCAGGTATTTTTGGAGATAAACATGTGCTCCCCAAAGTCTCTTGTGCAACTTTTATGAAAAACAGGTGAAAGCATTTTTCTAGTTGTTTTAAACTCTTCTATAGGGGGTGATTATGTCTGAAATTCAACTGCAAGCTGATGATAATCTCCCATGGCCAATTACTTTCTATTGAGCAGGAATTTGTATGTTTCTGAGAGTTTTCTTAATTATGAGTGCAGAACATGAAAGATGTAAGACCTTTAATACAACTTTCTAATGAGATAACAAGGTGAGTGCTAGGGAGTTTTTTTTTGCATGTGTATGCACATATGTGTTTGTATGCATGTGTGGGTACTCATGAATATGTATACGTGTAATTTTAAACTTTAAAGTTTAACAATGAACATCTTTCTTAGTCACTGTCCACATGTATATTAAGGCAGGGTCCCTCACTTGAACTCAGAGCTGCCGAATTCTGCTGGTTTAGTTAGCCAGTGCATTCTGAGGACCCTTTGTCACCACCCCTCAAGCATAAGATCAAAGGAGGCCACCAAGCATGTCAGGCATGTCCATGGGTTCTGGCTTTCCAAATGTTGATCCTCATGCCTGTGCAACAAGTAATTTACCCACTAAACCATTCCCTCTAGCCCCAAAGCTATTTGATTTGTTTGTTTGTTTGTTTGTTTTTGGTTTATAAGTAGAAAAAAGTAAAAGAATCAAGAAGTGATTTCTTAAAACTTTTTTTGTAATCTACCATTTTCTCTTAGAAAAAAAATGGGAATTGAAATCCAAGGATGTGTACCAGAAGGCTCTTCTGACTGGAAAATATAGAAACTAACAGAAAGACGTGTTGTCATAGGCTAGGATTTTTTTTTAAAAATCCTGAATGAAAAACACAAAAGCCAAACATATTTCTTTCCAAGCGTGAGCTCATAAATGAGTGACTATTGGTTGGTCAATAGCCGCAGCACTGAATCATTCCTGGAAATGAGATGTTTGGAGACACATTTGCTGGTGGGTGGAGGAGGCAATAGAACAATCACTGAAATTTGCTGTGTCTTGAGTTAGCAAAGGAAGCAGGAAACTTGGCAGCGAGGCACTGAAATCCCATTGCTAGGGAACTATTTCAATATTTTCCTTTTGAGTTAAAATTTACCTATATGTTTTCTTCCTTCAACAATTTGTCCTTATTGCCGAACACCTGTAAATTCCTCTTGCTGAAATAGATGGTACGAAAAAAGAGAAATAAACAATAAATCAGTTCCCTTATCTGAGAGCCAAAAATAAAATGGGCTTGACTCATTAAAATGAGTACTTGTGAAAAGTTCAATTGGATTTCTCTTCCTGTAATGAATACTCGGACAAAAAGGAACTAAAAATGGGGGATTGTTTGTTTTGTGTCATCTCACAATTTCATGTTACAGTCCATTATTTCAGGAAATTTAGAAAGGAGACTTAACGCATCGCATTCACAGTCAAGAGCAGAGAAAGAGAATAAACACATGGATCCTTGCTGGTAGGAACACTCAGCTAGCTTTTTGGGTATCAAATAACCCTTTCATACTGGCCACATATCAGATATCCCACATACCAGCTATTTACATTACAATTAATAGCAATAGCAAAAGTACAGTTATGAAGTAGCAACAAGATAATTTTATGGTGTGTGATATCACCACAACATGAGGAGCTATATGTATTAAAGGGCAGAAGCATTAGGAAGGTTGAGAGCCACTGACTTAGAGTCATAGAAGACTGGAACAGAGCAAAGAACTGAGTTCAAAAGCAACAAACCATGTTGCACAGAGGACAAAATTTAAATTCTGAGAACTGAACTCATTTTTGCCAACACACTTGTTGTCTTCTAACTTCAAAGCAATGCATGTCATATATCGGGGAAGAACAACTCTCTTGTGTCTCCTTGAAAGTTTACTGCCCTTTTGTATTAATCCTGTGTGTTGTGCTGTGACAAAATGCCTGACAAAATAACACAAGAAATGTCATAACTTGGCTCACAGTTTGGGAGTATAGTCCATCGTGGTTAGGGTAATCATGGTTGAAGCCTCTGGTCACAGTTCACACACAATCAGGAAACAGATAGAAGAATGCTGGTGCTAGCTTATTTTTTCAGTTTTTATTCAGCTCAGTGCCCTACCCCCATAAAATGGTACCAGGCACAATTAAGCTGGGTCTTCCTATCTCAGTTAATCCAATCTACACAATCCTTCCCAGATGTTCCCAGAAATTTGTCTCCTAGTTAAATATAAATCTTGTCAATTTGACAGTCAAAATTACACATTAAACCCTTTGTGACTGAAGTGTATTCCATTAAGAAAACCTTTTTGTCTGTTTTGAGCGGAGGCTTGGTTCCTGTATTAAAAATCCAGTTCAAATTTGAAACCTAAATCAGAAAACTTGGAACATGCTACTGTTGTTTGCCATAGCCTATTTAAAACAACACTTATTAATCCAGGTGTGGTGGTACATGCCAGATGTCTCAGCACTTGGGAGATGAGCCAGGGGTATCATATGCTCGATGTCAGCCTGAGCTATACAGCAAATCCCATATCAAAAAGTAAAAACAGATTCCTGATGGCTGGTAAACATTAATGAGAAATAAGCATTTTCATAAATTAATGTTTATGTTCTTCTACCACATGCTTTTTGCTACATCTGTCAGAAGTTCAAAGTTTATTTCAATGTAATCTTTAATATAATGAATCCACTCACTACTCTAATGAACTCAAAAATTTTTCTCCCCAGCTACACAGTAAAATGAATGTTGCATTTCATTTGCACTTATGTACATTTTGCACACACAGGGGGAGGGAGGGAGGGATATACAAAAAGGAGAATGGAGGGATAGGATGAGGTGGATGGACAGAAAGAAAGAGAGAGAGAGAGACAGAGAGAGAGAGAGACAGAGACAGAGATAGAGACAGAGACAAAGACAGATACCCACTGAGATTTTGAGAGAAACTCTTAACATGTTCTTCTATTGAAAATAATACTACAAACATAGATAAGAATGAATAAGTAAAGTTTTCCCAAATTGTTGAGAATTTCAAGCTGACACTCTGTAACAATGGTAAATTATATAATGGAAAAAGAATTAACAGTTGATGATCATAGGATATCTAGAGTAAGTTCAAATTATCTACACACAGGGATAAGAAAAGCAGCCTTCAGGAAATTGGCAAAAGCTGACTAGGTATATGCGAGGACAAAATCGCGTGACACCTGATAAGTATTCTACCATGGAGCTATATACCAAGGCCATTGCAGTTTGGATCAATGACATTACAAAAAGTACCCAAAGCTGTGACAGGAGATTTAAAACTTAAATCCATGGGGCTTAACCTTTCAAATACCAGATGTTTTTATTTTCTTTTCCCACTCAACTAGATTTTTGTTATTTTGAAGATGGCACAGCCAGTTTTGAACATGCTTGCTCTGATGCCTGGGCAACTCACTTACCAGGAAGGAACTTGAATACTATGGTAAATATTGCTATTACTGGTGTGTGTACTCAATGAGTATCATAACTCAGAAGCCACAGAGCACAATTTGAACATGGAAGTGCCTATATTTTACACTTTCTCATATATATCTCTGGTCAATTATCTTAATAAACAAAACAAAATAGCTAGAAAACACTGTTATTAGATTTTTTTTCCCTTGGGTGATGCTGGATGGGAGCATAGCCAGGATAAGAAAGCATCTTCAACCAGGATCCATGGCCCAAAACCAGTCTAATATCTGTATTTGATAATAAGTTTTTATTACAATGTAACCACACACATTTGTAAACATCTGATCTACAGCTGCCCTCACACAAAAATGGCACACTGCCACTGAGCTCCATCATCTGGGCCACAGCTCCACCTGCCTTCTGGAGAAGGCCTATTTCCCCCCAACTCCCAGAACATCTATGTTAGACCCCTCCTCCAAGGACCTGCCAGGTCCCTCTGGGGCACAGCCAGAAGCACTAAACTTCACTCAGTCTCCTAAGTTCCATCATTCAGGCCATTGGTCTGCATTTCACCCCAAAGAGGCCTCCCTCTACTGGCCCTAGGAACATCTAGTAGTCCTGCCGGCACCAGGAATATCCAGGTGGACAGCTGGCACCAGGGATAAGCAAGTGGTTAAAGATCAGTGTAAAAACATAATCAAGAAAATCCAGGGAGGGGCTGGAGAGATGGCGCAGTGGTTAAGAGCACCGTCTGCTCTTCCAAAGGTCCTGAGTTCAATTCCCAACAGCCACACAATGGCTTACAACCATCTGTAGTGAGATCGGGTGCCTTCTTGTGGCTGGAAGGCACACATGTGGACAGAATGCTGTATAAATAATAAATAAAATCTAAAAAAAAGAAAGAAAATCCAGGGAAATATGGCACCACCAAATACCAACTATCCTACTACACCAATCCCTGGATATGCTAACATGGCTGAAGAACACACACACAAAAAAGAGCATGAATATAATCTTATGAAGATGATAGAGACCTTTAAAGAGAGGAAATGAAAGATTCTTTAAAGAAATGCAGGGAAATACAAACAGGTGAAGAAAGAATGAATAAAACTGATCAATACTTGAAAATGAAAATAAAAATAATTTTAACAAATACAAACTGAGGAAATCATTGAAACAAAAAACCTAGGGAAGAGAACAGGAACTATAGATACAAACATCACCAACAGACTACAAGAGATGGAAGAGAGACTCTCAGGCTTAGAAGATACTATTGAAGAAGTCAATACATCAGTCAAAGAAAATCTTAAATTTTAAAAGTTCCTCACACAAAACATCCAAGAAATAAGGGAAAGTGTGAAAAAACCAAGCCTAAAAATAATAGAAATAGAAGAAGAAGGTTCCCAGCTCCAAGGTCCAGAAAATATTTTCAACAAAATCATAAAAGAAAAACTCCCCAACCTAAAGAAAGAAATGTCTATAAAACGTACAAGAAGCTTATAGAATACAAAATAGATTGGAGCAGAAAAGAAAATCTTCCCACTACAAGTTTTTTAAAGGAACTTCTGGAAGTATCACAATCCCTGATTTCTACAGAGCAATAGTAAAAATAACAACAAAAACTCATTATATTGACATGAAAACAGACAAGTTAATGAATGGAACCCAAAGACCCATAAATAAACCCAGCACTATGGACACTTTATTTTTTACAAAGAAACCAAAGCCATACAATGGAAAAAGATAACATATTCAAAAAGGTTGTTGGTCTAACTGGATGTCTGCATGCAGAAGAATGCAAATAGGTCCATATTTATCACATTGCACAAAACTAAAGTCCATGTGAATCAAGAACTTCAACATAAAACCAGATACACTAAATTGAATAGAAAGTGAAGTAAGGAACAGCCCTGAGCACATTGGTACAAGAGACAACTTTCTGAACAGAACACCAACAGCTCAGGCCCTAAGATCAACAATTAATAAATGGGACCTCCTGAAACTGAAAATCTTCTGCAAGGCAAAGGACATTGTCAATAGAACAAAACAGCAGCCTACAGATTGGAAAACAATATTCACCAACCTTACATCTGAAATAGGGCTAATATCCAAAATATATAAAGAATTCAAGAAGTTAAAAACCAACAAGTGAAAAAATCCAATTAAAATTGAGGTACAGAGTTAACAGAGAATTCACAACAGAGGAGTATCAAATGGCTGAGAAACACTTAAAGAAATGTTCAACATCCTTAGACATCGGGCAAATATAAAACAAAAACAAAACTGAGATTCCACATTACATCTATGAGAATGATTAAGATCAAAAACTCAAGTGACAGCACATGCTGGGGAAGATGTGAAGAAAGGAGAACACTCCTTCATTGCTGGTGGGAGTGTAAACTTGTACAATCGCTTTGGATATCAATCTGGTGCTTTCTCAGAAAATTGGGAATAGTGTTACCTCCATACCCAGCTATACCACTCCTGAGCATCTACCATAAGGATGCTCTACCATACAATAAGGACACTTGCTTGACTATGTTCATACCAGCTTTATTCATAACAAGGGTGATAAAGTGTGGTGAGGATGGTGGGAGAGAAAACTGGTAGAAAGAACTGAAATTAGTGTGGGGAGGATCAGCTCTGGGACTAGCCAGAAACCTAGGACAATGGAAACTCTCAGGAATCTATTATGGTGGCCATAGCTAAGATGTCTAGCAAAAGGGCCACCTCTTATAACCAGGCAGAACTTCCAAAGGAGGGATAGGGACACCAGTCCACCCACAAATCTTCCATCAAAAAAATTTTCCTGCCTATAAGATGTGGGAAAGATGGAGCAGAAACTGAGAGAATGACCAACCAATAACTGGCCAACTTGAGACCCATTCTGTAAGCCAAAGCCAGCCTCTGACACTATTAACCCTACTCTGTTATACTTCCAGAGAGGAGACTAGCTGTCCTCTGAGAGCCTTTACCCAGAAACTGATGGAAAGAGATGCAGAGACCCACAACCAAACATTAGGTAGGGTTCAGAGATTCTTGTTGAAGAGGGAACAAAGGATTGAAAGAGCCAGAGAGGTCAAGGACACCACAAGAAAACTTACAGAATCCACTATTGTAGGTCCATAGGAGCTCACAGAAACGGAACCACCAACCAAAAAGCATGAATGCAACAGACCCTACAAATATGTAACGATATGCAAAGTGATCTTCATGTGAGTCCCTTAACAGTGGGAGCAGGAACTGTCTCAGATTTTGTTGCCTGCCTTTGGATCCATTTCCTCTAGCTGGGCTGCTGTGTCTAGCTTCAATAAGAGAAGATGCACCTAATCCTACTACAGCTTGATACGCCAAGGCTGGTTGATATACATGAAAGACTTCCCCTTCTCTGAGGAGGAATGGAGGTAGGATGGGAGAAAGAGGAGAGGAGGGGAGAAGAGGGGAGGTGGAGAGACTTGCAGAAGAGTAGGGAGGGAAGCTGCAATTGGGATGTAAAGTAAATAATAAATTAATCAATAAAAAATTTTTAAAATTAAAAAGTATCTTATAAGTGACAGAGGTGGCAGAAAGTGAGACCACATGAAATGAAATGCTGTCTGTTCACTGAGGAGACTTGATAGAAAATGCTGGAGAGGAGTAAAATTTTATCATATGAATTGAATGTTTATGAATTTTTCAATTTACGTGTATTCTCTTATGGACAGGTATAATCAGACAGTCACCACTAGTGGAAACAGGGAGGAAGCTGACTGAACAGCTTACTGACTGAGCAGTTTTCCTTGTTACTTTATATTTGCTTTCAAGAAAGGAACCAGCTTTTTTTCTTTTCAAAGCAATGTTTAACAATGAAATTAAATTTTTTCTCTGTTTTAAAATCATAAATCATTTTGTAGACCTTCTTGATTAAAATATTCTGACACTGTGAATACTAAAAATTAAAATTCATATGCTGAATGATTAAAACTAACCCACTAAGTTGTCTCTATAATACCAATCCTCAATTTGCAGAATGGACAGAAGATCTGGTCCAGAAAAGATGCTGAAATCAAGTACATTTGGGAAAGTAGAAGTAAAAAGAAAAATTTAACTCATACATGCAAAGAATGCAAAAACATTCAAAGCATTTTCAAATGAGTAAAATGGTATCACGCCAAAAGGATGATGACAGGTTGGCTGTAATAGAACATTCATTCTGTACCAAAAGGATGATGACAGGTTCGATGTAATAGAGCATTCATTCTGTCTTTATGTTGTCCAACCTCCCTGTAATTCTGTTCTCTCTTAACTCTACCGATGTTGTTCATGGGATCGGCCATTTACTAGCTAGAAAATGTCAGAATGTGAACTTCTAAAGATGCTGCCCACACCCTCTTACAATGCCAAATGCTAGATTTCCTTGTACTCTGACGCTCAGGCTCTGTCAGGACACACCCATGTTCCCAAGCTGCATTTTTATCCATTTCATAGTGGAAATAGCATCCCTTTGAATACTGAAGAAATACAGCCTGCTTTTCAAAGGAAAAAAAATCCACTTCCATTAGTGGTTATAGATGAGCACAGCTAGTTCTCTGAAACAGACAAAAAAAATCACATGAAAGAAGAGCACTGAGAAACAGAAATAAAAACTACATTTTTGATACCTTTTTTGTGGTCTCAATTACAAAATGAAATCACTTTTATTCACATCTAATTTATTTAAACGTATGAGTAACATATGTGTGTACTATATGTAAATTTATATGTTTATACTATGCACACATTTAAAAATACTATAAGAATATTGACATACAAATAAAGCCAAGATTCAATGGTAGATATATTGCATGATTGTGCAGCTTAAAATAGCTATTTTCCCACTCTGCTCTACTTGGAGACCAGAGCCCAGCATAATCATCACCAGAGATGCTTTATCCAGCAACTGATGGTAGCAGATGCAGAGACCCACAGATGAATGTTAGGTAGATCTTGGAGAATCCTGCAAAAGATTAGGAGGAAGAATTGTACAAGCCAGAGGAGTCAAAGACATCACAAGAACACATCCCACGGAATCAACTAACCAGGCCTAGGGACTCACAGAGACTGAATCAACAATCAGGGGCCTTCATGGGTCTGACATAGGTCCTCTGTATGTATATTATGGTTATGAAGTGTGGTCTTCTTGTGGGACGTCTGACAGTGAAAGTAACAGTGACTTTGCGTATTTTGTTTGCTTTTGGGACCCTTTTCCCTCCTAGTGGGTTACCGTCCCCAGCCTTTATATGAAAGTTTGTGCCTATTCTTATTGTGTGGTTTGGTTGATATCCACGGGAGTCCTGTTCTTTTCTAAAGGAAAATAGAAGAGGTGTGGATCCAGGGAAGAGGGGAGGTGGAGGAGAGACTGGGAGAAGAGGAGGGAGGGGAAACTATGGTCATGATGTAATGTATGAGAGAAGAAGAAATAGTAAGTCTTTAAAGTAGCTATCTTAAAATAAATAAATAAATGAAATAGCTATCTTCCAAATGTATATTATTTTAGAAACATGCAATATATATATATATATGATAAGTTAAAATATTTATATACCATTATATTACTTAAAATAAATGAAAATAAAGACAAGTTTCATTTTTATATGGTTGGAGAGATCTGTCCATAGGAAAAGTGCATGCCGTGCAAGAAAGAGGGCCTGAGGTCAATTCCCAGAACCCAGGTAAATAAAGTCAGGCCTGGTAGCACATAAGTGTAATACCAAGGATAGAGAAGCAGGGACAGGTAGAGTCCTGGAGCTTACTGGTCAATAAGTCTGGTCTTCTCTAGAAACCCAAGGTCCCAGTGAGAGATAATATCTCAGGGGATCAAAATGAAGTAGATGATTCCTGAAGAATGACACCCAATAACATCCTCTCTGGCCTTCACAGGCATAGGAACCCACATGAACATGCATACACACATCAAAAAGTGGTTCATTTTATACTAAAGGATTGTAGCTAGAAAGGATGTGGCCCAACTGTTCTATTATTAATAAATGTTGTCTCCTCAAGTAAATACATGACCAAGCATGATATATTATGTAATCAGGAGATAATTGGTAAAAGAGAAAAACCAAACTTTAATAGTTTATATTTAGGATTGGAGATAAAATAGCTATAGACAATTTAAAACTCAAATATATAGAATGTTAGACAGTGATAAATGCTATAAAGGTAAGTGAAGCCTGAAAGAAACATTACTATAAGTAAATATCACAACAGGCAAGAGAACAGGAGGAGGCAAAGAAAACAGAGGAGAAAAAAATCGAGGTTGTCATAGAGCAGGAGGGCTGTATTAGCTACCCATTGCCATGTAATAAATAATAGGAAGCTTGGCTATGTGAAACAACACATAACTATGATGTCAAATATTCTGTGGGTCAGGAGTTCAGGCAAAATTGGTTTTATTCCTGGTTCAGAGACCTTTCTATTGGCTATTATCACTTTTGAAAGCCTTGGGAGAAGGTATCATGTGGGATGATCTGCTTGCACACTTGATGGTAGGATTCAGTTCCTCAACGGTTCTTGGATCTGTGGCCCCAGTTTCTTCCTGGGTCTTGAGTCCTTTGTCATGTATAAATCTTAGTAGTATAAGTCGGCTTCATCAAAGGCAGCAAGGAAGGAGCTTCAGATAATTAGTATTCTGTGACCAAACTATGGAAGCAATACCCCATCTTGTTTGCTGAATTCACATTTTCAGAAATATTTAATACAATTGTTTCCTATGGGTATGAAATGAGAAAACCCTCACAGATAAGAGACCTCTGCTACTGACCCACAGAATACCTTGGCCCAACTCTCTTGCCTTCCTCCACACACACACATACCCTGGCCAAAAACACAGTATTATGATAACTAAGTCTCTAGTAATGGTGATGGGGCTTACAAGTTAGCTATATTTCAATTTTTTCTCTGCTTTTTCTTTTTAGTGCATAAGCTCATGACCCTAAAATTCCTATGTCATTACAGCCTTCCTAGTTCCTTTTTAAGGACTTAGAGCAGATTTGTTATTTTACTGTTTGCAAGAGTCTTGAGTATAACTGGATTTTTTTTCAAGTAACTGAACAATCATCATCATCATCATCATCTAGGGCGAGAGAATAACTTTTATTTTACTATTATTAACAGTAGTAGTAGTCGTCGTCGTAGGATTTATTCCTTTTCCTTCTCTCTTCCATCTCCTCCCGTCCTGCTTCTCCTCTTTTCTGGGGTGGGGAGATTATAATTACATTTCTGCTTCCTTTTCCTCTCTCCAAACTGTTCTATATACCACTTCTTGCTCAAATTCAAGACCTCTTTCTTCATTAATTGCTACTTCATGCATATATATTTTTTCATATATATATATATATTCTTAAATATAACTTTCCCAGTCTGTATAATGTTACTCATGTGCATGTTTTCAGGGCTGACCATTTGGTGTTGGATAACCAATTGGAGACCATTACAGAAACCACAACCATTCAAAAATGCAGAGTTGTAAAGCTCCATCCCAAGGGATACAACTACAAAACACTCCTGCACCCAAGGCTCTGAGAACATTGCACAAGATGGTGCACACAGATGGTAAAACCCAACAAATCATGGAGTATGTTTTGAGATTGTATCTCCTAGTGATGTCAGAAGCCACATCTATAAAGTCTCACCAACATGACTGCCTAAACATGAGTTGAACAAGAACAACAAAAGACATGTTAAAGTGTACGGGGCAAGGTCTATGAGGTCTCAGTCCTATACTAGATAAAACTAAAGAATGCTGAGAGCATGAGTAACTTTCTTCAGGGAATGGCACACCAGTTAGTTATCCAATAGCTAATAATCAGTTCTGAAAATATGTATACAAGTAGCATTATACAGACTGAAGTGGTTACATTTAGGAATATATACATACACACTCACACACACACAGGTACGCGCGCGCGCTCGTGCACGCACACGCACACATGCAATAACAATTAATGGAAAAAGAGGCTATGAATTTGAAAGAGAACAAGTAGGGGCATAGAGGAGGGTTTGGAGGGAAGAAATGGAAAT
This sequence comes from Acomys minous, assembly GCF_964271855.1. Taxonomy (NCBI): domain Eukaryota; kingdom Metazoa; phylum Chordata; class Mammalia; order Rodentia; family Muridae; genus Acomys; species Acomys minous. The sequence continues at coordinate 120,532,681 of NC_140488.1, read as the reverse complement.
GGAAATCAAAAGTCAAAAAGAAAAGAAAAAAAATCATATAGTGAGCTGTGGCCAGCCAGATCAGTGGATAAGAGTATTTCCTCCTAAGCCTCAGGAACTGAGTTTCATCACCTGGACCACGCAGCGGAAGGAGAAAACAAGTTCTTACAAGCTGTCCTCTGGGCTCCACATGCACACAATAACATGTTCATGTGTACACACAAAATAAAGAATACATAAACATTTTGAAGGTGCATGCTATAAAGAAATAAAATAAAATTTAAAAAGCACTTTCTAAGGTTGTAAAATATCATCCTGAGATATTTAAATATTAGTTTCTTTTTTCTTTTCTTTTTTTTTAAATTTTGATACAGGACTTCACTATGCAGTCGAGGCTGACCTCAAACTCACAGTACCCCACATCAATATTGGCATTGCAGGTTTATGCCACCAACCCCAGCTGTAATCTTAGTTTCTTAAAATATGTTCAATCCTTTGGATCACACGAGCCCTATGTATGCCTTAAGGGATTTTTTGAGACATGAAAAAAACATTGTGATGTTATTTTTTAATGAGATTTTTGTTCTTAGTGTTTTAGGGCAGAATATGTTCCAAAACTGCTACAGACACTTTCCCAAGATTTATTTTTGTCTGGATGATCTAAACAAGTAGCAATGCCTATACTTGCAGGAAATGTATATTACTGCCCCTCAAGTTTTGAAACCCCTCAAAAGCCCCAGCAATCTCCTTCTTTGCCTTTATAGTGATAGAGAGAGAAATGAACCCCCTGAGCCCCAACTGGAGGAGCTCCACTGCTGTGAAAGGAAATTATGAAATACTCAGCTTTTTTTCTCCCTACTGTAAACATGGTTTTTATTTTATCACAAAATGAAATAATTGTTTTTTAGTTTCTGTCTCAAGAGAAAACCCATACTGCACATCCTGAAGCTTCTGACCCTCCGAAGAAAGGCTGAAAGATCCAAATGACTAATCTATGTGGCATAACAAGAAAAGGTCACTGTTAGTTAACTGGAGACAACGTGACCCTCCATGATGCTGATGTATTCAAAAGGCTGATGGCTGTTTCTGTAGTTAATCTATCCAGGAAAAGAGATCTCAAAATGTATCTTGTTATCATAAAAAAAATAATTAAACATGGTGGCGTTCTGGCTCCATAGTTAAGAGTACTTGATGATCTTCCAAAGAACCTGGTTTGGTTTCCAGCATCCACACTGGATGATACACAGTCACCAATAACTCTAGTTCCAGGTTAACAATAACCTCCTCTGGCTTCCCAAGGTATCAGACACAAATGTGATGCCCTCACAGACAAGCAGATATACACATAAATAAAAATAAAATGTTAAAATTTTAATGAGCTATCATGGAATGCTCTGTTTGCTCTGAGCTGTATAAGATATGTAGAGGAAAGGGCTAGGGAAATGGCTCAGCGCTCAGGAGCACTGGCTACTCTTCCAGATGACCTGATTTTGACCTACAGCACCCAAATGATGCCTCACAACGATCTATAATTCCTGTCCCACTGGATATAATGCCCTCTTCTGGCCACGAGGACACTTGTATACTCATGGTGCATAGATATGCATGTAGGCAAAACACTTGTCCACAAAAAAAAGGTTTAAAAGAAATGTAGCTGAGGAAATCAAAGGAAATGGGCTAGAGAGCAGCATTCCTCTGTGTTCTCTGCTTCAGCTCCTGCCTTGGCTTACCTTGATGATGGACTGTAATTTGTAAGCCAAATAAACCCTTTTCTGTTCACGTTGCTTGTGATAATGGTCTTTTAGACAGATAAAGACAAGTAAACCAAGGAACACAGATGCATATGTGTACACATACAGGTACAAATGTACATATAAACACAGGCAGATAGCCACATGTGCATGCACATAGGAACAGGTGCAAATGCACATGTTCAAAAATGCACACATAAAAATGTACACACAGGCACACACTCATATGTGCCTGTACACATGCACACATAGCATATATGCATATAAACACACATCATGCACACACAGGTACTTGTGCACAGGCACACAAGCACGCGTTTGTACACACACACACACACACACACACACACACACATATCCAAATACAAAATAGCTCCTAAAACAATTATGTTATATGCCAAAGGATCACATCTGGTTATTATATAAAATTATGTGTGCATTTGAATTAAATTGACTTTAAAATAAAATTATATTAAAGCAGTTATTTAAGTTAGCAAAAGTACTGGAATGCTTGGCTCTGGCTTTGAGAAGAAAGGAAAAGAACCCCTCTCCTGTCCTATGGCCTTTCAGCTGATCTAATGGAGATCTAGAATCAGCTCTAACTTTATTTAGCTTTTTAAAATTCTTACTAGGTGACAGCAGCGAAAACTTCAAATACACAGTTCTTCTTCAAGAGAAGCCTCTTTAAGCATTATAGCCATAGTGAGCAAATGCATTTGAGAATTCATGGTAGAAAGGCAGGCTCCTTTGGGCTCTGATAATCAAACAGTGAGTGTCAAGTGTGTGCTAGGCACTTTGTCAAGTGCTGGGCTTACACAGTGCAACACTACAGAACTCCAGTCTCCAGCTTCCTCATAGATTTTTCTAGACAACCTTGATTTTAAACAGTGAAAAATATGAACAAAGAAAGAAGTGTTTCCTGAAGAACAGAGTATATAGTATGTATGTAGGGTATTTCCATGGAGGAATACTACTTACTGGTCTGCTCACAGACTCAGATACAGCTACCTTTCTTACATAGGCAATATACAAGTGCTTAAGAATGGCACTGATCACAGTGGACTGGGCCCTTCCACATCAATTAGATCAATTAGAAGTAAGAAAAAAAGTTTCAAAGACATGCTTACATGTCAATAGAGTGGGGGAAATTCTTTTAGGTTCTTTCTCATGTATGTCAAGTTGACAACCAAGACTAACCATCATATTCTCTCTTCTCTCCTCTCTCTCCCTCTCCTCTCCTCTTCTCTCTCTCTCTCTCTCCTCTCTCTCTCTCTCTCTCTCTCTCTCTCTCTCTCTCTCTCTCTCTCTCTCTCTCTGTGTATGTATGTGTGTGTGTGTGTGTGTGTGTGTTACTGGTTTTTCTTATACCATCCTTCAAGGTTGTTCCTCTTTATTCTCCATTCTGTTTCCACAGATTGACCATTTAGATCACTTATATGAACAGTCTAGAATGGGTCTCTCTTTATTTTAATAGGATATTTGATCATTTATGAACACGCATAATTGTGTTCTCACTTCATAAAAGCAGAATATCGTAAACCTGTTTCTATGTCTTGTCTTTTACTTTCCACAACACATATAGAACTCTCTGTGCCTTCACTGACATACACAAATAGTTGTTTTGAATATCTGTGTGCTATACCACATCACTGACACCATTGAATTTATGCAGCAACACCTCTATTGAAAGGTGTTTACCTTGTTTTCACCTTCTTGGTAACATCCACAATGCTCAGTGTGTATTAGAAACATTATTACCTACTGTGATCTGTTCCAAAAGATAAGAGGACTAGCTCAGAGTGTGCATGCTTACCATTCGAATACTCACAAACATATTATTCAAATGTTCCACCAACAACTTTATGATATACAATACGACATTGTCCTCAGATCACACTATTCTTTGTGTATATGCTTAGCTTTTACTGTTTATGCAAAGAAGTATGGCACATGTAGGAGGATGTGTGCACCCTCATGCCTATAGAAGCTGGAGGAGGACATCAGATGTCATGTTGTATTGCTCTTCAACTCATTCCCTTAGGGTAGTGTCACATACTAAGATTAGAGCTGTTCTAACAGCCAGTAAGCTCCAGCAATCATTCTGTGTTCAGACAGCAAACAAAGCTGCCACAGTGCTTGGGGTTACAGGCATGTAAAGACACAACGAGCTTCTTATAATGAGCCAAGGTATCGAAACTCAGGTTCTCAGGATCCTACAGAAAGTGTTCTTACCCACTATGCCATCTTCCCAAGCTCAACTTTGTAACCTTTAATGCACATCTCACGTCTTGCCTCCCTTCCCCCTGGAAACCAGTAGGTAACAGGTATCTTTACCACAAGCAAAAGTAACTCATTTTTCTAATGGACATACCAATTTCATAGTCATTCCACCAAGTGTAACCAAATAATGAATTGTACACACCCTAAATGTGTGCAATTTTTTAAAATTGTAGTTTTGCAAATATTTATATTTCACCTGAAATGTATGCAAGCAGCACAATAAGAATGAGTTATAGATCTAAACAGAAAATCCTCAAAAGATGAAATACAAAAGGCTGAGGAACCTTAAAATAAATTTTCAAAATTCATAGCCACCAGGAAGGAAAATGCAAATTAAAACTACTTTGAGATTTTATCTTACCCCAGCCAGAGTGACCAAGATCAATAAAACAAATGACAGTATATGATACCCATGATGTGGTGAATGGAAAACACTTATTTATTGTGGATGGAACTGCAAACTTGTATGGCCACTATGGAAATCAGTGTTAAGATTCCTCATGAACTTGGAAATAGATATGCCTCAATATCTAGCTATACCACTCGGGTTTATACCCAAAGGACTCTCCATTCTACAAGAATTTTGTTCATACATGCTCATTGTCAGTACATCCATAATAACCATTAATTTGAGGCAGCCTAGATGTCCATCAAGTGATGAATAAATAATGAAAACATGGTATATGTGTACAATGGAATATTATACAACTGTCAAAAATTAATTTATGAAATTCACAGGTAATAAATGGGCTAGAAAAAGCCATTTTGAATGAAGTAACCCAGACCCAAAAAGACAAATACTTTGTGTATTCCCTTATATGTGGATATTAGCTCTTAAGCTTTCAATGGTAATGATATAATCTGTAGAACTACAGATATTAGGTATAGACTAAGGGGCTTATAAAATGAGAGGACCTCACAAGGAAGGGGAAATAGAATGTAGAGTTACGGAAAGACAGAAAGGAAACTAGAACTCTAGTTGTGGAGTCAAAGCCCCAACTAGACATCTCTCAACAGCAAGTGAAACCTCCAGTTCCAGGAATAGGTAACATACAATCAAGTCATTGACCAAAGGGGTCCCTAACAACCCTCAAATATCTCAGGCTGCTGCAAAGAATATTGGTTGCTCTCCACAAACTTATGGCGAAGCCCTACTGCTGAGAATAACATTTATGTCATCAAACAGAAAGTTGAGCTGGTGCTCGGGAAGAAACTTCACCCCTATTGACTAACACTCATGGTGCTGGAAGGTACTCTGCAGTGCTGCCAGTGGAGAAAGTTAATCATCAAAATCTCCCAGCAACAAACCTGGCAACCTACAACAGTGACCTGACTACAAGATATACAGTGCAATCATGGAACAAACACTATGGAATTCACCAACTATATTTTAAATTGGATTTAAGTCCCCCTACAGATGGAACCCATAACTGACATTGCTAAAGCGTCCAAGAACCAGAGACTTGATAGGTGACATGCCTAGGGAAAAAAACTACTTCTGTTATTCTGCTAAAGGACTCTAGCAATAAAATAACTCTTAATATATTGCTAAACCTGTAGATCAATGCTTTTCTGCCCTCTCATCATGGAATCTTATTGTTGCAACAGATGGGAATTAACACAGAAACCCACACTAGACATTGTGTATAGAGGGAGACTTTAGAGTTCTCAGTCCTAAATGGGATGTCTTTATCAAACCTCTCCCATGAAACCCATCCCCTCAAGGCTCAGGGATCTAAGCAGAAGAGAAAGAGAAAAGATTGTAAGAGCTGATGGTGATGGATGTCTTCCATACACAACAGGACTGGTGCACATATGAACTCACAAAGACTGTAGCAGCATGCATAGGACCTGTAGTTTCATGCCAGAAAGGATCTCATCCCTGATAAGGGGAAGTGGACACAATGTCCCACCCCTAACTAAGAATCTAGTCACAATTGTTATGTGCAGACAAAGGGAAAATCTGTTTTCTCCAATGGAGTGTCACTAGGCATATCAGCCATATCCCATGCCCAGGCACATGAAATGAACTCCATGTGTTTACGGAGTTTGTGGAAAGGGGTCATTTTTATTTGCTTGAGCATTTTTTCTTATTCTTTCTTTCTTTCTTTCTTTCTTTCTTTCTTTCTTTTTTTTTTTTTTTTTTTTTTTTTTTTTTTTTTGGTCCGTTTTGTTTGGAGGAGTGTTTGTTTGTTTAGGCTATTTTAGAGAGAGAGAGAAAGAGCATGAAGTTGTGTGGATAGGAAGGCAGGAAGATTAAGAAGAGTTAGGGGAGGGAAAAACATGATCAAAACAGATTGTATGAAAGTTTAAAGAAAACAGTATACGGAAGCTGTGCACATTGTTATTTTGACATTATTTTGTAGTTTTCCTGCTTCTGGATTCACCCTTTTAGGAGAAAGCGCATGAAGTTCAGAGCAATGGGAAGACCACAAATATGGGACCTAGAAGGCTAGTTTGGGGAGGTCACATTCTGCTTTTCTTATCTGTGTGCCTGAATGTGTTCTTTATTACCCTCACAGAGCCCTATTTCATTTATTTAAAAACATAAATGCACACATAAGTTCAATTTTAAGATCACGGGGCTTAAAAACAATGTATCTAGTCAAATTCAAAGAGAAGCTGAGAATCAAGAAAGGACACCAAAGCCATTTTTCTCTCATGACATTTGGTCAATCTGGTGAATTTGGTTTCTGGCACATGGCAGGGTGCAGGAGGGAAGTGACTAAACCCAGAGTCATCCGAGCTTGGAAATCTAATAAGACACCCTCCTACCTAGATGCTAGAAGAAGTAATGAGTAACACCATCCTCAGAGTACGTTTCTGGCAAAATAAACACATGCACTCTGTTGGAACTACTGCAGTACTTTCATAGGCATTTAGCATTTCATAGGCGATTAGACATAGGAAAGGGGCTGGAGGCCTGCCTCAATAAGCAAGAGAGCATATACACAAACATGAGGACCTGTGTTTGACTTTTAAGAATGTCAGAATAGGAGCTGGAGAGATGGCTCAGAGGTTAAGAGCACTGACTGCTCTTCCAGAGGTCCTGAGTTCAATTCCCAGCAACCACATGGTGGCTCACCACCATCTATAATGTGATCTGATGCATACTATATACATAATAAATAAATCTTTAAAAAAAGAATGTCATAATATCTATAACCCAAACACTGTAGACAGGATTGCTGGCTATAAGTCTAGCCAGAAAAAAAGAGTGAGGTTCGGGTTCAGTGAGAGAGCTTGTCTCAGGGGAATAAGGTGGAGAGTGATCAAACAGGACACCTAATGGCCTCCTATGGTTTTCACACACAGAGACCATACACACAAACACACACATACATACACAGAGAGAGAGAGAGAGAGAGAGAGAGAGAGAGAGAGAGAGAGAGAGAGAGAGAGAGAGAGAGAATTAACATGCACCATAAACACATACACTGAACTCATATACATAGTTTTAAAAAACAAAAATAATGAAAGAATATATATTGAGAAGTTGTAATATAAAGTGGTATGCAAAATTATATATACTCCAAATTCAAAGCATTTGGGAATCTTAAAATATATTAAACTATCAATTTAGCTCAAAGGCGATGCATCCTGTGCTAAGGAGCTGGGCTGTTTCATTTTCAATCCATAGAAACTCTAAAACTTTGATAAAACACAATAAAAATGAATTCCTAAAAAAATGACAGGAAAAAAGACAAACATTGCACATTGGTGCTATGGCAAAGCCAATTTACTACAAAATTTTTCAAATGTCACTCTCAATTTCCATACTTATTGCAGAAAGGCTATACACATTTTGTGCAGCAATACCATCTGGTGTCTGGCAGAGCAAGGCTCATTCCTCTCTGTGGAATGCACACCCCCTCAAGCCTTAACGACTCAAAATACTTTTCCCAGAAAAAGCATATTTCGCCAGCAAAAGCAAATCAGTAAGCATACAAGAAAATCAGTAAGAGACAGAAACACCAGACCTGCAAAACTTTCACGTATTGAAATTAACAGGCACTGAATGTAAAACAAACTTATTTTTAAAATTCATAAAATGTAATAATGTACTATAAAATGTAACCTACTCTGGTTGAAATGAACCAGGAATAAGTGGAAAATAAAATAATCACAAAGTTAAATACAATAGATGAGATTATTTAATAACAGATTATAGGACAGCTGAAGAGAATTGGTTAACACAAAAGTAGGACTTAGAACTTATGTTTCTTGCAAAGTAGGGCAGCATCAAAGGAATAACAGAGATGAGGACAAGGAAGGCCACAGAAGGTAAAGAAGGTGGACTAGGAAATGGACAAAGGAACAGCCAGTACTGGTTTTGCCAAAGTTGGAGGAAGACCTGAGTTCAGATCCCCAGTACCCATGTAAAAAGCTAAGTGCAATGTAAAAAGCCAAGTTACATGTCTGTAACCTTGGAGCTGGGGAGTCAGAGACAAGAGGCTAAGTGGGACTCACTGCCTAGTCAGTCTAGCCAAATCCACACACTCCAGGTTTGGTGAGAGAGACTTTGTCTCAAAAAAATAAGGTGGAGATTGAAAGTAGCTCAACATCTACCTCTGACCTCTATGTGCATGGGCACACAACAAACAGGTACACCCACATACACATGCCACATGCACACACATACACCCAAACACATGCGCGCACGCACGCACGCACACACACACACACACACACACACACACACACACACACACACACACACACACACACAGAGGCACCCATGCTCACTCGTGCACACGGCAAGGTCAACTATATTGACTAACCGGATTTCTCACAGTCCTCAAAGAAGGGAAAAAGAATTTGGCAGAAGTACTATTTGAAAAGAGGAGCTTAATTTTCAGAACGTTTGAAAGTCAGTGATCTAACAAATTCAAGGATTCACAGGAATCCCTAGGAAAATTCCTACATAACAATGCACACTGTAAGTGAGTCACAGTGAAATTTGAAAAGAAATTTAATACCACAGATAGCAATGTATTATAATATATGTAAATAGGAATCTGGGTAGTTACTATGCACCTATGCATCACTCAGTTTTTCTTTTTCCCCTACATATTTATTTATTTAATCACTTTACATCCTGATCCCAAATCCCTCCCTCCTCTCCTTCCAATGCCATCCCCATACACCCCTCCTCCCATTCCTCCCTCTCCTTCTTCCCAGAGAAGGGGAAGTTCCCGGTTAGTACCAATTTACCCTGGTATCTCAAGTCTCTGCAGGACCAAGCACATCCTCTCATGCCTGGAGTGACAAGGTAGCAGATTCAGAGACAGCCTCCTACTCCTATTGTTAAGGGACTCACATGACCACATGATGACCAATGTGCACATTTGCCACATATGTACAGGAGGTCTAGGTTTTCTCCATGCAAGCTCTTATGGTTCAGTCTCTGTGAGCCCCCATGGGCCCAGGTTAGTTGATTCTATAGATCTTCTTGTGATGTCCTTGACCCCTCCAGCTCCTGCTATCCTTCCTCCCACTCTTCCACAGCACTCCCAGAGCTCAGCCCATTGCTTGGCCTTGGGGCTCTGCATCTGTCTCCATCAGCTGCCAGACCAAGTCTCTCAGAAGACAGTTATGCTAGACTCCTGTCTGCAAGCATAGCAGAGTATCATTAATAGTGTCAGTGGTCTGCTTAAAAAGAGAGAAAGAATGGGAAAGGCTTTGAAGAAATGGTGGCTTAGCCAGTGATTTAGAACAACAAAGCAGAAGCAAGGCAAAGGGAACATGATCCTGCCATCAGTCACATGAACAAGCTGACAAGTATAGCCTCCTTCAGTTAGGCCTAGAGATTCTGTAAGACTATGGGGCTCAGAGCCAGAAGACCTGGATAAGTTAACCCAGACCTATAAAACTGGAGAGATAATAAATATATGTTTAACAAATGTTAACCATTACAAACTAAATGGATTGTGTTTTGTATTGTTAAGTTTGGGTATAATTTGTTATGCAGAGATAAAGAAATAATACACTTAGCCTTCATCTGTCTATCTGCTCTCCAACACAGTTACTACTCAGCTATCTAAACGTATATCACCAGGCAGGGAAGGAAATGGCATAGGTACTCTGTGCTGGATACTTTTATGTCAACTTGACACAAACTGAAGTCCTCTGAGAGGAGGGAACCCCTATTAAGAACATGCCTCCATAAGATGGGGCTGTAGGCAGGCCTGTAGGGCATTTTCTTAAGTAGTGGTCAGTGAAAGAGGGCCCAGTCTTTTACATGTGGTGCCATCTCTGGGCTAGCGGTCCTGGATTTTATAGGAAAGCAGAACTAGCAAGCCATCGGGAGCAAGCCACTAAGCAGCACCCCTCCATGGCCTCTGCATCTGCTCCTACTTCTAGGTTTCTGCCCTATTTGAGTTCTTGTCCTGACTTCCCTCCATGATGAACAATGGTATAGAAATATAATCCAAATCAACCCTTCCTTCCTCAAATTGCTTTTAGTCATGGTGTTTCATCACAGCAACAGTAACCTTAACTAATACTAAAACCAACTATTCAGAGAGATAGAGAATCCCCAATGTATTAGTCTGTAATTATTGTTGTAGAGAAGTACTGTGCCCTGGTTACTTCTCACCTCATTGTTCTGGAGACTTGCTCCTCTCTCTCTCTCTCTCTCTCTCTCTCTCTCTCTCTCTCTCTCTCTCTCGCTCTCTCGCTCTCTTACTCTCTCTCTCGCTCTCTCTTCTTTTTTTATCTTCTTTCAGTTTTTTCTTTTAGAGTGGGGCATAGGAATTTAGGCCTTTGTTTTGGTAGGCCAGTACTCTACCACTGAGCTAAATCCTCAACCCTTAGAGCTAGTCATTCCATGGAGTGGATGCATGCAAAAGCTATATTCTGAGCTATCTCTAGCTTCAAAACTGCCACTGTGATTTGCATTTCTCTAATGACTAGCGAGGCTGAGCATTTCTTTAAGTGTTTCTCAGCCATTTGATACTCTTCCATCTTATACCCATCAGAATGGCTAAGACAAAAAACTCACCACATGCTGGTGAGAATGTGGAGAGAGAGGAACACTCCTTCATTGCTGGTGGGAATGCAAACTGGTACAACTACTTTGGAAATCTATCTGACACTTTCTTAGAAAACTGGAAATAGGGCTTCCTCAAGACCCACCTATTCCACTCCTTGGAATATACCCAGAAAATGCTCTACCACACAACAGAGACATATGCTCAACCATATTCATAGCTACCTTATTCATAATAGGCAGAACTTGGAAACAGCCTAAGTGTCCCTCAGTAGAAGAATGGATAAAGAACCTGTGGTACATATACACTATGGAATACTACTCAGCTATGAAAAACAAGGAATTCCCAAAATTTGTGGACAAATGGATTGAACTAGAAAATATCATAGTGAGTGAGTTCACCCAGAAGCAAAAAGAGACAAATGGCATATACTCACTTATATCGAAACACTAGCCCAAGGGGCATGTTCCATGAAAGACTTTACTTACCAGGAAAGTGGGTCAGAGGAGAGGACATCCTATTGGGACTTTAGGTGAGAGAAGCATGGGAGATTGGGGATATAGAAGGATCCAGAGGGTCCTAGAAACCTACAAGAACATTATGACACGCGGATCTGGGTCCTGGGGTCCTGCTCAAACTATGGCACCAGCCAAGGAAAATATAAGCAATAAACTTCGACCCTCTACCCAGATGGTACCTAGCTGATGGGCAGGACATTCTCCACCGTTGAGTGGAGAGGGAGGTCTGACTTTCGTACAAACTCTGGGGCCCCATTTCTGACCAAGTCCCCTTGATGGGGAGGCCTGTTGGCACTCAGAGGAAGGATAACAGGTCACCAAGAAGAGACTTGATACCCTATGAGCATATACAGGGGGAAGAGGTCCCCTTCAGTCACAGACATAGAGGAGAGGAGTAAGGGGGAACCTGGTGGGAGGGAGGAATGGGAGGATACAATGGATGGGCTAACAACTGAGATGTAATATGAATAAATTAATAAAATATTCAAAACAAAACAAAAAACAAAAGTTCCACTGTGTCCTATGAGTCTTTATGTACTCTTTTCTCTCTGCATCCCTCGGTCTCTCTGAAGTCTCCTTTTTATAAGGACATGATTCACACTGAACAGAGACCCCACACAAATGACTTCATTTAACTTGATTACCTCTGGAAAAACTACTTCCAATAAAGTGGAATTGGGACATTGACATACACACTGGAGGATAGACACAATTTAACCCACAGTGTAATATAAAGCCGAGGTGGGAGGATGTGGAGTAGAGCCATGTGATAGACAGGCATAAACTTACTCCTTAGAATCAGAAGCTCATAGCAGCCTCAAAGAGGTCTTGCAAATTATTTTAATTGATTCAAACCGAGCTTGAAACTACTGCAACTGTGTCTTTTGCCTACACCTCTGGGATCTGCCACGGTCTGCAGGGCTTCTTTTGCTCTGGCTTTGCTCTTTCATTATCAGTTCCTAACAGGATGATGAACACAACCATAGAGGATGTATGTCAGCATGGCATAGGATACAGCCAGCTCTGTGTGGCCCTTTGCAAAGTTCAACTACACATGGTTTATGGATGAACTTTTTAGTGCATGCTCATAAATCCCGTGTAAGCTCATTAAAATCCCAAATGGAAGTCATATCTCAGTTGTCCCAGAGCCCAGATTCCCACTGAATCACTCTATAATGAAATATGAACATAATAAAGTTGTATGAGAGGTCACAGTCTAGAATATACTTCCAAAAGTCATCAACAACCACTACTACCTTGTTCACAACAGCTGGCCGACCCTAGACACAAAGCAAGCAGCACCAGTGGCCACGCATAATGTTCCTGCTGAATGCAGCCCACACAGAGCATTGCCATAGCATAAGCAGCCTATTGCAGTCATCCAGGAAGCCTGGGGAGGCAAGAATATAACTGTTAGTCAAGTGCTTGCCTTACATATACAAAGACCTGAGTTCCATCCCCAGCACCCACATTTTAAAATGCCAAACATGGCAGTGCACACTTGAAATCTCAGTGTTAGGGAGGTGAAGTCAGGTGGGCTTCTGGGACTTCCTAACCAGCTAGAGTTCCTACCTTGGAACCCCCAGAATTAGGTGTGAGATATTCTATCTCAAAAAGCAAGGTAGATGGTGTCTGAGAAACCATACCTAATGTTGGCTGCTGTCCTCCCTGTATATGCATATACATGTACCCATACACACTCAAACACACAAATATGCATGCATACATACCCACAAAGAAAGAAAGTTTGCTAAAGTTTGGGAAACAACTTCATTTTTTTTATGCACAAGAGACCTGCATAACACTGGTCGGGTGTGTACCTGTGGGTGCCCCTCACCTCAGTCTATCCTGATGTCCCTAAGACAAAGTCCTTTAAACTAAACAGTGAAAGCTAGTGCATAGAACTGCTTGCTTTGCATACATGAGATAATGAGTTTGGTGCCTAGCACTGCTACAGTGGAGAAAAACTAAATAACAAAGACTGAGTTAAGCCTTCCTCCAAAACACCTGGATAAGCAGGCAGTAGTGGAGCAGTGCTGCAGATAGCTTTGCTCCTGAAGAGTGGTTGCATAGAGGCATTCCAAGCTCCACTTAGATGGGTTTTGTGGAGTGAAGCAAAGTGGCTCAGCTCATATCTCAGAAAGTACCAGAAACAGGATAAAAGGGAATAGATGGAACCAATGTGTACAACAACATGGTCTGCTAAGTTCAGTCAAGAAGAAGAATTACAGCATTGTTTGAAGGCTATTAAGGATATGTACAGTGTGAGCAAAAAGTAAGAAAGCACTGACATTATTTCCAGCAGGGCAACATATTGAGTTTCAAAGTGGAATGTGCTTCACAGTAATAAAAGCTGTACTTAAGTGAAAGGTTTAAACTAGCAACTGCCAAACTGCAGTGGGGAGGAAGAGAAAGAGAGGAGAAAAGAGAAGAGAAGAAAAAAGAGAGAGAGGGAGGGTATGGGAATAGAGGAAATGATAGAGATGAGAGAGAGGAGAAAGAAAAAAGGGGGCCTAGAGATGAGAAAACAAAGGAGAGAAAAAAGAGAAGGGAGAGAGATAGATGATTAGGTGGCTAATAGAGATAGTAGATAGATAGATAGATAGATAGATAGATAGATAGATAGATAGAAGAAACAGATGTATAGAAGATATACAGATAACAGCTATATAGACTGACGTTAGGTAGATGAATAGGCAGACAGAGAGATCAGAACACTAAGGGAATTGTCTTACTTGCAAAACCCAACACTCTTCTATTCAGCCCTAAATGGAACATGGATATCACATACCCTCCCCCAAAATGCTCAGGCATCATTGTAGAAGAGGTAACAAAAAGAGTCTAAGAACCAGAGGCCAGGGAAGACTATTGAAACACACTGTTTTTCAGACATGACAGGGTTGCTGTACACATGAGCTCACAGCAACTATATTTACATGTAATCCCAGCACGGCAGAGGCAGAGAAAAGTCAATTCTTTGGCTCTCTGGCCAAGCTAAGCAAGTATAGTCAGCAAGTTCCTTGACAGTCAAGAAACCCTATCTCCAGATAAGGTGGAGGCCAAAAATATGGTTCAGCCAGTAGGGTGCCTATACAACATGCACAAAGCCTTGTTCTACACCTATCATTATATAAACTGGACATGGTGGCACACACCAGTAATCTAAGTACTCATGAGTTGGAGGCAGAGAGTAAAAAGTTCAAGATCATCTCCTACTGTATCATGAGTTCAGACCAGCCAGTGTGAGCTTCAAAAGATGCTGTATCAGAGAGAGTGAGAAGGGAGGTGGACAGCTTATAAGAAACAACAACATGTGAAGTTGTCTTCTGGCCTCCACACACACATGTACACACACTTCATATACAAATGCACTCACATGGATGCATGTGCATACACACAACAAATAAATAAAAGACCAAACTCTGAAAGCACAGTGTTTACTCAGATGATTCAAAGTAACTTTTATATCTCAAGGACTTCTGATTACACTGTGGAAATCAGTATGGATGCTTCTCAAAAAAAAAGGGGGGGGGGAGACCTGGTAGCACTCAGAGGAAAGACAGCAGGTTACCAAGAAGAGACTTGATACCCTATGAGCATATACAGGGGGAGGTAATCCCCCTCAGGAACAGTCATAGGGGAGGGGATAAGGGGAAAATGGGAGGGAGGGCAGAATGGGGGGATACTAGGGATGGGATAACCATTGAGATATAACAAGAATAAATTAATAAAAAAATTAAAATGAGAACTGCCATATGATGAAGCAGTGTGTTACTTGAAGACTTTAAGTCAGCACACCACAGAAACACCTGCACACCTGTGTTTATAGCTGCTGTACTCATAGCAATAGCCAAGACAGGGCACAGCTTGGGCACCCAACAGTGGACAATGGGTCCATACAGAAGACTGTTATTCAAGCACAAAGTACTATAATTCTATAATTTTTAGGAAAAAATGGCTGGAACTAGAGAATATCATGTTGGGGGACAAAAAAGCAAACTCAGATAGACAAATATCATATGTTTTCTTCATATGTGAAACACAGGAAGAAAAAGACATTAAATTATAAGAGGGACTGAGGAGATAAGGAAAAGGACATGTGGATGGAGAAAGAGACACTCATAGGGGACAGGGCTATGGTGATGGGTAGATAAAAGCACTTGCTATTGAAGCATGACAACCTGAGTTCTAATCCCCAGCATCCACATAAAAAGCTAACGAAGGCTACACATGAGCCTGCAATACAAGCAGAAACAGAAGGAATCACTGGGGCTTCTGGATGCCAGCCTGGCTCCAGTTCAAAAAACCCTGTCTAAAAGGAATGAGGCACAAAGTGATCGACATACCACCAGCATTCTCCTCTGGTCTGCTCACAGAAATGTCCACACAACCCACATATATATAACACACTTATATACACACAAATAAGAGGGTAACCAGATAAATGTACTTAATGTATACTTAAGAATATGTCATTGTGAAATGCACTAGTTTGTACAATTAATGCATGCTAATTTTGAAAAGCAGCCTTAGAATAACCCGGCATACAAATACAAGATAACATACTCACAAGCTACATCAATTCCCATTTGGACAAATACAGGACTATTATTCCAACCACCAAAGATGATTTTTAAGTCAATGAGGAAATGTAATACAGACACTTAAAAATCAAGGGAGAAGATATGTAAATGCTGCAATTATATCTAGTGGGGGTTGAGGCAAAATCATGGAGTGTGTCAATAAAAGCAGAATGCAGGTCTAAAAAAATCAATATCTCTCTTGACTGAAAATACACAAATCTTGATATTTACACCTGAAAATATTATATATGGAATGTCAGCAGCCATCCTGTTACTGTAAGGGGAAAGTCTAAAGTATCGAAACATCAATCCTGGTAGCATTTGAACAATAAACTCATTATTTCTAAAATCATCATCTCTATTAATTATTTTTTTGTTTTGAATTGGGAGACATCAATACAAATCTGTGGATATCATTAAGTCAACTTGAGGTATCGTAAATCCTTTTTGGCCACTAACAGTGCCAGTAAGTCTTGTTCCATATACATGAATGTGTCATTTTTGTCATTTGCCAGTGTTAGAAGAAAGCATATTTTAAATTTCTATTAGCATATATTAATTACATGTAGCAATGAATTTCATTATGCATTTTCATATAGATGCATAATATATTCAATCATATTCATCTCCTTCCTTACCTCCTCTTGTCCCCTAAAGGAAGCATATCTGAATTCTGCCCTCTAAATAGGGAGGGCTGAACTCCTAAACAAAATCGATGTTTTGTTCATGCAAAAGAGGAAACTTGACATTAAGCTATGATAGAGAATGGCTAAAACTGAAAATCTTTCTTTCTCTAGAAGGTAAATGTTGAACTCAGTACTGGAAACCACAATACTATGGTTATCCTTTAAAATTCTTCTAGACAATGTAGTTTGTTTCCAAAGATTGACTTCATAATTTCTCCCTCTTTATATATTCTTCCCAGAGACTCTTGTGAGTATGTAATGAGTTGCAGAAGCTGGAAGAGTTCATCTGCTCTGTGGGAGGGTCATGGAGAGACATTTATCCAAGGCTTCCCTTGTATCATTAGAAAAACTGCTGAGTAGCATCATAAAGACTAATTCCTGGCTTGCAGTGCTGGCACAGCCTTGATTTGCTGATAATAGAGTATTATAAAAGATAGCATGTGTTTGTAGGGAAAACAAAGCTCTCATCTAACGGGGAATAACAGATAATTTATTCTAAAGCCAATATGAGTGATCATGGCCAAGGAACACACATTCAAGTTACCCCAGTATCCTGTTCCAACAAGGAAGCATTTTCATGATATTTTTATAGTAACAAAGAAAGTCATAAATCAATATACTTGAAAAGTATGTTGATGAAAATACCACGGAAGTGGGTTATGGAAAAGCAGAGATACCTTTAGTATCAAGGAGACAAATCTCTTGAATTTGGTAAAGCTCCCTCATTCTTTACTATATTTAGAAAATTCATCTTTCACTTTGTCTTTTTGTTTGTATTCTATTTACATAAGCTGTCACAATTAGTTTCAACACCAGTGGGGTGTCACAAAGGCTGCAGGCTTTAAGAACCATCACTCCAGTATCTCAGCATGACATGCAGGTAATCTTCAGGAATGTGAGCAAAAGATCAAAACAAGCACAGGTGTCCTGAGCACTGTAAGCACTGTGGTTTTCAGGGAAAGTCATTCAACACAGTCATGGCCACAGAGTGACTAAGAGGTAAATTTGTCTTTATTTCGGAAAATGCGCACAACTTCTTTTGATGACCAATGGATATCTTGTAGGGCTGAAGGGATGCCTTAGCTGTTAAGAGCACTTGCTACTTTTGCAGAGGATCTGAGATCAGTTCACAGCACCCACATCAGGGAGCTTGTGCCTACCTGTAACTCCAACTCAAGGAGATAAAATGCCCTCTTCTGACCTTTACGCATACACATAATTAAACATGATAAAGCCAAATCTTTCAACTGAATTTATGCTGACACTGAGGCTATGGTCCATCCTCATCAGTTCCCTGGGAGGATATTCCTTTTGCCTACTTGTGGAAGAGACCGGAAAAGCTCTGTTGATAACCTCTCCTGCTGACATGGATCTCTGTTAAGTCTCTCTGTCCAAGGATGGGTCTGGGAATTCTATATCTGTGTTATTTCATCAAAAGCTAAGAGGATGCCAGCAAGAAGAAATTTTGTCTTAGAGATAAATACTTGTGATATGTGCATTGAGTCCCCGTCCTGTTGCAAATCCCCAGGATCCTCCTGTGTCTGTACCCCTCACAGCAGCAGGATGAGAACATGCCACCACTCCTGTTTCCTTAACATGGAAGTCTGGAATCAAACTCTGGTTCTTGTGCTTATACAACAAGCACTTTATTAACTAAGCCATCTCCCCAGGCCCTAAAGTAATTTATTTTTCCATGACTCATAACCAGTTGTAACCATGACTTGTAAGTATTGTCAGTATCTCCTCAAGTATCTTCTTGCATGGAATGACAGACATATAACTGGAAATGACAAGAGTCCTCAAGAGATCATCACTACTGTTTTTCAACCAAGAAAGCCTGTCTGGTGGGAATCCAGATAGATGATAAAAACCACCACACACATTCTGCCTGCCACACCTTCTGCAGTTAAACAGTGAACAAAGTCTACTGGTAAAGAGGTCCTTTTAAATGCCTAGTGTGTAGGGTATAACTTCAGAAAGTTATGCTCTATTTTAGCTGAACAGGGGAAACTTTAGAGATTAAACATGAAGAATTACTATACAAAACATGGAAGTTTTAGTTTACAAGTAATAAGACCCTTGCTTAGATAAAAGTGCCACTTTATTGTTAGTGATGAGCAAAGTTATTGATTCTAATGAAGCTGTTTTGTGGGAGTACAACTCAGTGTTCAAGATTTCTTTTCAACAAGTAAACCTATGGTTGTTTAAGCTTCTTTTTGATCTTACTTTGGTAAGAGATTTCAACTCTCATCTTCCTTATTTTATGTGTAACCTTTACTACATGTGGGACCGATACTCCCCTGAAACTCATTCTGCAGGATCAATATTTAATTTTTATTTTGTGAAGTAAATACAAAGTCTAATTGAAACATATAGGAAATGGGTCCAATGCACTTCCCTTGGCAAGGTCTCATATTTCTATTATCTCAGAACAATGAAAACAAGGCTGCCTTCTGCACAGTTGAGCACATCTGTGCTCACAGGTCTGTAAAACCTTGAAGGCTTCGGAGCATTCCCTCCCTCCTGACTTTGAATGACACAGAAAGAGGAGTGAAATGTTTCCATAATTTTGCCATTCCACCCAATGAAAGTGAGGCTCTGGAAAGAAGAGGTCCTAAGAAAGAATACACAGAAACTATGCTTAAAGGACAAGTAGAAGAAGAGCCATCTCTGCTTTCTGACTTCTCAGCTACTTGCTTGTCCAACTTGGGAACCACAGAGGGAAAGCAAATTAGATAGGCAATACAGCTAAAATTATTAAATCCCCTGAATAGAGAAGAGCTGGCTCAGTTGTTAATAACATGTACTGTTGCAGAAGACCCAAGCTCAGTTTCCATCCCCCATGTCAGGTTACTCAAAACTGCTCATAACTTCAGTTCAAGGAGATCTGACACCCCCATTTTGAAAACATCACCATTTTTTATGACTCCAGAAAAGTTATCTGAGCAAGAAACACAGAGAGAGAGAGAGAGAGAGAGAGAGAGAGAGAGAGAGAGAGAGAGACAGAGACAGAGACAGAGAGACAGAGACAGAGAGACAGAGACAGAGACAGAGAGAGAGACAGAGAGACAGAGAGACAGAGACAGAGAGACAGAGAGAGACAGAGAGAGACAGAGAGACAGAGAGACAGAGAGACAGAGAGAGAGAGGAGTGCACACCTTCACACACACTCATGTATACACAACTCTAAAAATTAAAAAAACAAACAAACATTAAGCATCACATAGCTTGTGGCTAAGAATGTGATGGTTTTGATACACTGAAAACCTTAAGCTATGTTTTTTGGATCTTACTTATTTTTCTGAAAATTCCAAAACTATAGAGTAGCTACACACAGAGTATCTTTACCTTCATTCATTATTTTCCAAAAGTCAGTTTCAACATAGTTGTCTCTCCTTAGCCCATTTCTATTTCTTATTTATTTATTTTGCCCATTTCTATTTCTAAATTGCCTTTTCTTGTGGCCTACCAAAGTGTCTATGGCATCTGCAATTTCTGCTAATTGCAGATTCTTGGCACAATCCCCGGATTTCTCTATGAAAAGGTCAGCCATTTCTATCTGTCTGTCATTTATCTACAGGAAACAGACCCAGCAGATTGAGTTTCCTCACTGTGATTAAAAACTGGATAGGAAATCTGATGATGGGCTGGCCTTCCAGGGGAAGAGAGATGAACATGACTTTGTTGGCGCTTCATGAAAAGAAAAATGGGAGAAAGAACTGTAGTGGTTTGATGGGAGCACTACTTAATATTCACATTGGGTTTTATGGTGAGATTTTTTTGTCTTCTTTTATTTTTTCTAGCATTTTCAATGTTCAGAAATGTGATCAGGAGTGAAGTTGAAAGTGATAGCTTTAGGATTCCAGACTCCAGCCATCAGGAAGTTCACTCAAATGTTGTCAGGTTCTTCAACAAATATGATTTTGTCTAGTATAAACTTAAGAAACATACTAAAATATTTTCCTGATAGGAAATTATACCACTTAGCAGGTAAATCACATGAACACCAGTGCAGTGTCTAACAGCATCATGTATTTGTGTAAGAGTCACAGCTGGCTTCCTAGCCATACACAAGACTGCATATTCAGTCATTCATACTTTCAAGCTGCCTCTGAGACATTTCAAATGCTGTTATTTAAATGGATATCAGAAAGTGTGTTCACTACAGGGGTTTAACGTTCATGATTTAATATAAAGAAAGAGGAGAATCATCAAGCTGATGAGGAAGATTGTTTCAGAAGACTGAGGAAGATGTGCACCCACTGCTATTTTGTCACTCAACTATAGGATATGAAACAACTACAAAGCATTTTTCTCCTCCATAGAATCATTACATTAAAAACTGTGTGACCTTGCAGTGGAGAAAGCTATTCATATAGCCATGCAGAAGAGGACATGGGTGGATAGGACTGAGGAGATTGCTCAGTCACTAAAGTACCTGTAATGTGGGCATGAGGACCTGAGTTCAGATCCCCAGCATATACATAAAGCAGGGCACAGGAAGACAAATATGCAACTCTAGCACTAGTGAGACAAACAGGAAGATTTCTAGGATTTCCTGGTCATCCAGAATAGCCAAACCAATGAGTTTCAGGTTCATGGAGAGACCATGTCTCAAAAACCAAAGTAGAGAATGATTGAGGAAGTCATCCCAGTCAACTACTGTCCTCACACAGACAAGTAACATGTACATACAACTCACATGCACACACATGTGCCCCCACACATGCAAATATGCATGTACATACACCACACAAAAGCATGCAAAAACAATAAGATACAAACTCAAATATCTGAGTTCAATTTCCAGGGCCCACATAAAAACAGCTGGGCATTGTTGCCTGAGCATGTAGAACTCTAGAGAGACAGGCGACAGGAGAATTCTTGGGGCTGGCCTGTGCACCTAGTTTCAGGCCAGTGAGAGACCTTGTCTCAAAAACTCAATATGTGGTCCTAAGGAACAATATCCAAGGCTGGCATCTGGATTCCCCTTCTGGTTTTTGATTCTGTTGGTATGAGGCAGATGTCCTCCATCTGAGGTGGACACTTACATCAGCTCACATTAGGGATGACCCATCAAAATGATGGGTCAAGCTGACAGTTTTCATAGAGCAGTTTTGTTGCTAGCTGGTCCTAGACAAAACTGATGGCATGTACTTGTCATGCTGGCACAGGAAGACATGACTTATTTGCATCTGGAAAATTAGATTGGAGAAATTCAGAGGCAAGTCAGAAATCTGTCTAAACAAACAGATGGCCCTAGGGAATTATTTTCCTTTTCATGTCAGTTCTTTTGATACTAATAGCCCAGGGCTTGTATTTAATTTTTTCTCTTTTTTTCATGTGCGTGAGCGTGTGTGTGTATGTGTGTGTATGCGTGTGTGTGTGTGTGTGTGTGTGTGTGTGTGTGTGTGTGTACATACATGTAGAGGTCAGAGGTATAACCTCAGCTGTTGTTCTTCAGGAGCTATGCACATTGCTTGATGAGACAAGGTATCTCAGTGGGACCAAGGGCTCAGCAATTAGGCTAGGCTGGTTGCCCATCAAGCCATGGCCTCCTATTGTCACTGGTTCAGTAGCCCTGGAATCACAAGCTGGAGTCCCATGTGGGTGATGGGTTTTGAATTCAGGCTTTTGTGCTTGTGCATTTAACAAACTGAACCATCTCCCAGCCCTCTTCTGTTTCTGTTTCTGTCCTTTAGATGTGTATTAGAGCTGGTTCCATTGTCATTTTGGTTCTAGATATTCTCTGTTATAATAGTGCAAATCTCCTTTCTAGCCGCTAGTTGGAGGTGCATGATGGATTCCATAGAGAATTATCTGCCTGGGCACCAGCCAGCTTCACTAAGGTCAGGAGGATTCAGCAGTACTGTTCTTAGGCTGCTGGCAGACATACAAATGAGCAAACAGAGCAGCAATGCAAACATGAATGGCCATATTAAGAGTGCAAGAGAGTGGTTTACCAAAGACATTGGTTGACAGGCCTGGTGCTGCATTTTTGGATGCAGTTAGGTATTGATGGGAGAAAAATTCAAATGTCAAGGACACCAGAATTAAGATAGAAAAGTGGTCTGAAGCAAAGTCTTGGGGTATCTTTTTGGAAGGGCAGAAAAGTGAAAATGGCAATATTTGGGTATTTTTCTCTCCACAACTTGATTCTTCCAATTTCTACTGAAACTTCCTATTTTCCCCAGTTCCAAGCTTTCATTTATGCAAACTCCCTCTCTAAAATTCATTTCCAGCTGAGTGAACAATAATATCAGAGACTATGTGCACCAACCCGTTAAGAGACTAGATACTCTAGTCATGAGATCATAGGCAAATATTGTGTGTTCCTCTTTTAATCATGCAAAAAATAGTATAATAGAGAGCAGAGGATCAAAGTGAGGCTAAAGGAGCCAACCTATAGTACTCTCAAAAAGATGTACTTCTAACCATCATTACATTCTATGACTATGAATCATGATTGACACTTGTAATAAAGAGGTAGTGTGTTGGATTATGTTCAGAAAGTGACAAAACATTATAAAGTGTACTTTAGCAACCTTACATAACTGGATAAAAGAAATCCAATAACCCTTGTTCTTGAGTCCCAGATGCCTGGAATTCTAATCTGGCTCCATATCATCTCCAGCTTGTAGTGTTTCACCCCTATACACCTCCTTCCTCTTGAGGGTAGGCTGGCCTCATGACCTGCTCTGACAGCATTCTCTCTCCAGCCAAATGGGGTGATACTTTTGTATTTCAGTGATAAGCCTGTTAGTTCTGTTCAGCCAGCTGACTCTCAATTGCCTTCCTGGATTCCACACTTCAATGTAGCAAGCTGTCACATAGGAGAATGAAAGATGTTATCACCAATCCTCCCACCATGGCTGCTCTATGCTACAATGAAGTCTTATTTGATAAGTAGCAGAAGTAATTGAGAGAATCTGCTCTTCCAGCTTAGTGCTTGCTCCATACCCTAACCTATCCATCTCCCTTCCGCTTCTTATAAGCTACCTTCAAAAACAACACAACTCCATAGGTTCCTAACTCTTATAAACTTTCAGAGCCCTAAATCAGTACTGTTTAATTCTGGGCTGATAAATGTTGAATAAGGATATCAATCCCTTGGGAAAGTCCATGCAGCTGTAATAACAACTGTGCTATGATTAAAGATTCATTGGGAATGAAAAAAATCCATTTGCCTTTCTCAAAAAGAGCTATTGATATCCATGAAAACCTCTTTTAAAGAGTTTAATTCCATTGGAAGATCAGAAATATACATATATTCTTCACAACTTTGAAGCAAAGTTGAAACATGTTATGGTTTGGATTTCGGTGTCCCTCAGAGGCTCAGTGCAGGATTCCACTGCAACACAGCAGTATTTAGATGTGAGGATTCTGGGAGATGATTGATTCATGAAGACTGGTGCCACTGATGGGTTAATCCATTGATGATATCATAAATTAGAGAATTATCAGAGAGCTAAGTTATATGAAATAGGTCCTTAAGGGCCTTTGGACTATATCTTGTGTCCAGGCCTTTATTTCTTCTTTCTACCTCCTGGCTACCAAGAGATGAGCAGCTTTGGTTTACAACATGCTTTTGCTATGCTGCTTGACCATGAGCCAAAATATATGAAGCCACATTACCATGAACTGAAACCATGAGCTAAAACAAACATTTTATTCTTTAAGTTGATATTTTCAGATCTACTGTCATTGCAACAGAAAGAAGCTGGTTAATGCAGAGGACTATTGCTTTTAATCAAACTGACCAATGTTTATTAACAGGTAGCCTACTCTTCTTCCTAGAATTTTAACTGACTGTGAATAAAATATTCAAAGAGAAGGAATAAAGCTGAACATGTTATCTAGTTTCTGTATCTGTCATTTCATGGCAATCTTGTCACTTGGTGTGACCATTTTTAAGATGCCCCACAGTCTATTTATAATAGGGACAGCTACTGAATCACTGTAAAAACAATTGGTAAAACATTTTTTAATGTCTCATATCTCTTAATGTTTCCTGTCTTCTCGATTGCATAATCATCTGAGCTCTTCAGCATCAGAAGACAGATGTGAAAGCACTACTGAATAAATGTTATAAGAGTAATCTACCACTTTCTCATGGGCATGGGATTTATGGCCCATTCCATAAGATTGAACCCATATCTGACACTGTCAAAACATCCAAGAACTTATCTCTAGATAGGTCACATGCCTAGGGGAAAGCCTACTATTACTATTCTGCTAAGAAACAGCAAATTGACACTAACAATAGCAATCACACCATAGATCAGTGCTTTGCTAGTCTCAGCCATCATCAGAGAAGTTTCCTGTTACAGTAGATAGGAAGTAACACACAGCCCCATAAATTGACAATGTTCAGAGAGTGAGAGACTTTGGAATATTTGGTCTTAAATGTGATGTCTTCATTAAACCCCTCTCCTCGGGATTCAACAATCTATGTGGAAGAGGAGGAGGAAAGATTGCAAGAGCCAGAGGTGATAAATGACTCTATGGAAACATTATCTTCCAGACACAACAGGACTAATGTACATATGAACTCACAGAGACTATGGCAGCACTTATAATACCTGTCCAGCTTCAGTCCAGACAGGATACCAGAAGTGGGAGGGGGCGTGGATATGGGCTCCTATACCTAGCCATGAAGTTATCTACCACTGATACAAATCAAACACATTTTGGGAGTAGTTGAGTTGGGGAAAAAAAACAAGGTCAATGATATTTTATGGCCTTTTATTTCACTTGTTTTGTTTTGGATTTTTTTGTCTTATTGGTCTTTTGCTTGTTTATTTTCATTTGTGTGTGTGTGTATGTGTGTGTGTGTGCTCTTGGAAGGGGGGATGTGCTTCTTTTCCACCCCCTTTGGGATTTTTGTTTCGTTTTGTTTTGAAAAAAAAAGTTTGGTAGGTAGGAATGTGGGAAAGATCTGGAAAGAATTCAGGAACAAGAAAAATATCATCAAAACATACACTGTATAAATTTTTTCAATTAAAATTTTTTCCTTATAAATCTTGAATTTTGCATGCAAGTTTATGGAACTAGAAATGATCATCCTGAGTGAGATAACCCAGACCCAGAAAGACATGCATGGTGTATACTCACGTATAAGTGAATGTTAGCCCAACATAGATGTCCTCTGAGAGTTTCCAATCAGGAGGGGATCTGGACAGCTGCTGGGACTCACTGAAGGACTCCAGGTGAGAGTGGTATGAAAGCAGGGGGGAATAGAAGGACCCAGAGGATTCCAGGAGCCTCACAAAAAGACCATCAAGGCTGGCAGATCTGGACCCAGGAGGCCCTGCACAAACTGCTGTACCAACCAAGGACAATGCATGCAGTAAACCTAGACCCCTGTTCAAATCTAGCCAATAGACAGCTCATTCTCCACAGTTGGGGAGAGCAGGGACTGCCTCTGACATGAACTCTGGTGTACCCAATTTGACCACTTTCCCTTGGTGAGGAGGCCCAGAGGCACTCAGGGGAAGGGCAAGCAGGCTACCCAGATGAGACCTGATAGGCTATGATCACCTAGTTGAGGAGGAGGTCCTCTTCTATCAGAGATCAAAAGGAGAGGAATAGGGTGAAAGAGGGAGTGATGGTGGGAACAGGAAGATACAAATGAGAAGATAACAATCAAGAAATAATCTAAGTAAAATACATAAAAAATAAAAAAAATAGCAAATTCTCATTAGCTAATAATGAAAAACAAACAAAACCACTGCCAAAGAGTTTGCTATTCACTATCCCAAGAATGTAAGTATTTAGTTCAGAGCACTAAGTTGAGTTAAAAGGTAAAACTTAACAACTGAATTACCATTTTAATGAAGTAATTAAATATATAATATCTACTCTTATAGTACAAAACTATACAGAACATGAGAAAAAGGAGTTTCCAAAAAAGGCTCAGTAAGCTATAGTGAGAAACTTCCAAGAACTGTATATGGTAGAGCTGGGCTTGAAATTCAATAGCTCTGATTTTATGACTGTCAATCAAGACCTCCTTAACCATACCTCTCTTGCCTACAATTTGTACCCACAGAGTGTCATTCGTATATGCAGAATTGTGTTTTTTAAAGACACACAGTAGGCTGGCCACTTTTGCTTGTTATCTGCTTTTTCGAGTATGCTAAGTATAGGATCCACAAAAGAGAAAAACAAAGGAATGGAACTGGAAGTGTGTCTCTGAGTGCTTGTCCAGAATGTGCAATGACCTGAGTTACATCTTCAGTACTGGAGACTTACAGACAGAGGCAGAAACGGAACAGTGACAGTTGGACCTTCAGATCTCTAAGTTGCCAGCTCAGGCACCTGTATATATGTATGTATGTATGTATGTATGTATGTATGTATGTATGTATGGAGAGAGAGAGAGAGAGAGAGAGAGAGAGAGAGAGAGAGAGAGAGAGAGAGAGTTGGTCTATAGATCAGACTCAGAAATATTCACTTATTTCAAAGGACAGAATAGGACTGGAGGGATGACTGCATGGATAGGAGCTCATGTACAAGCACGAGGACATGATTTCCAATCCCAAGCACCCACATAAAAAGAAATGAATGGCCACATAACCCAGCAACCCCAGCACTTAGAAGAGACGAAGAAGATATCTAGGGCTTGATGATCACTACTGTAGGTCCAGGCTTGGTAAGAAGCCCTTTATCAAGGAGTAAAGCAGAGAGAAATAGAATAAGACAGTCAATGTCCTCCTCTGGCCTCCTCTGGCACATCTATGCATACTGCCACAAATTGGTGCATATAACACACACACACACACACACACACACACACACACACACACACACACACATACACGCACACTTTTTAGAGAATGAAGAACAAGATTTGGACTCTCCTGATTTTAATCTATCTTCTGCAGAACTGGTCTTTTAAAAATGCACCTATCCACCATTTAACTAAAAGTTATCTTTGTATTGAACAAAGCCTTTGTATTGCATTTCATGAACGTCACTATCTTTACAATTAGGTATCTTCCTTGATTCCAATTTCTTTCCTAAAGCACAGAACACTCAAACCCACTATTTGATAACCAACTAAAATAACACTCATTCTTTCATCTTGTTCAACAAGTAGAAAATTTTCTATCTTGTGACTCCTGTTCACATTTCTTGGGCACACGGCATTCATTCCCAGTGTCTCATGGAGATTGTGGACTGTCAAAAACATTTATGTGTGAAACTCAATGGATCCAGAAAAAGATATAATTTTTTTTAATGTTTACAAGGTCACACAGTGAATTCTTTCTCTTCTCCACCCCTCATCAATTCAATTAGCAAATCTCTCTAATTTGTCCATTCATCTGCAAGTAGCATCTGTAACCCAAACCCTGTTTTAAATGCTATACTGGCCTTCTAACTAAAGTCTCATATTTAAATATGGATATTCAAGAATCCACATTTTAGCAGAGTCTGGTGGCACAAGACTGTAATCCCAGATACTCAGGAGGTTGATGCATAACTGCAAGTTCAAGGCTAACCTGGGCAACAGAGGAAGTTTAAGGTTAGCTGAGGCAACTTCAAAGAAGCCATCTTTTATTTTTTTTAATTCATAACGAGGGCTAGATATAAAGATCAGTGATAGAGTGCTTGCCTAGTATGCACGGAATTTTAGGTTTTAATCCTGGAATCACAATAAATAATTTTTAAAAATCAAGAATCTACATTCAAAACAATCTACATTTATAAAAAATATTGGATTGAAATAGCTGAGTAAGTAAATAACAAGGACTTGAGCTCAAGCCCGAGAACCCATGTGAAAAAGCTGAACATGGTGGCACATATTTCTAATCCCAACAGTGGAAGGATGGAGATGTAAGAATCCCTAGGGTTCCCTGACCAGCCAGCTTAGCCTGTCTGGTGAGGTCTAAGAAAACGAGATATGTTATCTCCAAAGGGGTAGGTGGATAAAGAATGATGCTTAAGGTTATCCTCTGGCCTCTACTGTGCCACTTCCACATGTGCACGCACACACACACACACACACACACACACACACACACACACACACACACACAGTAGTGGAGACACCTACATTTGATATTTCATTTTCCAAGATCAAATATTATATTTGTTATTTTGGACCTGCGGTTATTCTAAGGAATCAGAGTCCTTTCAAGCTTCCCTGTAATTTATTTCGTATGCCCTGACAGTTCTCTGCTTCCTTCTAGCTACTTTGTCATGCATAGCCAAGGTCCTACCTAGATTCTCCACCTCCTGCAACCTCTTTGGCATCCCTAGGGTGCTTTTGATTTATTGTACTGTTGGTCATCAGCACTGTGTTAATTGCTCCTTATTCTGTTTTTGTTCTCTGTTCACCTCTCTGATTTATTCATTAGACTAGTAAATTCCTTAGGACAAGGGTTGAGTCTTCTCTTTTTTATTTTTTTCTCATTTTTCAGTTGAAAATCGACTTTTAAATGCAATATATTTTTACTATGGTTTCACCTCCCAAACTCATCCTAGATCCTCTGCACTCCCTCACTCACCAAATCCACACCTTTCTTTCTCTCAATTTCTCATTAGGATATAAATGGGCATTTGAAATAATAACCATGATAAAAATAAGAGTAGATAAAATATAAAAAACAAACTGGAAAAGGATAAAACAAACAAACAAAAAAAAGAGCCAAAGAAAATGTCAAGAAATGCAGACATGGACACACATGTTTGCAAACACAGAAATCCATGAAATTCACAAACTAGAAACTGTAATATATATTATATATTATATATTAGACCTATAAGGGAGAAAAAGACCCTGAAAATCATTATAAGAAAATAAACCTCAAAAAATGCTATTGAGTTAATTTTGTGTTGATCATCAAGGGATCTGGCCTTGAGAGTGATTTTGTATGCCCAGTGAGACTCCATTGGAGAAAACTAATTTTTCCTTTGCAAGCAGATATCTATTAGAGATAGTTTCTTCTTGAGGGGTGGGGAATTGTGTCCACTTGCCCCTCTCAGTGCTGGAACCTCATCTGGCTTGATGTCACATGCCCTGTGTGTGTTGGAAAGTCTTTGTAAGTTTATATATGCATGAGTCTTGTGTCTAGAAAGCCGTATTTCCTTGGTGTTCTCCATCCCTCTAACTCATACAATCTTTCTCCCTCCTCTTTCCCAGTGTTACCTGAGCTCTGTGAGGAGGGATTTGATGAAAGGATCCCATTTGAGACTGAGTATTCCAAGGTCTCTCATTTTGTAAATTGTCCAATTGTAGGTCTCTGTATTATTTCCCATCTACCCCAAGAGAAAACTTTGCTAATGATGGTTGAGTGAGACACTGACATAAAGACTTAGCAAAATGTCATTAAGAGTCTTTTTTGTTATATTCTTTTAGTAGAACAGTAGTATTTAGTTGTCCCCTAAGTCTGCGGCCTATCTAGTCTCAGGGTTTTGGCCACCCTATTTCTTTGGAATGGTTTTGTGTGGAAGTCTGTTTTGTCAAATATTAAAATGGCTGCACAGGCTTGTTTCTTAGGTTCACTTGCTTGGAACATCTTTTTCTGTCCTTTTTCCCTGAGGTGATATTTATCCTTGATGTTAAGGTGTCTTTCTTGGATGGAGCAGAGGATGGATCCTGTTTTCTATATCCAATCTGTTGGTCTGTGTCTTTTTATTGAGAAATTGAGACCATTGATGTTGAGATATATCAATGAGCAATGTTTGTTCTGATAAGGAGTTTTTTCTCCGGTTTTGATTTGTCAATCTGAGATTACTTATCTCTTGTGCTTCATTGGGTGTAATTAACTTCTTCAGGTTAAAGATTTCTTTCTACTGCCTTCATAATGCTGGATTTGTAGATAGATACTGCTTAAGTTCGGTTTAATCATAGAATGTCTTATTTTTCCATCTATTGTGGTTGAACATTTTTCTGGTTATAGTTGTCTGAGCTGACTTCTATGGTCACTTTGAGTCTGTAGAGTCCCCAGGACCTTTGTACAGGCCTTTTTGGCTTTTAGAACTCAGGTGTATTCTAATA
This sequence comes from Acomys minous, assembly GCF_964271855.1. Classification (NCBI taxonomy): domain Eukaryota; kingdom Metazoa; phylum Chordata; class Mammalia; order Rodentia; family Muridae; genus Acomys; species Acomys minous. The sequence continues at coordinate 120,501,887 of NC_140488.1, read as the reverse complement.
GGTCTGCCTTTACATGTTACCTGATTCCTTTCCCTTGTGGTTTTAATATTCCTTCTTTTCTCTATATGCTTACCGTTTTATTATATGTTTAGGGGACTCTCTTTTCTGTCCCAATCTATTTGGTGTTCTGTCTGTTTCTTTTATTTTGATAAGCATCTCCTTCTCTAGGTTAAGGAAATTTTCTTCTATGACTTTGTTGAAAATATTTTCTGTACATTGACTTGATTTTCTTCTCCTTCCTCCATTCCTATAATTATTTTTTAATTTAATTTTAATTTTATTAATTTATTCAGATTATGTTTCAATTGTTATCCCATCACTTGTATCCTCCCATTTTTCCCTCCCTCCCACTTTCACCCTATTCCCCTCCCCTAGGTCTATGACCAAGGGGGACCTCCTCCCCCACTATATGGTCATAGGCTATCAAGTCTCATCTTGGTAGCCTGCTTATTCTTTCTTTGAGGGCCATCAGTCCTCCTCACCAAGGGGAAGTGGTCAAATATGGAGCACCAGAGCTCATGTCAGAGTTAGTCCCCACTCTCCACATAACTGTGGAGAATGTCCTGTCCATTGGCTATATCAGAGTAGGGGTTCAATGTTTACTACTTGTATTGTCCTTGGTTAGTGCAATAGTTTGAACAGAACCCCCTGGGCCCTGATCCACCCATCATGATGTTCTTCTTGTAGGTTTCTAGGACCCTCTGGGTCCTTCTATTTCCCCATCTCCTATATTTCTCTTGCCTAGAGTATCAGTAGGATGTCCTCACATCTATCCCAATCTCCTAGTAAGTGAAGACTTTCATGGGACATGCCTTTTTAGCTAGTGCCCAATTATAAATGAGTATATACCACATAATTCTTTCTGCTTCTGGGTTAACTCACTCAGTATGATCATTTCTAGTCCCATCCATTTGTCCACAAATTTCTGGATTTCCTTGTTTTTAATAGCTGAGTAGTATTCCATAGTGTAAATGTACCACAGTCTCTTTATCCATTTTTTTAACTGAGGGACACTTAGGCTGTTTCCAGGTTCTGGCTATTATGAATAAGACTGCTATGAACATGGTTGAGCACATGTCCTTGTTGTGTGTTGGAGCATTTTCTGGATATATTTCAAGGAGTGGAATAGCTGGTTCTTGAGGAAGCCCTATTCCCAGTTTTCTGAGAAAGTGCCAGATAGATTTCCAAAATAGTTCAAAGACCCAGAAACGAATCCACACACATATGGTCACTTGATTTTCGACAAAGAAGCCAAATCCATTCAATGGAAAAAGGATAGCATATTCAACAAATGGTCGTGGTCTAATTGGATGTCTACATGTAGAAAAATGCAATTGGACCATATTTTTCACCATGCAGAAAACTCAAGTCCAAGTGGATTAAAGACCTCAACATAAAACCAGAGACATTAAATCAGTTAGAAGAAAAAGCGGGGAAGAGCCTGGAACACATTGGAACAGGAGACAACTTCCTGAACAGAGTAACAGCAGCGCAGGCCTTAAGGTCAACAATTAATAAATGGGACCTCATGAGGCTGAGAAGCTTCTGTAAGGCAGGAGACACTGTCCATAGAGCAAAGCCACAGCCTACAGACTGGGAAAAGATCTTCACCAACCCTACATCCGTCAAAGGTCTAATATCCAAAATATGTAAAGAACACAAGAAATTAAACACCATCAAACCAAGTAATCCAATTGAGAAATGGGGCTTGGAATTAACAGAATTCTCAACACAGGAATATCAAATGGCTGGGAAACACTTAAAGAAATGGTCAACATCTTTACTCATCAGAGAAATGCAAATCAAAATGACTATGCGATTCCATCTTACACCTATCAGAATGGCTAAGATCAAAAATTCAAGTGACACCACATGCTGGCAAGGATGTGGAGAAAGAGGAACACTCCTTCATTGCTGGTGGGAATGCAAACTAGTACAACCATTCCTGTAATTCTTAGATTTGGTCTTTTCATAGTGTTCCAGGTGTCCTAGATGTTTTGTGCCAGGAACTTTTTAGATTTAACATTTTTTTAACCAATGTATCTGGTTTTTCTACTGTATCAGCAATACCTGGGATTGTCTCTAGCATTTTTATTCTGTTGGTGGTGTTTGCCTCTGAGGTTCTTGTTTGAGTTCCTAAACTTTTCTTTTTTAATTTAAATTTATTTAAAAATTTTTACTCACTTTACATCCTAATTATAACCCCTCCCTCATCTCCGCCTGGTCCAATCCTCCCTCCTGCCTCCCATCTATTTCCATTCCTTAGTCCTCAGAGACGGAGAGACCTTCTCCCCCACCACCTGACCCCAGACTATCAAGTCTCATCAGGACTGCCTGCAAACTCTTCCTTTGTGGCCTGATAAAGCACCCCACCAGGTGGAAGTGTTCAAAGAGCCAGCATCAGAGTCCACGGCAGGGACAGGCCCTGGTCCCCTTAATAGGGGACAAATATGGAGACTGGGCTGCCTATCAGCTACTACTGAGTGGGGACCTACATCTCTCCATGCATGGCCCTTGTTTGGTGCAACAGTCTCCACCAGCCCCCGTGGACCCAGATTTGTTGGCTCTGTTCATCTTCTTGAGGAGCTCCTGTCCCCTCTGGGTCCTTCTATTCCACAACCCTACTCTTCCATAGGACTCCCTGTACTCTGCCCAAAGTTTGGCTGTGAGACTCAACTTCTGCCTCAATCCCCTGCTGAGTGGAGTCCATTAGAGGACATCTATGATAGGTTCCATACTATTTTCTCTCTAAAACCACTTCCAGTGACTATTCTATTTGCCCTTCTGAATAAGAATTAAGCATCTTCCCTAGGGTCCTCCTTGTTACTTAGCTTTTTTTTTCAGATCTGTGGATTATAATATGATTATCCTGTATTATATGGCTAATATCCGATTATAATTTACCATGTGTCTCTTTCTGGGTCTATGTTACTGCACTCAGGATAATCTTTTCCAGCTCTATCTTCTTGCCTGCAAAATTCTTGATTTCCTTGTTTTTGATAGCTGAGTAGTATTCCATTGTTTAGATGTACCACAGTTTTTTTTACCCATTCTTTGGTTGAGGGATATCTGGGTCGTTACCAGTTTCTGGCTATTATGAAAAATGCCACTGTAAACATAGTTTAGCAAATGTCCTTGTTGTATGGCAGAGCATCTTTTGGGTATATGCCCAGAGGTGGTAAAACTAGGTCTTGAAGGAGAGCTGTTCTCAATTTTCTGAGAAAGCACCATATTAATTTCCAAAGCAGTTGTACAAGTTTGCACTCCCACCAGCAATGGCGAAATGTTCCCTTTTCTCCACATTCTCGCCAGCATGTGTTATCACTTGGGTTTTTTTTTATATTAGCCATTCTGACAAGTATAAGATGGAATCTCAGAATTGTTTTTATTTGCATTTCCCTGATGACTAAGGACATTGAGCATGTCATTAAGGGCTTCTCAGCCATTCAATATTCTTGCTGAAAATTTTGTTTGGTTATGTACCCATTTTTAATTGGATTATGTTGTTTGATGGTATTTAATTTCTTGAAATCTTTATATTTATATATTTCATACTAGCCATCTGTCAGATGTAGATTTGATAAAGATCCCTTTCCAGTCTATAGGCTGTTTTTGTTTTTGTTTTATTGAGTGTCCTTTGCTTTACAGAAGCTTTTCAGTTTCATGAGGTTACATTTATTAATTGTTTATCTTAGAGCCTGAGCTGTTGGTATTCTGTTTAGGAAGTTAGCTTCTGTGCCAATGACTTCAAGGCTCTTCCTCCATTTTTTCTTCTAATAGATTTAGTGTTTTTGGTTTTATGTTAAGGTCCTTGATCCACTTGGACTTGAAATTTTGTGCTGGGTGATAAATATGGATCTATTTGCTTCTTTCTGCATGTAATCATCCAGTTAGACCAGCACCATTTGTTGAAGATGCTATCTTTTGCCCATTGTATGCTTTTGGCTTCTTTGTCAAAAATCAAGTGTCCATAGGTGTGTGTGTTTATTTCTTGGTCTTTGATTCAATTCCATTGATCCACCAGTGTGTTTCTATGCTAGTACCATGAGCTTTTTATTACTGTTGCTCTATACCACAGCTTGAGATCAGGGATGGAGATTCCAAAGGAAGATCTTTTATTGTACAGGATTGTTGTAGCTATTCTGGGTTTTTTGTTTTTCCATATGAAGTTGAGATTGTTTTTTCAAGGTCTGTAAGAATTGCGTTGCTATTTTGATGGAGATTGTATATTGCTTTTGGTAAGATGGTCATTTTTACTATGTTAATCCTACTGATCCATGAGTATGGAAGATCTTTCTATCTTTTGACATCTTCTTCAATTTCTTTCTTCATAGACTTGAAGTTTCTTTCATATAATTCTTTCAGTTGATTGATTAGAGTTACACCAAGATACTTTTTTGTGGCTATTGTGTAGGATGTCAGTTCTCTAATTTCTTTCTCTGCCCATTTGTGTTTTTTTATACAGGAGGGCTACTATTTCTTTTGAGTTAATTTTGTATTCAACCACTTTGCTGAAGGTGTTTATCAGTTGTAGATGTTCCCTGATAGAAATTTCTTTGAAGTTGAAGTAGACCATAAAGCCACCCCAAAGAGTTTTAGTTATTTTTCACTGACATAAATCAAAGTACCAGGAAACTACACTAACTGTATCTCCCAAAGTTTAAGACTGGGGCATCTTCATTTACTTATTTGTAATCATTTTGACATGGATTTGGTTATTGATTAATTCTCATTTACAAAAAGTAAAATTTCATCACAGATAACAATCCTGATATTATTTGTGTATGACAGAGAAGAGTGCAGTATGGATAGATAGATAGATAGATAGATAGATAGATAGATAGATAATAGAGAAAAAATATGCACATACCATAGATTTTGTGAGGAGGACAGAAAAAAATCTCAGATGTTGATTCTTATCTTCATTTTGTTTGAGAAAGTATCTTTTGTTGTTGTTGCTTTCATTGCTGCATTGGCCAGGCTATCTAAAAAATGGGCTTCCAGATTATCTTGTCTCCCTCTTCCATCTCACCATAGGAGCACTGGGGTTACAGATTATACTAATATGCCCAGCTTTGTATGGGTTCTGAAGATTTGAACTCAGATCTTTCTACCTGTACAGCAAACATTTTATCAAATAAGTCATCTCCACAGCTCATTCCTAATAATATGTACATAAAAAAATAAAAGAAGTAAAAGGGAAACAATTTGCTTATCCCAGCTCAAAAATAGAGGTTTTTAATTTTAAAAATCGAATACCAATAGTAAAAGTAGAAATGGAATGTTGGTTTCAATCCTATGCATTCACAGATATAACATGTGAACACTTCCAAACTAAATGACTCAGAATAACAATGTGTTATTCTGATTTTCTTGCCCTGATAAGTGTTGTAACTTGAAAGATGTTTTTATTGTGATCCATTCTGGAGCTTTAACCATTATAAATACATTTCCCTAAGTAGAATAAATATCTTGTCTATGATGTCATTTTCAGCTATGCCAGCAGCTCCATGGTAGAATATTTGCCTAGAATCCAGGAAGGCCTAGTTCATCCCTCTCATAAGCCAAATCAAAAACAAACGAGCTAACCTCAGGTGGGTCTGTATGAGATGCTTCCCAGGAAGGAAGAAAGAGCTTTAGCAGTGAGGAGTTATCATTCACAGAGTGAGAAGTCAGGAAATATCCAGCCAATGCTAAATCTCTCTCCCCATGTTGTCAGGGACTTTCCTATTCCTCATCATGACTGTAACCTTATGTATAATTTTTGATTTCCATACATGTTTCTACTCCTACTGGAGGGAAAAAGAGAAAAATAAAAAGGTTTCTGTGAAGTCACTGTTTTTGTTTTTAATGTTTTACATATATTAGTCATGCAAAACAATGAAGTTCACAGTGAGTCCTTTTTTTCCCCTTCTCCAGGAAATTGACTTTCTTCTCACATATATATCTTGATTACAGTTCCTTCACCTCTAAATCCCCTCAGTTCTTCCCCACCTTCCTTCCCATCTGGATCCACCCCATTTCTATTTTAATACTCTGATATATCCGACCCATTCCTCCATATTATACATATTATACCCCTACATCCATTGATCCTATATTTCCTAATAGACTTCTTTTACTTCATGTTTTTTCCTTTATTGTGATTTCACATAGGGAAAAACACATGACACTTCACTTTCAGAGTCTGCTTTATTTCATGGTTACTTAGCATGATGATCTCCATCTCCAATGCTATCTAATTTTCCTGGCATAGTTTCCTTCTTTTTGGTTATTCAAAAGTCTCCTCTCTCTCTCTCTCTCTCTCTCTCTCTCTCTCTCTCTCTCTCTCTGTGTGTGTGTGTGTGTGTGTGTGTGTGTGTGTGTGTGTGTGAGTTACATTGCCTTTAGCCATTCATTTGTTAGTGAACACACACATAGACTGGAAGGATAACATGGCTATTGTGAATAGTGCTACAATTAACAGATGTGCAGGTGTCTCTGTAGCAGGTCTTGGGCAGGAATGATTCTTGGTTCCTTCACTCACAGCAAATTCTGCAGCCATCAAACACTTTCAAGCTCTCTGACTTCAGACAAGACTATTCACATTTCACTTGATAGTGTCAGACTAACCAGAACAATCTCTCTTTTGATTACCTCAAAGTGAACCACCCTAATTGAAAGGTCGTTCCGTTGTCCAGAGGTTGTATGCACACCAAAAGCTAAGAAATACATGGGCTTTGTGTGTCACTAGATGAGATGTCTACAGTCATTTATAATCCCTTCCCCCAAATTTTTATGGTCTTCATTTTCTTAATAGTTTTATTATTTGAGAATTTCATATATGTTTACAATACACTTTGATCATATTCCTCTCTCTAATTCCTCCAAGATCCACATCTGATTTCCTTCCCAATATCATTCCCTATTTTAATAACACAAATTGAGAAAAATGGTACTAGGGCTTCCTCAAGACCCAGGTGTTGCACTCCTTGGAATATACCCAGAAAATGCCCTACCGCACCACAGGGACATATGCTCAACCATGTTCATAGCTGCCTTATTCATAATAGCCAGAACATGGAAACAGCCTAAGTGTCTCTCAGTAGAAGAATGGATAAAGAAACTGTGGTACATTTACACATGGAATACTATTCAGCTATTAAAAACAAGGAATTCCCAAAATTTGTGGACAAATGGATTGAACTAGAAATTATCATAATGAGTGAGTTCACCCAGAAACAAAAAGAGACAAATGGTATATACTCACTTATATCGAGACACTAGCACAAGGGGTATGTCCCATGAATGTCTTCACTTACCAGGAAAGTGGGTCAGAGGGGAAGACATCCTATTGGGCCTTTAGGTGAGAGAATCATGGGAGAATGGGGAAATAGAAGGATCCAGAGGGTCCGGGAAACCTGCAAGAAGAACGTTATGACAGGTGGATCTGGGTCCTGGGGTCCTTCCTGCTCAAACTATGGCACTATCCAAGGAAAATATAGGCAGTAAACTTTGAACCCCTACCCAGACCTACCCAATGGACAGGACATTCTCCACCATTGAGTGGTGAGTGAAGTCTGACTTTCATACAAACTCTGGGGCCCCATTTCTGGCCATGTCCCCTTGATAAGAAGGCCTGGTGGCACTCAGAGGAAGGATAACAGGTCACCAAGAAGAGACTTGATACCCTATGAGCATATACAGGGGAAGGAGATCCCCTTCAGGAACAGTCATTGGGGAGGGGAGTAAGGGGAAAATGAGAGGGAGGGAGGAATGGGAGGATACAAGGGATGGGATAACAATTGAGATGTAATATGAATAAATTAATTTTAAAAATGTAAAAAAAAATGAAAAAAGAAAAAACACACAAATTGAGTTTATTTTGTGATGGTAATATACTTATGGGTATTAGACTGTGGTATCTACTGTGGTATGACTGACCTACCATGAGCCATACCCTTAACTCCTTCATCAGCCGTCAACTATCACTACCTCCTCAACTCCAGGTGAGTCCTTCCCCCTTCTATCATAGAATGCTGACTGGTTTAATTTTGTGCAGGTCTATTATAGACAGCCACCACTGCTATGAATTCATAAGTGCAATCCACAAGACACTGTTTTTGCACCTATCCTCCCTGACCTCTGGCACTTAGTCATTCTGGCCTCTTCCTTTATAGTCCCTGGACCTGCCAAATAAAAGCCAATGCTAGGTTATAATACCTTCTCTTGATCTGATTGCTGGAGTTCTCACAGAGATAAATCACTTGCCCCAAAAAGCATCTACTGTCATTGCCTCTGGCTGACCATCAGAAACTGATGGCATGCTGAAGATACTAAAAACTTTGGTCATAGATCATAGAGAAATGAAATTGTTAATAACCAGAAAGCATCCTTCTGGCTGGCTAGCTTTCCTAGTACCAGAAGGTATTATGTAAGTCACTGGAGCTGGAATAATTGTTCAGGAGTTATCTACATTCTTACTTAACTGTGAATCCTTCAAGCAACAATAAATACCAATGTAGAAGATGTGTTCATTGATGCAATAGTGGCGCAAATGCTATGGGCATAACCAATCTCTTTCTGTTTGTACTTAAGGCCTCCATAGGAGGAAACAGATATATGGTACTGCATACCTGGCAAAAAGCCATAGCTGGATATCTCATAGGCCCCGGGGATAAACCTACTATTATTATTCTGCAAAATAAATATAGTACTAAACTCCTCTCTTAATTTGGATCTCTTTATCCATAGGTTAGTGCACCTCTTAGACCTCATCACAGAAGTTTCTTTGTGTAGTACACATTGCTAATGCAGAATCTCACAAGTAGTCAATGTACAAAGGATAAGTATCTAAGGAATTCTCAGCCATAAATAGACATCTGTTTATATCCATTTTCTTCTTTAACCACAATATCCATATGGAAATCAAAGAAGTGTGGCTGAAGCCCTTAATTTCCTTGGCAGACATAAGAAAAGAATTTTAGGTCACTTTTCGTAGTGCCGCCTGGATTAGCAGGAATCAGAATAAAGATGGGGAGGCTGTTGGTGGTGAGAAAAGCCTTGGAGTCTAAGCAGGTTTTCCCAATGCTTTCACGTGAAAAAGGAATCCTGAAGGATTATCATTTATTCCGTCCAAATGGAAATATGAGAGGAAAGAGGAAAGTGGAGGGAAGAACGGAATAAGGAGTTAGAAAATGATGCAGTGGAGGAGAGAATAAATAAATGACTTTCTTATTTAAAAGAATAGCTTTCCTTTCATTTGTATGTATTCATTTGAAGAGAGGATGAAGAGGAGGGGATAGGGATGGAGAGAAGTATAGAAATAGATAGAGAAATGTAACAAGGAAAAGGAATATTGAGTAAGAGGAAAGGAGCAGGAAAGAAATATGAGGAAGAGGAGCACTGTAATCCACCCCTGTGCCAGAAGGAGTACCTGCATCCTGCAAGCATGTGTGCCATGGATTTTCCTGCTTAACATTTTCTCAGAAGGCCTTGTAACCTTTAGTACTGAATTTGCAAGGATGTTTGCATTATCAACACAACATTTGTGATGTATTTTAGGCTCCCAGTCACCATCTTCATATGACCTTTTCAAAAGATCTTTGATTTTTTTTCAAGAATAAAATCTAAACGTTCAAAGGAAACTGACTATGTATGAGCAAGGTTTCTATCTGACCCACTTGTCTCTGTTGTAGTTCCTTCTGCAACGCCTTAAAATTTCCCAACTAAAAATGTACCTTTTTTAATTCAGTGAACAAATTATTTCTTTCCCTTCCAAATGTGCAGAATGGGTATGAAGAGAGATAGGTTACTATTAGTTCCGTCTGCACTGGAACAGTTTGCTGCCACTCCCTAGCTAAGCTTCTAGAGCTACTGCAAAATTGCACCCAAAGGAAAACCTGTCAGACAATATGACAGATGCTCAGATATCAAGGAAATCCCAGCATGATGGCCTTTAAAGAGGCCTATGCACTGGTGCTATGATCTCATAAAAAGAAAGGGTAACACCCCTACTGTGACTGACGAGAGAACTCCATAATGAGCTCCAATTTTAAAGGGAGGTGCAGAAAAGCTGGGAGGAGCTTGTCAGTTCAGAACAAATACTGCTATAATAAGTTGAAGTAAAGTATGTCTCAGACACCCTAGAGACAGAAAGAGAGAAAGAAAGCAGAAGAGGGGAAGGGATGAGAAAGATAGGAAGAATAGAAAAGAGGAGGAAAAAAAGGGGAGGAGGGAAGAGAGCTGTTGAGGAGAAGAATGGGGATAAAAAAGAAGAGGGGAGAAAAAGAAAGAGAAGCAGGAGGAAGAGTAGCGATAGGGGCAGGGAGAACGGGCAGGAGAAAGAGGAGAAGAAAGTGGGAGAAAGAAGAGAATGAGGAGGAGAAGAGGAAAGAAGGAACAAGGAGCAATAAGGAGAAAGAAGAACAGAAACAAGAGGAAGATGGAAAGACAATTGAGAAGATGTGCCACTATTCTTGGGGAGACATGAATAAATGTCTTCTTACCCTAGACAGGGAACCAAACAACACACCTCCTTGGATGAAATACTTCCAACATGTCAAACTGCCTTTAAGTTGTGCACTGAGCTCCAGGTTTTCAGGTTTCATAAGCTGTCACCCATGCTTATGTAGCTCTCTTTGAGTCATTTCTGCTCCAATAAGTAGCCTCTCGTTTTATATTCCTATAAACAACACGAATAAAATCCCTGCTTCACCAAGTTGTATTTTGCTAGGGAGAGAAAGAAATATAAGGAGAAAGAGGAGAAAGAAGGAGGAGGGGAAAAAAGAGGAGGAAGGAGAGAATGAAGGAGGAAAAGGAACAAGAAAGGAAAGAGGAGAAGGAAGAAGAATGTAAGAGAAGCGGAAGAACAAGAACAAATGAGACTCGCCTGTAGTTTTCCAGGACCCGCTGGATCCCTCTATTTCCTCTTTCTCCCAGGCTTCTCACACCTAAAGTCTCAATAGGGTGTCCTCCCCTCTTACCCACTATCCTGGTAGGAACAGTTTTTCATGGGGACGTACACCTTGGACTAGTGTCTCGATATAAGTGAGTATATACCATTTAGCTCTTTTTGCTTCTGTGTGAACTCACTCATTATGACAATTTCTAGTTCAATCCATTTGTCCACAAATTTTGGAAATTCCTTGTTTTTAATAGCTGAGTAGTATTCCATAGTGTAAATGTACCACAGTTTCTTTATCCATTCTTCTATTGAGGGACACGTAGGTTGCTTCCAAGTTCTGGCTATTATGAATAAGGCAGCTATGAACATGGTTGAGCATATGTCCCTGTTGTGGTGAGTGGAGAAGGAGATCTGACTTTCACACAAACGCTGGTGCCCCATATTTGACCATGTCCCTTGGATGGAGATGCCTAGTGGCACTCAGAGGAAAGATAATAGGTCACCAAGAAGAGACTTGATACCCTATGAGCATATACAGGGGGAGGAGGTCCCCCTCAGTCACAGACTTAGGGGAGGGGAGGGGAATAAGGGGAAAATGGGAGGAAGGGAGAAATGGGAGGATACAAGGGATGGGCTAACAACTGAGATGTAATATGAATAAATTAATTTTTAAAAAAAGAACAAATGAGAAAGGAGCAAAACAAGGTAGAAATACAGAATGAAGGAAAGGAGGAGGAGGAGGAAGTCTTGTTGTTTGTAGGCAGAAAGATACTATAAGAAAAATAAGGAAGTGTTTTGTGTGAAGAAGAATGTCTTTAAGTTGTGAGAGCTGAATATCTGAGAGTGGTTAATAGCTTCCCAGACAGTCTCATGGAACCTCAATTCTAAAAGCACTAGGAAAGAGCTATATTGTCACAGTCTTTAATGGTGGCTAATTAATGTAGAGTTTATGTTTAAAAGACAAGAATCAGCATATGATGTGTCCTGTCCAGAGATTCCTAGAGTATGGAGTTCACTTCAGCATTATTCTAGCCAATGAGAGCACAGCCTAAGGCGAGAAGTCAGAGGAGGTGAATGATCACCCAAAGAGCACTCTCTTCCTGTACATCTCCTTGCAGTTTGCCTGACCCATAAGGCAGTCAGGCACTGCAGAGAATGAAGTTCATTGAACCCTTTCCTCTTCCAAACTCACTCTGCCACATTTCACATACAAGTTACAAATTCAAGATCTCAGAGGCAGGGTTGGTTCTCTGAGGAGACTTTTACTCTGACTTTTCTTTTTTAAATATATTTTATTAATTTATTCATATTACATCTCAATTGTTACCCCATCCCTTGTATCTGCCCATTCCTCCCTCCCTCCCATTTTTCCTCTTAATCCCCTCCCTTACGACGGTGTATATGCTCATAGGGTATCAAGTCTCTTCTTGGTAGCCTGCTATCCTTCCTCTGAGTGCCACCAGGCCTCTCCATCCATGGGACGTGGTCAAATATGGGGCACCAGACTTCGTGTGAAAGTCAGTCCCTACATTCCACTCAACTGTGGAGAATGTCCTGTCCATTGGCTAGATCTGGTACTCTGACTTTTCATACCCCATCAACTATGCAATAAGGCATCTACCCTGTGGTCCCAGCATCCCAACACATTCCTGGTTCTCTCATGAGACAAACTGATTCCAATATGGGTCTCAAGGGCCTGCTGCCCTAGGCTGAGGATATCTGGTTGTATATGGGACTGTACCCCAAATAACTGGGTTTTGTATTTTATTTTTTCCTTAAGACAGAAATATTCCTATTATAGCCCAAGTGAATCTCAAACTCATGATTCTCCTGCTTCTGCATCCCAAATGCTGGAATTACAGATTCATACCACCACACTCATCCAACAGTTGATATTTAGACAATGAAAAAGTAGCAGGAGTTGTGAGCTGCCACTTCTATGAGCATGTTGTAAGTCTATGTGAATCTGCAGGTATGAAACATGGATTACTGTGCCAAGGGTTATATAGAGGGAGGGGGAACTGAGGCTTGGGGATGACAGCTAAAAGGTATTTTTGCTTTTTTGAAGGTTACAAAGATGTTTTAAAATAAATATAGTGATAGTTGTGTGACTCTGCACACAAGATAACCATGTAACTATAATAGTTAAGTGGATGAATTTTAAGCTATTTAACTGCATTTCAGTAAATTCTTTTAAAAATAAGTCTATATTCTCCTCTTCCTTCCTCTCTCTCTCTCTCTCTCTCTCTCTCTCTCTCTCTCTCTCTCTCTCTCTCTCTCACACACACACACACACACACACACACACACACACACACACAGACACACACACACACACCTCTTAATTTCTCTCTAACACCTCACTTTCTCACTCTGAAGAAGCAGTGTTTCAAGCTGTGAGCTTCCATAAGAACCAGCAAACAGTTAAACATAATAAGCCTGCCAGAGCATGATTTTGCCAACACCCATGTGCAGGAACTTTGGAAGCAAATCTTTCCACAGTCAATCCAGAAGATAATTATAGTTTTGTGTTTGTTTGTTTTTGTTTTATTTTGCTTTGCTTTTTCTAACAAGGTCATTGTCACAGACTACATCAGAAGTTACCTTTGGAATGCTGATATACATGCACCTGAAATAAAGCTCCTAAATAGGGGAGTATCGTTACTCACTAAAAGCTTATACAACTCCAAAGAGTCTTTCTTTCTTCCTTTATTTCTTCAGCAGTATTTTTATTATTTATTTTTATTTGAGAATCTCCTTCCAAGAATCCAAGTCCCAGCTGAGAGTTGAAAAGACATTTTCATTCTTTTTAAAAATTTATTCACTTTTTAATCCCAGTCATAGGCACCTCCCTCTTCTCTTCCTGGTCCCACACTCCCTCCCTGTTTCCTCTATTCTCCCTCATCTACTCCTCAGAGAAGGGGACCCCCATCACCTTCCCACCCCAGCATATCAAGTCCCATCAGTACTATGCACATCCTCTTCCCCTGTGGCCAGGCAAGGTACTCCCACCAAGAGGAAGTGATCAAATAGCAGGCAACAGATTCCATGTCAGAGTCAGCCCTCATTCCTCATACTAGGAGACCCATATGAGAACCAAGCTGCTGATTGGTTGTATCTGTGTAGGGAGCCTAGGTTCAGTCCATGCATGGTCCTTGGTTGATGCATCAGTCTCCATGGGCCCCATGGGCTCTAGTTAGTTGGGTCTGTGATTCCTTGTGGGGCTCCTGCCCCCTCTGATTATTTCTATCCTTCCCACACACACACACACTTCTCCCAAGACTTCCTGAACTTTACCCAATGTTTAACTATGGGTCTCTGCATATGTTTCCATCAGTTGCTAGGTGAAGCCACTCAGAACAACTATGCTAGGCTTCTACCTGCAAGAACAACAGACTATCATTAATCATGTCAGAGGTCCCATGGCATGGGTTTCAGGTTGGGCCAGACATTGGTTGGACATTTCCTCAACCTCTACTTTATTTTTGTCCCTGCATATCCTGTAAGTGGGATAAGTGTTGGGTCAAAGTCTTTCTGGGTAGGTTGGTGTTCCTCTCGTTCCTTTAGGAGTCCTGTATAGTTAGAGTGTGTCCTTTTCAGTCTTCATGACCCCTGCTACTAGGAATCTCAGCTCATATCCTCCTAGGAGCCTACTCTGTTTTAGGTCTCCAGCTTGTCATAGAGAAGCCCCCAACCAAGGTTTCTTTTCTCTCTGCAAGCCCTAAGCCCTCCAATCCCCACTCTCCCCAGGTCTAATATCTACCTTCATTTCTTTCCATGCTTCCTCTTACCCTGTTCCCTATTTTTAGCCATTTTCACTGTCTATTCTATTTCAACTTCTAAATGTGATTTAAGAATCCCCTTTGGGGACTCCTTGTTACTTATCTTCCTGGGATCTGTGAATTATAGTATGGGCATCGTGTACTATATGGCTAAAATTCCACTTAGAAGTCAGTGTATACAATGTGTGTCTTCCTGAGTCTGAGCTACCTCACTCAGAATGATGTTTTCTACTTCCATCCATGTGCCTGCAAATTGCATGATTGCCTTGTTTTTAATAGCTTAGTAGTATTACACTGTGAGAATGTACCACAGTTTCTTTATCTATTCTTTGGTTCAGGGACATCTGAGTTGTTTCGAGTTTCTGGCTATTGTAAATAAAGTGGCTATAAACATAGTTGAGCAAATGTCCTTATTGTATGATGAAGCATCTTGTGAGTATATGCTCAGGAATGGTATAGCTGGGTCTTGAGGTAGAACTATTTCCAATTTCCTGAAAATGGGCCGGATTGATTTCCAGAGTGCATTGTACAAGGCTGCACCCCAACCAACATCCTCACCAGCATGTTCTGTCACTTGAGTTTTTGATCTTAGCCATTTTGCTTGGGATAAGATGGAATCTCAGAATCATTTTGGTTTACATTTCCCTGATGACTAAGGATGCTGAGCATTTAAGTGCTTCTCAACCATTCAAGATTCCTCCATTAAGAATTTCTCTTTTTAGCTCCATACCCCATGTCCTAATTGAATTATTTTGTTGGTGTTTAATTTCTTGAGTTCTTTATATATTTTGGGTATTGGCCCTTTGTCTGATGAAGGGTTGGTGAAGACCTTGTCCCAATCTATAGGCTGCCATTTTGTTTGATTGACAAGTGTCCTTTGCTTTACAGAAGCTTTTCAGTTTCATGAGGTCCCATTTGTTAATTATTGATCTTAGAGCCTGAGCTGTTGGATTCTGTTCAGGAAGTTGTCTCCTGTGCCAATGAGTTCAAGGCTGGTTCCCACTTTCTCTTCTAATAGATTTAGTGTTTCTGGTTCAATGTTGAGGTCTTTGACCCACATTGATTTGAGTTTTGTACAGGGTGATAGATATGGATCCATTTGCATTTTCTACATGTAAATATCCAGTTAGATCAGCACCATTTATTGAAGATGCTTTTTTTTTTATCATTTATGGTTTTGGTTTCTTTCTCAAAAATCCAGTGCCTCGAGGTGATCCAAGATGGTGGCACCAATCATGCACTGTGTCTGATTTGTGGGACTGAGATGAGAGACAGGTCTGTGAGCTACACAGCATCAGAGCTGGAGTGCCCCTGACAGAACTGTGGGCCACAAAGGGCCAGTGTCTGAATCTTTCAGCCCATAGTATATTCCACAGGGTATAGCACAAGTGGATCTGACCTCAGACCACCCAGCCAATACAGAGAAAGTCCTCAGATCTGAACCCAGGTCACCTGACTGATCTCTAGAAGAGTTCCCTGATCCTTGCAGGTGAGGGGTCTCAACCTATAGCTGCTCATCTATGAGCTTCTCTCAATGGCCAGAGACAGCAAGATAACTAAAGGCCAGCCTAAGAACACAAACAACAAAAGTCAAAATAATATGTCATTTCTAGAATGCAGTTATCCCAAAACAATCAGCCCTGGAAATTCAAACCCAACTAAAACACAAGAAAATGACCTCAAACCCTTCATAATGAAGATGATAATAGAGGAAGTGAATAAAGTCCAAAAACAAATATAGGAAGATACAGCTAAACAGATTGAAGACCTTAGATAGGCCATGACAGAGGTCTATACAGAGGAAATGAAGAAATTATTAGAAAAAATTTCCGGAAAATGTAAACAATCAGGTGAAGGAAATCAATAAAATGGTTCAATATCTGAAGATAAAAATGGAAACAATAGTAAAAGCCCAAGGGCTGGAGAAATGGCTCAGAGGTTAAGAGCACTTACTGCTCTGCCAGAGGTCCTGAGTTCAATTCCCAGCAACCACATGGTAGCTCACAATCATCTACAATCCAATCTGATGCCCTCTTCTGTCCTGCAGGTATACATACAAGCAGAGCACTGTATGCACAATAAATAAATACATATATTTTAAAGCCTCTTTTAAAAAATAAAAACACAAACTGAGGAAAGCCTGGAAAGAGACAATTTAGAGAAGAAAACAGGACCCACAGAGGTAAGCATCTCCAACAGAATACAAGAGATAAAGGGAGATAAAATGACAGACAATGAAGAAATCCAAAGAGTCATTAGGTCTTACCTCAAAAGACTATACACCACAAAATTTGAAAATCTAAATAAAATGGACAATTTTCTTGGTAGATTCAACTTGCGAAAGTTGAATCAAGATCAGGTAAACAAATTCAATAGTCCTATTGCTCCTGCAGAAATAGAGCAGTCATTAAAATTCTCCCAACCAAAACCAAACAAAACAAAAAAACAAAGTCCAGGGCCAGATGGGTTCAGAACAAAATTCTACCAGACCTTCAAAGAACTAATACAAAAACTCTTCAAAATATTACACAAAATAGACACAGAAGGAACATTACCAAACACATTCTATGAGGCCACAGTCACCTTGATACCTAAACCTCACAAAGACTTAACAAATAAAGTTTATTTCTGATCAATTTCTCTTATGAACTTTGATGCAAAAGTACTCAATAAAATACTCACAAGCCAAATCCAAAAAATATGTCAAAGTTGTCATTCACCATGACCAAATAGGCTTCATCCCAGGCATGCACAGATGGTTCAATATATGGAAATCCATCAGTGTAATCCATCATATAAGCAAATTGAAAGAAAAAAACCACATGATCATCTCCTTAGATGCTGAAAAAGCATTTGAAAAAAATCTAAAGCCCATTCATTTTTTGAGAGATCAGGAGTATAATGTGCATACCTAAACAGAATATGGGCAATATACAGCAAGCCAAAAGCCAACATCAAGTCAAGTGGAGATAAACTCAAAGAAATTCCAATAAAATCAGGGACTAGAAAAGGCTGCCTACTCTCATCATATCTCTTCAATATAGTACTTGAAGTTCTAGCTAGAGTATTAAGACAACAATAGGAAACCAAAGGGATCCACATTGGAAAGGAAGAAGTCAAAGTACTCCCATTTGCAAATGATATGATAGTATACATAAGTGACCCCCAAGATTCCAGCAGAGAAATCCTACATCTGATAAACACCTTTAGCAAAGTGACTTTCACTGACATGGACTCTGTTGCCTCCTTTTTGATCACTTCTCCGTGGGCTGCCTCACCAGGGCATAGAGAAAGAGGACATGCTCAGTCCTGATGCAACTTGATAAGCTGGGATGGGTGGGTAAGGGAGGCTCCCCTTTTTTGAGGAATAGGGGAGGGAGCAAGCAGGAGGGATGATAGGACTTGGAGAAGAGGAGGAGGCTACAATAGGAATGTAAACTCAATAAATTAATTTTTTAAAAGGAGATGAATCATGGTTAAAAATATACTTACTACTGTTACAGAGGACCCAGACTCTATTCCCAGGACCCACCTGGTACCTCACAACCATCAGTAGTTTTAATAGTGAATAGTCATCTTACAAAATGATGGTTTCATTGTGATGTCTTCAAGTATGTGTATCATGTGCTTGACTATATTTACACTCATGACCTTTTCCTATCCCCCTTTTACTGATGCCCTTCTTCTTTCCAAATATACACATACACACAAAGTTACAGAGTATCTTGTACTCTCTTCTGGACCCTGTGATCACTGTATGCGGTACACAAACATACATGCAAACAAAATACCTAAACACATAAAATAAAAATAAGTAAATAAATCTCAAACAATAAAGGTGGAGAACAATTGAAGAAGGACTTTGGCCTTCACAATCTCTGGCCTCCACATTCTCACACACAAGTGCAAGCACACATATGTTTAAATAACAAAATTATGTTATTTTCATGAAATCAAGAGGCTTTCCTATTAAGCTAAATAAGATAGACTCATGAAAAGAAATATTGAAAATTCTCTTGTATATGGGGTATCTAGGTAGATGTATGTATGTGTGAAAGAGAGGGGTGGGGGTTGAAAGGGAGATGATTTAGAAATAGGGGACAATTTGTGAAGAGGAAGGACACCAGAAAGATGAGGGAAAGGAAGGGTGATAAGAGTGAATATAGTCGAGCACAATATAATCATATTTGAAGACCTCACAATGAAGCCCATCATTTTATATTATGAATATACGCTATTAAAAATAAAACTTTTAAAATGTTAAGCAAATAGTATCAATGTAGCAATGGTAATAAAGAGTATTGCTGAAGCCTTACAATGAGTAGTAACGGAGTTTAGAAATTTCTGCTCACTTAATACTCCAAATTTTTGGTGATAAGGGGTCAGAGCCCAACATTGTCAGCAAGTTCCTCATTCTCCCCAGGTTGCCTGAGGAAATGTTTGCAGAAGTAGTGTGGAGCAAGCAAATCCTTAGTCCTAGAACAGATTCCTTAATCCTGGGATTAATTGAAAACATTTTCTAACATGAATCATCTTGAGATCAGCACAAATTATTTGCAGAAAATTGTACCTCAGGAACACACCTGTGTATGGATACCTATGCATACCTAGGAAGGTGAAGTAGAGCATCCATATAAAGATGCAAACATTAAGCGTTGAAAGTGTTGGGGACTTATGCATAAATTAGCTATTTATTAAGATTACTTTGCCAATATAAAATAAATATTAAGATCTATGAGATTCCAGAAAATATTTTGTATAAATCATATTATTTTAGAGCCCAGCTCTACTTTAAAACATCACATTTGCTTATTACACTACTAGATAATGCTCAGAGAGGGGAGAGAGGGAGAGATAGGGAAGTAGAAACAAACATGCTAAATAGCTCTATGATGGTGCTATAACTCATGAAGCTTAAAGAAAGTGCCAGGCTGAAATGTGCCAAAACCTACACTGTGTCCATATAACAAACCAACCCTGAAGATAGCAATGCCATTTAAGAAGATATGAGAAAGAAATTTAAAACCAAAATAAAACACCTTGTACAGACAACTGAAATTAATTTGCTTCTACTTTCAAATTTTATGCTAGCCCTGATTACAAGAATAGATCAATTGTCATCAGAGCCTTGAAATTCAAGAGGCAAGTGGGAACCCATTTGCCAAAAGTGACATAAGCTGCAGGCCAACAGTGACACCACCCTCTAGCAAGTAGATTTATAAAGAATGAAGACAGATTCACTTCCTTTGTCACAACCATTCCCAAGAGGCAAGACCTTTTTGAGTAAAAACTTATGTTCATTAGCTAAAATGTCCATTTGGCATGAAATCAGTACTGTGTCCGTATTGCATAAGCAGAGGCCAAGAGAAAATTAGTGTTTATTTATTTATGGCCATCTTTCATCCTTCCCAAGGGACAAGAAGGATGAGGTAAAGGCTATTAAGAGAAGGCTACATATTTTTTCACTACTGTAGGTACAGTCATGTTCACAGACATTAAAATAGCTACAGAGCAGTTGGTGAATTGTAAGAGTGACCTACCAATATGGTGAACTGAGCTAATAAAAGACAATGTCCCTGCTGTACAGACATTGCAATGTTAACCATGATCTGTACACGTTGAAGTCTAGAGCAGTTGTTCTCAACCTTCCTAATGCTGTGACCACTTAATACAGTTCCTTATGTTGTGGTGACCCACAACCATGAAATGATTTAGTTGCTATTTCATAAGTGTAAATTTGCTACTGCTATAAATTGTAATGTAAATACCTGATAAGCAGGCTATCTGATATGCAAGCCCTATGAAAGGGTTGACCCCTTTAAAGGAGTTATGGCCCACAGGTTGAGAACCACTGGTCTAGAGCAAAGAACTTGCAATTTTTGAAAAATAATTCAGTCAATCCCAGGGAAAAAAATGGGAGAATTGAGATGCTTCATGGTTCTCCATTTCTGTATACAATTTTCCATCTGCACCACTACACTTTCCACTGAAGAGCAACTTTTCTGGCTAACTTGAAGTTCACCCCTGGCTTTGGTTAAATGTCCCAAACTAACTTAATACAGAGTGTCAGTAGCTTGTGAGTATTTCAATTCATGAAATTGGGTAGTTATGTTCCTTCATGTTCATGAGCTCTCTCTGTCTCTGTCTCTGTCTCTGTCTCTGTCTCTGTCTGTCTGTCTCTCTGTCTCTCTCTCTCTCTCTCTCTCTCTCTCTCTCTCTCTCTCTCTCTCTCTCTCTGTGTGTGTGTGTGTGTGTGTGTGTGTTTGTGTGTGTGTATGTGTGTGTGTGTGTCTGTCTGTCTGTCTATGTCTGTGTGTGAACATGTGTACATGAGTGCAGAGAAATCATCCTTAGATGACATGCCACAGGTCATTGGTTTTCTTGAGACACTTGAACTAAGCCATCAATCTAGGCTGACTGGAAAGTAGGCCCCAAGATCCCACTGTCTTAAACTCCCCAGCACTGGAATAATAAGCATATATCTGCATCCCTTCATGTGTGGATTTTACATGGGTTCTGGGGATCAAACTCAAGTCCTTCGGTTGTACAGCAAGCACTTTACCAATGGAGCTCGAACTTCAGTTCTGTGGTGAGACATTTTTTTTAATCATGAGATGTAATGGTTCCGTTTCTGTTGTCTAAAACACTAATTTCTATCGAGGCATTCAGATTTAGCTGACCACTGTCCTACAAGCCAACTAACTGTGGCTTAGATTTGCATAAATAAAGTGCTTGGCACATTAGGAAACACCTCACAGCCTGGCTTCTCTGCTTAGCTTCGGATGACTGCCACAATCAAAGAGCAACTGTGTCCCATGATGCCCCTTCAGACTGGACTTCTCCTTCCTCCAGCCTAGTACCATAGAGCAATAAATACAACTCAATGTCATTCAGGACACTTTTATTGTTGTTATTTTTTCTGCCTCCTGACATCTTCTAAGGCTATCTCATCAAGTGCCATAGAAACAAGAAACAGATGTTCCAAACAGGAAAGGCATAAAAGGGATTTCCCTCCTACGAGCTTCAAAATGGAAGCTGACCTTGAGACAGGGATGTACAGAGAGCGCTCATCTTCAGCAGAGGGAAAGCTATGTTGACTTCTTGTTTAATAATATATAATGCAGAAAAAATTAAATGAGCTTCAGCAGCTAAGAGGTGGGAATACATACACACACAAACATATACATAAAAATTTTAAAGAAAATGTCTTAGAACTTAGAACAAAAGCTAAGCAAAAATGTTGCTCGGAGTTAATACACTTTGGTATGGTTCATGAATAAATTTAATTTTTGTTTTTTAGAGTTTCATATATGATTACTATATTTATATCATTTTCAACAGTCTTCTCTCTCCCCCAGACTTCTCCCATGCCTCCTCCCTCTCAAATTCATAATCTATTATTATTGTTACACACACATACATATGTGTATATGTATTCAAATATACATACAGATGTATATATAAATAGAGTCTGCTGAATTCACTTAGTGAAACAAGTTTTACTTTTCTACAGCTAACAATATCTAACCAGGTACTGTTATGTCAAAGTCCTAACTTTCTTTTCAAGCAGTTTCTGCCTGGCTGCACACAATAGTCAGAAACAAGACTCTTATTGTCTCACGTCTTTGGCTAGAAGCCTTCTTTCAACATTCTTTTTGGGCAAAATTTTCCAATGTAAATTCCATTAGAGCTCATAATCAAATTGAGAAATAAAGACAAAGACAGTTTTAGGAGCAAAAGTAGATTTCAAAGATTTTAGGCAAAATTAAAACTGGACCATACATAATATTTAAGGGTGGTGGTGATCAGCCAGAGGTCTTCAGAGCTTTGTCAAGCAAAACCACAATATCTGTTCTGATGTCTAAAGACCATGCTGGACAGTCATAGGTCTTTGGAACTTTGTCAAGCAAAGCCTCTATGACTTGTCCACACGTCTGTGACAGTAGAAAAGTAAAACTTTTTCTTATAGTGAATTAAAAAGTTCTTTAGAATCTGCTTTGAGAACAATAGAAGGTGGGCTTGGAACATGATGCTTTAAAGATATTTTATAATAGAGAACCCCTTGGCAGTTATCTCAGGCTTGCGTAGGATACCTGTTGGTTTGGGATTGGAAGTAAGTCAAGTTTTTTTCTCTGTTAAGAATATTTAGTTTCAAGCTGTTACTATGACAATCATGTAAACACATTGGCTTCAAGCATGGGAATTTTTTTTAATTTTTATTATTAATTTATTCTTGTTACATCTCAATGGTTATCCCATCCCTTGTATCCTCCCATTCTTCCCTCCCTCCCATTTTCCCCTTATTCCCCTCCCCTGTGACTGTTCCTGAGGGGGATTACCTCTCCCTGTATATGCTCATAGGGTATCAAGTCCCTTCTTGGTAACCTGCTGTCCTTCCTCTGAGTGCCACCAGGCCTTCCCTCCAGGGGACATGGTAAAAGGTGAGGCACCAGAGTATGTGAGAAAGTCATATCCCACTCTCCACTCAATTGTGGAGACTGTTCTGACCATTGGCTAGATCTGGGTAGGGGTTTAAAGTTTACAGCCTGTATTGTCCTAGGCTGGTGCCTTGGTTTGAGCGGGACCCCTGGGCCCAAATCTGCCTATCATAATGTTCTACTTATAGGCTTCTAGGACCCTCTGGATCCTTCTACTTTGTCCTTCTCCCATGCTGCTCTCATCTAGAGTCCCAATAGGATGTCCTCCCCTCTGTCCCAGTTTCCTGGTAAGTGAAGGCTTTCGTGGGACATGCCCCTTGGGCTAGTCTGCAGATATAAGTGAGTATATACCATTTGAGTTTTTCTGCTTCTGGGTTAACTCACTCATTATGATCATTTCTAGCTCAATCCATTTATCCACAAATTTCGGGAATTCCTTGTTTTTAATAGCTGAGTAGTATTCCATAGTGTATATGTACCACAGCTTCTTTATCCATTCTTCTGCTGAGGAACTCTTAGGCTGTTTCTATGATCTGGCTATTATGAATAAGGCTACTATGAACATGGTTGAGCAAATTTTCTTGTTGTGTGCTGGAGCATCTTCTGGGTATATTCCAAGGAGTGGAATAGCTGGGTCTTGAGGAAGCCCTATTCCCAGTTTTCTGAGATAGCACCAGATAGATTTCCAAAGTGGCTGTACTAGTTTGCATTCCCACCAGCACTGAAGGAGTGTTCCTCTCTCCCCACATCCTCACCAGCATGTGGTGTTGCTTGAATTTTTTATCTTAGCCATTCTGATGGGTGTAAGATGGAATCTCAGAGTTGTTTTGATTTGCATTTCCCTGATGACTAAGGAGGTTGAGCATTTCTTTAAGTGTTTCTCAGCCATTTGATATTCCTGTGTTGAGAATTCTCTGTTTAGTTCCAAGCCCCATTTCTCAATTGGGTTATTTGGTTTGGTGGTGTTTAGTTTCTTGAGTTCTTTATATATTTTGGATATTAGACCTTTGTCAGATGTAGGGTTGGTGAAGATCTTTTCCCAGTCTGTAGGCTGTTGCTTTGTTCTCTTGACAGTGTCTCCTGCCTTACAGAAGCTTCTCAACCTCATGAGATCCCATTTATTAATTGTTGACATTAAGGCCTGGGCTGTTGGTGTTCTATTCAGGAAGTTGTCTCCTGTGCCAATGTGCTCCAGGCTCTTCCCCACTTTTTCTTCTAAGTGACTTGGTGTCTCTGGTTTTATGTTGAGGTCTTTAATCCACTTGGATTTGAGTTTTGTGCAAGGTGATAAATATGAGTCCAGTTGCATTTTTTTACACATACACCTCCAGTTAGACCAGCACCATTTGTTGAATATGTTATCCTTTTTCCATTGAATGGATTTGGTTTCTTTGTCGAAAATCAAGTGACCATATGTGTGTGGATTCATATCTGGGTCTTCGATTCGATTCCATTGATCAACCAGTCTGTTGCTGTGCTAGTACTAAAAGCATGGGAAATTTATGATTAAACTTTCCTGAGTATTTTTAAGATATGATAATCAGGTCATGCTGACCATTGCTTGGATATTGATTGACTTTTCACTAGATGCTTTATTGTAGCTTATACAGACTCATTTGTATTTCTTTGTTAGATTGCTTTCTTGCTCTGTTGATTTTTAAATCCTCTACTGATTGTAAAAGATAAAAATGATGTAATCTGTGATGAAAAAATTTATCTTCACTTTCAGTAAAGTAGTCGAGTTGGCCCGAGAGGAGACAGACAGAAAAATAAAGTTCTCCTGGGCTAGAAGAACTTTCAATTTTGCACTGCAATTTATGCCTGAGCCTCAGTACTTCTTTTCTCTTCCATTCCTCAATCTCTCCTCAACAATTAGTTCCTTTAAGTAACTGTTCCCTGCCAGCTCAATACTCCCTACTATGGAACCACCAAGCCTTTCTCTTCTCTCTTCACAAAGCTGGTCTATGGGATGCTGGAAAAACAGAGCATCCAAATACATGAAAGGAAAAATCTTTGGATTGTTCTTCCTGTAGGAGTTCATGGTTTCTGCATTTCTTCACTGGCAAGAGACATGGAGTGTGGCTAGTTTTGATTCCTGCTTTTCACTCTTCAGTTTTACCAGAGACAGAAAATAAACTGCTGCCTTTTAAATACATGATGGTTCTGGAAGGTGAAGTTTTAATGTAAACTTTTGTGAGACATTCCATTCTGAAAGGGAAAGGAGAGATGGCTTCTTCTCAGGTAAATTTATGCATGGGTATGGGACAGGCTAATAGTTCTTATAGAAATACTTCATTGTCAAACTTCCAAACATTCACTATGCTTACTCAAATTTTCAGAACTATTTTTTCATTTAATTCTCTATTAATTCTTTATAAGTTATGTCACCTGTATGCTAAAGCCATAGTTTTACTTTTTTCAGTCTCCATTACTTTTTCAGGATAAGTTCTATAAATGAAAATATAATCTGAAAAAAGTATAAACTTTCTGATATCAAAGATGAATGTACATACTCGTTCTATAGAGAATAAATCATTATTTGTCTGTGAAAAAAAGCCAGGATTTCACGAATCCTTCATCTGAGGGCCTATTGCAGTAGTTCTGTGACTCCTAATGCTGCAACCTTTTAACAGCATTCCTCATATTTTAGTGACCCCGGCTATGAATTTATTTTTATTGCTACTTCATAACTGCAGTTTTGTTTCTGCTGTAAACCATAATGTAAATAACTATGCTTCCTGGTGACTTAGGTGACTACCATTCACCACCCACAGGTTGAGAGCCACAGGCTTATTGGGTCTTTGCAGAGAAGTCAGAACATTATTTCTCTCAGAACATAATTTATCAAAAATGCATATTAGTTTTGGTATCAGAACAAGTTCTATAATTAACTAATCTTTCCTTGAGTCAAATTTAGAACTTAGCCAATGGACATGAGGGAATACTCTTAATTTTAATTTCAGGGTCTACTGACTTTCAAGAATGCGTCTATAGACTTCTCCAAAGAGGAGTGGGAATGTCTGGACTCTGCTCAGAGGGCATTGTACAGAGATGTCATGTTGGAGAATTACAACAACCTGGTTTCTGTGGGTGAGAATATTTTTATTCCATAATTTCTACTTCACCTTATGGCTGTCTAAAGCTTCTATTAGTATTTGAATTTGACTTCCACTGATTAGTCTATCACTTAAGTTTTTATAGATATTTATTACTGTCTTATTTATAGCTAACATGTTACATCCCTTTACCTTCGTTTTGCACTTAACTTAATGATAATTCAATCTTTTATGCTTTTTGTATAGGCGTCCAGTAGCACTTATATGTGAATCCATTTTGACTCCCACAGTTTTTACTTTTTAACATAGTAACTAAAAACATACAAATTTCTTAAAATATTGACTTAAGAAGTGTCTAAAATATCTTGGAAGGAAGTGAGAACTAGGAAATCATTAACTCATGTATATTTTATACATTTCCATCTTACCCTATTTGGCACAATCCTGCCCTAGTACCTAGATACATTAAATGGTGTATCTGTATGTCTATTCGAATGTACAGGCATTGCTATTTCAAAATCAGATGTAGTAACCTGTCTTAAACAAAACAAAGAACCCTGGATTGTTAATAAGGAGAAGACAGAAGGAAGAGACCCAGGTAAGATGAAATAAAATAACATGGCATGTGATGATTCTATATCAAGGCACAATCTAGACCTGAAGTGTGGTTAGATAAGCTCCTCAATAGAAATTATTCCTAACAATTTCTTTCAGAATAATGTACCAAAGATACAGTACACCCTGGACATTATATAATTTTTATTTATTTTATCTCAATAGTGGTGATTTCAAATGCAATATGGTATAGCCATTTGACAAGAGAAGATTATTCTGTTTTGTAATTACTATTGTATTTTTTGTTACATGTGAATGATAAATAGATTTGGAGTTTTTATTTTTTTATTCCTTTTAAAGGATTTTATAGAGTGTATTTTGGCATAGTTTTTCTCCTTTTCACCTCCTTCCAGACCATCTCCTCTCTCCACAAACTCAGTATCATGATTTCTATGTCTGTTTCTCTGTCTGTCTCTGTCTGTTTCTCTCTGTCTGTCTGTCTGTCTGTCTGTCTGTCTGTCTGTCTGTCTGTCTCTCTCTCTCTCTCTCTCTCTCTCTCTCTCTCTCTCTCTCTCTCTCTGTCTCTCTCTCTCGAAAAAAAAAAAAAGGAAGCAAAAAATGGATTTAAACATGGAATTGGATTTGTGCTGGCAACTTTTCCTGAACCTAAGGCATGAAATATGATTAATACATTCTTAGCTTGGGTGATACTTTGTACTTCTTTACCCTTCTCAAAGCTGGGTTTTTCTGCCTTAAACTTGTACTGTATTCTTAGTGAGTTTATATGGGCATTACTCTTGCGGTGTCTATATTGTACTGTTTGTTTAGAGTCATCCTCCACTTCTGGCCTTTACAATCCTTCTGCCTGATTTTTGGCATGGATCCATGAGCCTTGGTAGGAAGGGTGCGATAAATATAACTCACATAGGACCAAGTGCTCCAAAGTCTGTCAGTATCTGCACTTTGTCCAGTTGTTCACCTCCATATTAAGCTTCTCTATTGAAGGTTGAGTGATGCAAAGACCTACTAGAAAAGCAATGTCTCTAGAAGGCATATTATTAAATTTCCTCTTAATTGTGATATCATAATCATCCAATAATGATGTCATACCAATGCATTGATGGTACCATAACTTATGAAATGTAGTTGCATATATTTGCATTGCTGATGTTATGAATTTCCAATTAAAATAACATAACTTGCCAAATGTGATGTCATGGTCATCCAATTATGAGGTCATGGCATTTCATTTAATTTAGATCTTATGTATTTATATTAAGTATGTCATGTACTTCCAATTTTGATGTCATATCCTGGCAATTGTGACTTCATACTCATCAGATCATGGTGTCATGCCATTCCATTTATAATGTCATATACATCCAAATATGATTTCACATATTTACCTTGATGATTCCATATATTTCCAATCATGACATGATATCTTGCTAATGGTAGTGTTATAATCATCCAATTATGATGCATGTCATTCTATTGTTGGTGCCATACTCTTCCAAAGATATTCACATGTATTTAAATTTATTACATAATCTCTTTCTAATCATTATATCATATACTGGCAATTGTGAAGTCATAATCATCTGAATATGTTTCTTTTTAGTCCATGAATGGTGTCATATGCTTCCAGGAATGACCTAACATATTTATATTGATGAAATCATATTCTTCCAATTATAATTCCATTTTTGGAAATGGGCAAATTGGAAAACACATTTGCCAGTTGTGTTTTCATAGTCTGCCTACTATTATTTCATGTCATTTTATTCATGGGTCCATTATGTTCCAATTGTAATCTCATATATTTACATTGATAATATAATAGACTTTCAGTTATGGTGTCATATTTTTTCCAATTGTTATATCATTGTCATCTGAACATGATGCTGTGTCATTGGTTTGATGGTGTCATCCCCATCCAATTGTGTTCTTATATATTTATATTATGATGTCATGTACTTACAATTATTATTCCGCATCTTTTCCATTTTGATATCATGGTCATTAGAATATGATATCATATCAGTCTATTAATGTTCCACACCCTTCAAAACATATTTTTATATTTTTGAAATGAGGATATAATATCCTTCCCATTGTAATGTCATATCCTGCTAATTGTGAAGTCATGGTGAACCCACTATGATGTAATATATTGCTAATTGTGATTTTATATTTATCTGATTGTAATGTCATTGTTGTCTCATATAGTTACATTTATAAAGTCATATAATGCCATTTGTGTTGTCATATCTTGCCATATAATAATGTTGTGTGGTTCCATAGATTGTGTCATAAAATTCCAATTGTAATCTCAAAAATTTACATCAATGATGTCATATGATTCCAATTAAGATGTCATATCCTGACAACTGTGATATCATAGTCATCCTCCAATAACATGTGGTCATTCTAGTCATGATATCTTACCATATAATTGTTATTTTATATATTTAAATTGACAATTATGATGTCATTTTATTACAAATCGCGATATCATACTCTTCTCATTATGATGTGTTCTCATTTCTGAGATATGTCATACAGTTAAAATTCTAGTCTCTCATATTACATTAATAATGTCAACTTCTTCTAAATATGATGTCATAGCCTGCCAATAGTGATGTTATCATCATCAGATAATTGTCTTATCTTTCCATTGCATCAGTGGTTTCATACTCATCCAACTGTGATATCAGCTATTTAAATTGATATTATCATGTATTTCCAATTATGTTGTTATACCCTGACAACTGTTATGTCATCATTGTCCATTATGATATTTTGCTGTTACAGCTGTTTTTACAAAACCATGTTTGTTTCTCAGTTTCTCACTTAACCTATCACACAAATAATTGAGACTCTCTATTATTTTAACTAGCTTCACAGCACAAGAACTGAGCAGTTCTTAATCGATTCTCTATTACCTAATTTGCTTTCCTTCCTGTGTATATCCCTTCTCTGGTACTTTGGGCTTCATTAGATTTCTCTTTAAGGCCCTCCTCCCTGTTCTGTGGCTGCTTGCCCCCATGTGGCTGAGCTTTAAGACTTTTTTGGGGTCTCCTATTCTCATCTGTGTAATGGCTGAAATTTTCAGCTTGCCTACCCTGTCATGTTTTTCTTTTAAAGTTCAATAAGATTATCTTCAAGGTTAAAATTTTAAAGGAAATTATCTGAGTAATGAAATGGTGGGCACATCAGTTACTTTTCTCATTGCTGTGACAAAGTATCTGAGAAAAGTAACTTGAAAATATTTATTTTGGGTCACAGTCTGAAGTGATACAGTCTATCATAATGAAAGGCAGAAATGGGTAGCTGGCTAGTCAAATTGTATAGTCAAGAAACAGAGTAGACAAGAGACAGAATCAGGCTAAAAAGCCTCAGAGGTTGGCAGAAGCAGGGGCAGAGTTCTTCTGGGAACAGTCCTAAGGTATCCAGGAAACCAGGGTCCCACATCTCTCAAACCTGCAGCCAAACTGCCTATCCCCCAGGGGATCCAAGAAACATGTGACACCAAAGCAGTCACTGGGCCTCCAGGGGAATGGACATCTTCTGTCCCAACAATTGCTGCTGTTGGTGCTGGTGATATTTCACTAGGCCCAGACTTCAAAGTCTCCACAGGGACTAGGAAGGAGCCCAGTAGCCCATTTCTTCCCGTGAGACTCTAATTCTTAAATGTTCAATGCATAGCCTTCCCTCACACATTTTGTTGTAACCCCAGAGCTGGGAGGAAGTGGACATAGTGGGGACTGGAGGATGTCTCAGGACTTACAGGCCTGCCAGCATAGTCAAATCCATGTTATCCTTTATCAAAACTGGAGAGCACTAGAGGAAAATACCTGAGAGCAACTTCTGGCCTTCTGTGCACACAAGCACACATATAACATGTCCTTCTGCATATGCATGTGCACCGCACATGCAGAGTGTATTGCTGATATCATACTCCTTGCCCCTATATGTTTCATATTCTATTGACTAATAACACCACCGTAATCGAATTAAATAAACTTCATGCTGGCATACAGCATACACTTCAGAATCAGCTTTTACCAGCATCCCTAGTAACATTTCCCAAAACTAATCTCTGCCTCAAGATGCCTAGATTTATGTGACATTTAACTTTCATATCTTTTCTTCACTGTTAAGGATACTGACATTTTCATGAAATATAAGCTTTGTACTTATTTGATTGATTGTTTCTAAAAACAGAGATTTTAAAGAATTTATTTTGTTTGTATGAGTGTTTTGCCTGTGTATGCATGTATGTGCACTATATATGTGCAGTGTCAGAGAAGGCCATAAGAGAGTACTGAATACCTTGGACCTGCAGTTACAGACAGTTCTGAGCCACCATGGTCATGTGAGCACTGGGAAACAAAGTCAGGTCCTATATAAGAACAGCAAGTGCTCTTAACCATTGAGCCATCTCTCCCATTCCTAAAAGAGAATCTTGCTTTGAATCCAAGTCTAGTCTGAACCTCACTATACAGCCCTGGCTTCCTTTGAACCAGTGATCTCCTGCCTCAACTTTCCAAGTGCTGGGATTAAACATGAGTGCCATCACACCTAGCTCAGGCCTGCTGCTGTACAAGATGATCTCAGTTTGAACTGGCATGATGTTTTCTCATTCTGTTCAGGGGTCAAAAGCACCACAAAAGTGAACTTCTTCCTTCTTCTGAAATATTTCATTGTGTTCATTGCTGGCATTGTAAAGAAATACTGACTTTCTTCTCCACTGACTACAGAAAGCTTCCTTCATGCACGTATTGTCTGCAGAGACACCTATTGACTGCATAAATAAGAGAAGCGCTTGTGTGTCAAGGATTCTTCCAAAGATCTATGTCTCTATTACATTTCTCTCTAACTTCATGGATCCTGTTGGGTCCTGACCATTTATTTCCATCTTCCTTGGACAAAACAGGAAGGAAGCAGCAGAACAACACAGATGGCTGCCAGCACACTGATGAGAGCAGCTGAGGACAGGGCTTTGAAAATACTCAGCTCACTCAACTTTCTATAGGAAACACTGCCTTTCTCCAACAGGCTGAAAGCAATTGAGCTCATGGAGTATTTTTAGAAATCTATTATTTTGGCTTATTTATGAAAGCAGATTGGCTGCCACGCTGGAATATGCATTAAACAAGGCATTACCAGTCTCAAATTGAGAGCCAGCTGAACTGAAGACAAGAAACAAAGTCTTGCCTGCACACTGTCATTTTGCAAAGAACTGTCAGAGAAGGTGGAAACTATGGAGGTTTGGCCCTGCTTCCCCAGCTCAATATGGCAGCAGTACAATGGTCAGCCTGCAATTCAGTTGTTCCCATGAGTACCTCATACCCATTATTTAACTACCTTCAGTGTAAGAATTTTTACAGCTTCTAGGGAGAACTGTTTCTACAGTCTCTGGATTCTTCCAGTCATGAGAATTTAGCTGAGGAGCACCTGAATTCCCTCCCATTCTGTTGAATTTGCTCTCATCCTATGAAGGAGTTGAGAATAATTCGTCATGTCTAAAAAATTTCCTAGAGGTACTCTGCAGTAAGAGAGTAAGCAAAGCTCTCACAGGGGAATTTAATACATTGAGGTTTGCATGCATGTATGGGGTATGTGGTGTATGTGTGTGGTGTGTACATATGAGTACAGGGGTGTGTGCATGAATGCAAAGGCCAGAGGTAGGCATTGCATTTTCTCCTCTATTACTCTCTGTATTGCCAAACTAGAAGCTAACTGTCCAATAAACTCTTGGGGTCCTCCTGTCATCACCCTCCCCACCCAATGGAGAAGTTAGACACACGTGCAGACATACCTACCTTTTCATGTGTTTGGTGGAGATT
Source organism: Acomys minous (assembly GCF_964271855.1). Lineage (NCBI taxonomy): Eukaryota > Metazoa > Chordata > Mammalia > Rodentia > Muridae > Acomys > Acomys minous. The sequence goes on along the minus strand of NC_140488.1, from coordinate 120,469,319 downwards.
TGAACTCAGTTACTCATGTTCTCAGCATAAATGCTCTTATTGAACCAGCTCTCCATCCCTTTCCATTGTGTTTTAGTTCTGAGAATTTTTTTATTCTTACAAAATTGTCCATAAAGGCCTCTAGATTCTCAGCTAGATTTTCACTTAGATTATTATCATGGCTTTCTATTGCTGTCCTTCTAGTTCTTGACAGTATTGGGTACTGTGTGTGTGTGTGTGTGTGTGTGTGCGTGTGTGTGCTTGAAAAAGATAGAGAGCACTTGTAAGCACATGAGCTTCAGATATTCTGTCTCTGTCCTTCCTTGCCAGCACTGAGATGACCTTCCTTGCCAGCACTGAGATGACAGGTGCTTGCCACCATGCCGTGCTATGTATCCAAATTCATCTCCTCATTGTCCCTATTACAGACTAAATCACCTATGCAGCCTTAATACATTGTAACTTTTTATCTGTAAATACTGTCAAATGAATGCACAAATGAATAAATATCTTATTTTGCGTTAAAGTATCTTTTATTCTCCTGATTTAATTTGTCATTTCAGAAGCTTACTACCTCCATCTGCTAACTAAGGCTTAGTCCTGAAAGCTTCTATCCTCCATTCAATCTAATGTAGGCCTAGAATGTTTCCTGTTTTTGAGACTTACTGCTGATAAGCTAGCTCACCCTTTCTAGCTTTTACTGAACTCCAGCTGCTTGGTTCAACTCAACTGTTCTGGTTCAAACTCCTCTCCAAGATGACTGATTCAATCTGGCTTCTCTCTGACTTGCTGTGCTTGGCCTCAAGCTAACTAGCAATCTGTTCTAATCTTTTGGCTCTTTCTCATTCTCTGGCTTGTTCTGTCTTCATGTGTGTTTTTTTTCTCTCTTCAACCTTTCTCTGCAAATCTCTTACAGCAAAACTGACTCTAAGTTCCACAAACTAAACTGCCTCGAACTCAACTCCACTGCACTGCCTCTTAACTCACTGACTCAACTCAACTCAACTGAACTAGAACTCAGAGATCTGCATGTCTCTGTCTCCTGAGTCCTGGCATCAAAGGCATGTACCACCATGCCTGGACCTAAGCTTTTCTTTACCTGAAACTTGCTCTATACCAGGCTGGCCTTGAACTCTGTCTTCTGGAATTAAAAGTGTGTCTGTATTGAGGGTCTTTGGATGTGAGCTCTTGCTAGAACAGCCATGTTCTGAATTAAAACTCCTCTACAATTTGGCACTCTAAAAGGATTATTTGGGTCACTCAAATTACAACTTTGTTACCATATTGCAGGAAGTAACTTGTTGGCTCATCTATCAACATATTCTTTCTTCAGTCATCACTGGATAATGTAAGCAAGACATTCTCCATGCTCTCTGGACTGTATGAAGTTTAGTTTGTGTATACAAGACAGAATCACATATTTGATGAATTATAGATCAGTGATCTGACACTGGAGTGTATTAGTCAACTGCGGCAGTGTAACAAGCAAATTTTTTTGCATTTTTTCCTTTTTTTATTAATTTATTCATGTTACATCTCAATGGTTATCCCATCCCTTGTATCCCCCCATTCTTCCCTCCCTCCCATTTTCCCCTTATTCCTCTCCCCTATGACTGTTCCTGAGGTAACAAGCAATCTTAAACCTTCAGAAAAACAGATATTGACTTATACACAAGTCTTGTCTTCAAAGGGGTGAGATGAAAAATTGGCTGATATATAATGGACCAATTTATTTGGCTTTGCTAATTTATGCTGGGCACATTTGTAAGGCTGAGAGACACCTACCTCAGGTGTATAACTGCACATTTCTCTAATTGTGTCTGCAAACATCACACTGGCCTACAAAAGTCATGTGGCCAAGTGCCAATACCAATAACATGGACTAGTATACTATATAAAGAAGTAAAATAATCTAACCTGTAACTACTCACAACACAAACTGTCCCTATGAATTGTGAACTGTGGAAGTAAACTAAATTTTATCAAAATGTGTGCCCTCTATCTCTAGCAAGAATAATCTCTCTTACTTTCTTTATTGCTTATTCTTTAAATGCATGCCTTGTTACATGGCAAAGTAATTGATACTGTTCCTACTCTCATATCCTAAAAGTATCTTCTAGGCCCTGGAATCCCAGATATATGACAACCCCGAGTCCTCCACATACTGTCATAGTGTCCATAATTCCCTCGGTACACCTGTTGAAATTTACAAGTTATTTGTCTGTATCTTTGAATGATCTCTATAAGAGGAAACACTATCCTTCATGGTCTGTGTCACTCAATAAATGTGTACTGGATGAATGATTAGGATATATGACCTCATCTTTGCTAAAGTATGAATAGCAGTTACATTATGTAAACCTTCCCCATCTTCTGAACTTTTCTTTTACCTCATTTTTTCTTTTTTGAAAAACAAAAGCAAAATGCTGGGGTGATGGCTCAGTTGGTCAAGTGCCTGCCATGATGATCTGAGTCAGATACCTAGCACCCATATAAGAAACTAGGCATGATACCATATGCCTGTAACCACAGTGTTAGATAATAAAGGTGAATTCCTGAATTTCACTATCAACCTCTATCTTCCATGCACAAGCATATGTATCATGCATCTATAACAAATGCATTCAACACATAAAACAACTAAACATTTCACACTGCAGCTGTGTATTTTATATAAAAAATTTTCCCTTCTCAAGTTAATATTTAACAAAATGTCTGGATCAAAAAAGTAATTTGGGTGGGTAAGGAAGAGGAAGGACCTAGGAGGAGATGGGGGAGGGGCGTGATGTGATCAAAATATATTGCATGAAATTATCAATGAACTAAAAAATGTGTGTGTATATATATAATAAACAAACTGAAAATTAATGTATCATAATAACTACTAATTTCTTTTATTGAAATTATTTATTGAAAATAGATTTCTGATTACTCTTTTCCTCTTCCAGCACCTCCCAGGTCCTCCTAACCATTCCCTTCCATCCAGATTCACAACCTGGCTTTCTCTCATTAGAAAACAAATATGCAGTTAAGGAATAATAATAAAATGAAGTAAAACAAAAACAACAAAAGAGAATAAGATATAACAAATAAACAGAAAGAACGAGCCAAAGAAAAGGTTCAAGAAATGAATATAGACTCAGAGATGCATACATTCACACACAGAGAAATGCCATGAAAATTTAAAAACTGGAAGCCATAAGATATATACAGAGGAGCTATGAAATAAATAATAATAATAATAATAATAATAATAATAATAAGAAGAAGAAGAAGAAGAAGAAGAAGAAGAAGAAGAAGAAGAAGAAGAAGCCTTGAATTAACACTATGAGAAAAAATATCTCCAAAGATGCCACTGAATTCATTTTCTGCTGGCCATCTACTGTTGGCCATGGAGCCTACCCTTAAGAGTATTTTGTTTCCCCAGTGAGACTCCCTTAGAGAAAACTTAGTTTTTATTTGCAAATTGCTATCAGTTTTTGGGTTAGTTATAGAGACATGTGTCTACTTCTCCTTTCAGCTTGAGGACCCCACCTGGTGCAGATCCTTGCAGGCCCTGTGCATACTGCCTCAGTCTCCATGACTTCATAAGTGCATTGGTCCTGTTTTGTTTAGAAGGTCTTGTTTCATTTGTGTCATATATCCTCTTCTGGCTCTTATACTCTTTCTGACTCCTCTTCCACAGAGTTCCCTGAGCCCTGAGGAGAAGGATTTGATGGAGTTTGATGGAGACCTCCTACTAAGTGTTCCAGTTCTCTCTCTCTCTCTCTCTCTCTCTCTCTCTCTCTCTCTCTCTCTCTCTCTCTCTCCATAATATCTGACTATGGATCTCTCTATTTATCCATCTGCTGCATGAGGAAGTGTCTCTGATGATAGCTAAGCAAGGCACTGATCTGAATATAACTGAATATTGTTAGGAGTCATTTTATTGCTATGCTCCTTTAGCAGAACAATATTATTTAGTTTTCCACTAGGTCTCTGGACTATCTAGTCTCACATTCTTGGCTGCCCACGTAGTTTTGTGTAAGTTCCATCTAACAGAATGGGATTTAGGTCAAATCAGATATTGGCTGGTTACTTCCACAAGCTTGTGCCACTATTGCACCAACATATCTTGCAAGCAGGTCACTCTTACAGATCCAGGGTTTTGTAGCTGGGTTGGTGTTTACCTTTTTCCTTTGCTAGCATACATACCATATTTATCTTTCTGAATCTAGGATATCTCAGTCAGGATGATCTTTCTCTAGTTCAATCCATGTACCTGTGAATTTCATGGTTTCATTTTTTTTAACAGCTGAGTAATAGTTCATTGTGTAAATGTACCACTTTTTCTTTATCCATTCTTCTGTTGTTAGAAATCAAAGTTGCCTCCAATTTCTGACTACTATGAATAAAGCTCTGTCTTAGTCAGTCACAGTTCTATTTCTGTGAAAAGATACCATAACAAGGGGGCCAGCAATAAAATAAGTCCTTGAAAGGTATCCTCTTACTGACCTAGTTCCCCCAAATATGTCTTGTCTCCAAACAGCCCATTAAGTGATGACTCCATTCATGGATGAGCCCACTGATGTCAGAATTCTCATGATCCCAACACCTTCCAAAGCCCCAGTTCTTGAGATAGGAGTTAGGTCATTGTATGTAGTAAGGGAAAAGGGCTCACGGTGAAACTTCAAGTTGCATACTTATGTTTTAGTGAAAAGAGAGATTGCAGTTCAAACACAGATTGGTGCTTAACACAAAAGGCCAGGGATACTGGGGAAAATGAAAAGAGAGAAACACTGAGGAAGATGAAAAGAAGGCCTCTAGTGAGATATGAGATAGTCAAGCTGGATGGGTAAGAGGAAGGATAGGGCTCTAGGACAATGATGACAATTTGGCTGCCCCCTAAAGCTCTGAAGGACATGTGGATAGAACTGTTGTCCTTTAACATATTCTTGCTTCTGTGCAGCTAACTGTGACCATTATGATCGATTCTAACAACCAGGTAAATATTAGGAACCCAGAAAAACAGAAGCTCTATCTTTGATAGCTGTGGCAGAGTTAATACTCTGCCATGGCAAAACTACAAACCTATCACATAAATGTGAGATGGAATAGAAGCTACTTCCATTCATAGCATTTGAGATGCCTACAAGGTTTAAGGGAAGTAATGCTGCCCAAACTGACAGTTACCAGAAAGTCAAGATCAAAGTTGGAGTAAGACATGGATAGAGAGGGATTTCAGTCACCCCTATGTGGGTTGAATATACATAAACAACACAGGATCATCTCCTGGGATCAGAGAGAGTGTTCAGCCCTTAAAGCCCTGAGAGCTAACCAGCCTCACACGAGAATCCATCAGCCACTGTTCTGTCTCCCTTAGACAAGGGAAATTTAGTGGCTGTTTCCTTTCTTAGAAACTCTTCTCAGCTCTCTGGTTTCTCCCATTTTACCTCAATTGCTCACTTTTCTGTAGTAAGTTTTAATAACGATTGCTTCCACTTTGCATATGCACTCAGGAGTCCATATCACAGGTTGGTTTTGGCCTGAGACCATGATCTTGGGAACTACAATCCCAAGTCAATATTTGATGATTGTGAATGTCTAGCATCGTAGCTCCTTGGGTCACACAAATTTGGGACACAAACGATCCTGTCACAGTCAAAAGGCCTGTATCACTCTGAAAACTGCTGCATCAGGGACCAAACCTCCAACATAGGAGCCTCTGCTGCATAGTCTAGATCCAAAGCAACAGAACAGTCTCCACTGAGGGGAAAAAGGGTGCCCAAAATGTCAGTAATAGGATGCCTGAGAAGCCCAGCATTGGAGAAAATTAATTGAGGGGCTGGGTCTGTAGTTCAGTTGGTGAGCTCCTTGCCTAGCACTCATGAACGCCTATGATTAATCCCCAATATCATAAAACAAGGTGAGGTGGACAAGGCTGCAATCACAGCACTTGAAAGGTGGAATCAAAAGGAAAAATGCTTCACTGCAAGCCTCAAGTACAGAGGAAGTTCAAGGCCAGCCTAGAAAACATAAAATTTTATCTCAGAAAATAAATAAAAGTAAAAAAGAGACAGTTATTGGATATTGTGTCTATACCTGTGCTACCTTATATAGTAGGCATTAACCATGGGTGGCTGGCTATTGAGTCATTGAAATGTGATAGATCAGAGTTGAGATGGATTTTTTAAGCGCACTTATTTCATTTAACTTAAAGAAACTGCCATACATTTACACAATGGAATACTACTCAGCTATTAAATACAAAGAAATCTTGAAATATGCAGGCGAATACATGGAACTAGAAATGATCATCTTGAGTGACATAACCCAGACCCAGAAAGACACGCATGGCATATACTCACTTATACGTGGATGTAGCCCAACATAAAATATTTTAATATAACAATCATTGTTGAAATAATACATTGGGTAAAATGGGTTAAATAAAATACAGTGGTAAATTATGTTTTGCAGAGCTAGGGATTGATCTTAAGGTCTTACACATACTAGGAGAGCACTCAACCACTGAGCCACGTATCCCCAATCCATTGAAACTGTTTCTCTTCCATTTTATTTTTCTTAATGTCTACTATATACAAAGCTAGAATGGCTAGCATATATTTTGGTTTTTGACAGCATTGGGCATTTGTTTTGTTTTTAGCTACTTCATTCCAGTTGAAACATTCCCCCCTTGAAGGATGAAGGAAGCTCATAAGACTCAAAACACAAACAAAACTTACAAGGTACAAGAAGTAAATGAAATTTATAAGGTTGATAAGGCTTTCCCCTGGTAATATAAACTGTAAATTGCTGGTGAGATGAGAATTTCAGACCTGGCCAGCCATCTGCAAGTCACACAGGGAACTCCAAGGATACAGTTTCCATGAGTTGTCAGCCACGTGGGGCTGTATTTCTTCTGTAATTCAGCTATTCATGCTCTTGTGAGTAAGTTCACTGCTTCACTAAGCTATTCTTGGATGGAATGTTTTATTCTGTCTGCTGTGAGTGTCCATATCTGGGCTGAATAGATATCTGTTCATATCTTCCCAGGGAAAGTCATGTAGCTTTCTTCCTGCTTCTTGCCAATACTCTATCTGTGCATACATGTAATGTATGTTTCAGTAAGTGCTGCTCACCACGCAGAAAGGCACCTACCTGCTATACTCACAGGAGCTAGGTGAAAATACTGAATGATTTGATCAGATTAGGGAGACAGGAGGAGAAAGTTCAGCTCCCCTTTAAATCTCTGTCATTATAATGTGTGGACACAAAACAGAGTGCCACAACTGTATTTATTTAGTGGCATAATCTTTAGGAGTTAACTGATTTGTAAAACATCTTCCACAGATCAACAAACTAGATAGCTGAAAAGTTAAAAAAGAAAGAAAAAAAGGTGACCCTTTAAAAACAGGCAAATATTCCCAAAGAGAAGCAAGTAAAATATCTTTATTGGAAGTCCTTTAGTTTTAAAAGCATTTCAGTAGTTCATATTAATTATGCAAAATAATGAGTCTCATGATGACATTTTGAGACATATATAGGTGTGTATGTATGAATGTATACATATGTATGTATGTGTATACATACATATAAAACACATTGTTGATATTCACCCTCGCTTGTGGATTAAAAAGAATGTGTTTCATAAGAGCAGACCAAATGTTAAATGCATCACTCATCGGATTAAATACCCCTCTATAAGCAATACCATTCTGTAATGTGCTTGTTGCGGAAGCTAGAGGACTGGATTTAGGATTCCCAGTACCATATAACGAAGAAGATACTTGGACATGTGACTGATTTCTCAACATTTGGAAGGAAGAGACAGACAGATTCCCTGGAGCTCACTAGCCAGTCAGCCTAACCAAATCCCTGAGCTCCAGGTTATGTGAAAAACCTTGCTAATAAATATAAATAAATGAATGAATGAATAAATGCATACAAACAAACATACATACATACATACATACATACATACATACATACATACACGGTGGCTACAGAACACTGGCTCAGCAGTTAAGAGCACTGGCTGCTCTTCCAGACGATCTAGTATTGATTCCTGGTATCCATACGGTGGCTCACACACAGTTAAATGGGCAGGAAATAGCAATATCTAGAAAACCAAGTTAACCCCAATTCCAGCATGATAACTACTAAGGATGTGTTAAATGCTTTGTTTTAAAAGTACCCTTATTCCCTGATTGCAGACATTAAGGCCAGTCCTGAAGCCTCTTTAATGTACTAGATAACTGTGATGAGTGTAACAGAAAGTTTGTCACTCTGGATAGAAGTGATGAAAACCTCACATACTCTGATGGAAATAGTGGGATTTCTGAGTGCTGTTAAGCACTGGCTTGTGGCACAACATTTTAGAGTAGGACTCCAACTTTCACAGAAAGTGGAAATGTGGAATCTCTAGCCTTTTCTTCACAGAAGTGCAAACAGGGAAAGAAGAAAGAAAACAGAGCTTTTGAAGGTCACTTTGAACAAAACAAAAAGACATTATAACCTAAGACTGCAGAGTATGAAGTGAATGGAAACAATCAGAGATGGACCAGGGCACACTCAGGAAAAGATAGTCAAGAGCAAACACATCAAGTACCATGAGCCAGCTGGTGTTTTACAGAGAGCAAACAAAACCATGTGTTTCAATGACAACAACCAGGGCAAAAGGTAATCAGTGAGATCATTTGTTTCTAAGCATTGAAGTAAAGGTTAAACAGGTGACAGAAGGTAACTCCTACCTGCAATGAATTCTCCCAAGTAGGAAAACTGAAATTAAACCAAAAATCTCATGGGCAATTCATATTTCTCTGTGGCTGTTGGAAAGGATTAAGTATAAGTCTCAATAACGAAATATTTGATTTTTTTCATGTGTGTGTTGCATCTATATGCATGTTTGTGTATATGTGTGCATGTGTGTACACATATGTGTGACAATACACACGAACTTTGGGAGGTTGCAAATGAGTGACTTAAAGCCAGAGGGCATCCTCAATCCATTGTTCCTCAGAAGCCATTCGCCTTAGCTTTGGAAATAGTGTCTCTCGTTAGCACAAAGCTCACCAATTAGATTAGGCTGTGTGACCAGTGAGCCCTAGAGAGGTGCTTGTGTTCACCTCTTCAGTGCTGATATTACAAATATGAGCCTGTATATTTGTACTGGGGCTCAAACTCATGTTTTTGTGTCATGCTTACATGAAAGCTTATCGGTTGAGTCACTTCTTCAGTCAGCAAAGAAACTGTACACAATAGCCACTACCATTGTTTGAAAAACAAAATCTATGTACTCTGAATACTTTGGCACATAGAAAATGTCCTTTTCCTAATAAAAAACAACTCAGAAATACAACAAAAATTATATATGTATAGATGGATGCAAAATCAATAGCCTGTTCAGGGAAGTAATGGTGGATGGATACTGTGGTTTGAATAAGCAATGGCCTTTATAGGTTCACATACTTGATCACTTGATGGTGATACTGTTTGGGGAGGGGAACTTTGCTGAAAAATAAATGAATGAAATTTCCAAAAACATAAATAAAATTCTATTTTATAATTCTGTATCTTTATCACCTGAGAATAAGTTTTAAAAACATAATCAAAATGATGACATCATGTAAATCAGCAATAACCAAATAAATGGTAACAATGATACATTGATAAGAACTTGATGACCTGCACAATTACTCATGTAGCATAAAACTGGGTATGCAATTTCTCTATTAAGTTTAGCTCAAAATAAAAATACAACAAATAAGTACTAAGCACTAGTTCATTACATAGGAGCTGAATTATTTAGAAGAAATTGTTCATCCAATTTACACTGAGAGGCATCAAAACTAAGATAGGTCCATATAGAAATAAGAGGATAAACAGTTGGAGAGAGAAGTATTTTTAAGCATGGTTAATAAAATGTTAATGGAAGAATCTAGATGACACTCTAAAATTCTTTCAACATTTCCAGATGCTGTGAATTTTTAAGAAAATATATTGGAAAAAGCCAGAAGAAAGTAAAATGCATAAAGGCAAACAGCACTTTACACAGGGTGTGGAAACAGAGAAGTGTTGGGAAGATGGTTCCACAGATAAACCATCTATCCACAGATAGACATCTGAGTTTGATAACCAGGACCACAGTTCATCTTCGTATAATCCCAACACTGGGGAGACAGTGGCAGGTGGATCCCTGGGCTTTCTGACCAACCAGCCTAGTTAAATCAGTGGGTTCAATGCTTGGCAAGAGACCTTGTCTCGAAGCACAAAGTGGAGAGCAATAAGGGAAGAGACCATTTCAGCAACTGGCCTCCACATACACATGCTCAGGCAAATACACTGGGGCATACATGAACACATATTCAGAGAACATGTGTACACAAAGAAAAAAGAAAATGTTAACATTTAGCCTGTGTACAAAGGAAGGCCAACACAACAGAGTAGAAAATTTAAAAGTAGAAAATCTTGTATCTTAAAATTTAGTATTTCTTACTGATAAGAACTCAAATGAAAAGATAAAAGATATGTTATTCAACACTGTTAAGACAAGTTCCTTGCTTTCAGGAGTAATGTGTTTGGTTTCATGCTTTACATCATGATAATTTTCTATTTTTAATTTTTATTATTTGTGTGTGTGTGTTATACATATAATACAGGGTGTGCATGTGCCACAGTGCTTGTGTAGAGCTTAGAGAAAACTTGTGGAACATATATATATATATATATATATATATATATATATATATATATATACATATATGATATTTCAATGTATTTGAAAATTACTCTGGGGCAAACAAGATGGTTTATCACTAAAGCCACTTGGTACACAAGACTGAGAACTGTTATTGGCCTCAATGTAACTTTTGAATACATTTAAATATATGTAAATATGTACAAAGAACTAAAAGACAGCATAGAAAAAATCTTTTAAAATCAGAGAAGTGTGTGGCAATTAGGACACAAACTCCACAAAGACCAAAGAAAAGATTATTTCACCCATTTGGCACAATTTATCAATGGAAAGACCAATTAGAAAGTACAAAAGATACACATCAAAGTACAAGAAAATGGCCACATGTCACAAAATGAATTCTTCTATAATTACATTGCTCATTGCCTATATAATATCAGCAAGTCAACTAGAGAGGGGTACACAGAAAACGCTATAATCAGAAAATCCATAAGAAAAGGTAAGTAGCTTTTAATTCTCCCCACCAAAACAAAACAAAACAACTTAATACTGAAAGAAAACCCTGCATCTTGATATGGTTATAATTTGCATTTCTATCAGAAATAAGAAGAAACTGTGGAGTATATTTCACCTTACAAAAACAGAGAAAGAAAATGCACATATATGCACAACACTAAAAAACCTTTCTTGCTGATGTTTTCAAAGGCTTTAGGAAGGAGAACAAGAAATAACGACAGGCTAAAGACATGTTTTTTCACATAGGATCCTTTTATCTCGTTTGAATTTTGAGCCATGTAAATGTGTTCTCTAATAAACACTTAGGCTTTACAAAGTGGGGAGAGTTCTATAGGAAACAAAGACAGCATGGTGGGAGGCAGCTTGAGTTCTTGGCCAACCCTGCTGTTCATTAGCTCTATGAACTCACCTGATCTTTCAAAATCACTGACCATTATGGCTGAAAAGAATCTCATAATGACTCTCATCCCACACTGCGGTTTTATAGTCTAGGGAACAGAAGCACAAAATAAACTTTGTCATGCCTAATGTCACCAGCAATCTTCTCAGAACAGAACTAGCAAGCACTATAATGGGTCACGTCATTCTTATATAACATGGAAGGGCTGCTGCAAAGAGAAGGCATGGCAAGCCTCGGACACAAAAAGCAAATGTTCTCAAATAGCAAACTGACAATGGACATGTTCCAGACTACATAAAAAGCATTCAAAGCTTACTCATAAGAAAACAAACAGGAGCCAGCAAGATGATTCAGTGGATAGTGGTAATTGTTCCCAATCTGTCCTCCAAATCCACAGGGTAGAAGGAGAGAACTGACTCCTGAAAGTTGATTAATGAATAAACGAATAAATTTAACAAAATTCATTTGTCAAAAGAAGTAAAAGCACCTAAGAAATATACGTAAGCTTCTTAAAAACAAGGGAAATAAAAAATAAACCACCCTGAAATACTACTGTCCAATAATACATTGATTATTTTTTAACTGACAGTACCCAATGCTGGGGAGAATATAAAGGTCTTAAGAGTATTCATATCTTCCTGGCACACATAACCTGAAATGATATGACCACTTTATAAAACAGTTTGGTAAGGATTTTTTCTAAAGTTAAATAAATGCATAGGCAAATTTTAATCCACAAAGTCACTCTTGAGTATTTGCCCCAAACAGATAAATACTTACATTAAACAAAAACCATGTATGCACAGTACTGGTAGTCGTATGATTCCTGTCAATTAGAAAGCTGCGAGCGATTGCAGTTCTTCAGATACAGTACATCCATGCAATGTAATAATATGCAGACAAAAAAATTTACTGATACAGGCAAGGACCAGAGTGGACACTAAAGGTATAGTGCTGTTGAAAGCACAGATCTGCAAGTGTACTTATGGCTCAACCCCAAGAGTCTGACATTCTGGAAAAGGTGGACTTGGAAGAATAGAAAATCGTTAGTGATTGCCACAGATTAGAAAAGAAGTTGAATAAAAGGGGAAATAATACTTTTGAATCTAGAAGATATGATACTAGATGCCCAAATGTACACATGTGTCAAGCCCTAAAGAGTTATATATCACAGAAAGCAAAGGTCTAAGGGAGGGAAATAGAGCAAAAGAGAGATGGAAGATGGGAATGAGAAGTGAGGAGATAACTATCGGGATGTAAGCTGATTAAATTATAATAAAAAGGGAAAAATAAAATAAAATACATTAAGATTTATCTATGTGTATGTGTATCTGCCTCAGCGTATGTATGTACACCATGTGTGTGCAGGTGCCTGAAAAGGCCAGAAGAGGATATCAGGTCTCTGGAGCTTGAGTTATAGGCATTACCCTATGTAAGTTTCAGAAAGCAAACTCAGGATCTCTGAAAGAGCAGCAAGCACTCTTAACTACTAAACCATCTCTCTGGCCCCACAAAGTAGATATTATTGTACATGAATTTAAAATATAAGTTTTCCAGCTTTATGTGCATACAATTTATAAAGAATATATATATGGAAATGATCATCATAACAAAGAATCAGCCTGTCCTAAAAGAATATATATATATGAAAATTAACAGAGTGAAGTAACCTCATGCCATAGAAGTGGATCTCCCATATAATCCAGCTCGATGACTCTAAGATATCAAGAAATCACAGAGACACTCACATCTCAATGTACACTGTAGCACTGGTCACAACAGCTAAGGCTGGAACCAACCCAGCTGCCTGGCTGAAGAGGAAAAGGCAAGTGGTTTATATATACAGTGCAACCATAAAGAACAATGAATTTGTGTAATTGACAGGAAAATGGATGCATCATGCCATGGTAATCATCATAACAAGTGCATAAGCTAGTGTAGATTTTGTATAGATGTATAAAATCATTTACATATATGTGCCATGAATCTTAAATAAATCTGTCTAGGGTAACAAAGAGGTCTAGCAGAAGGCAGAAGGGGAGAAGGAACAGAGTGGAGAGCATACAGTAGGGAAATATGTTCAGTGTGCAATATATACTTGTATAAAAATATGCAGCACAGTATTGTGTAGAATAAATAGACAAACTGGAATTTTTTAAAGTTAAAGGAGTCAGCCTATAGAATGAAAAAATTATTTGCTATATATATATAATTTTTTTGGTTTTTTGAGACAGGGTTTCTCTGTGTAGCCTTGGCTATCCTGGACTTGCTTTGTAGACTAGGCTGGCTTCGAACTCACAGTGATACACCTGCCTCTGCCTCCCAAGTGCTAGGATTAAAGGTGTGCACCACTACATCCAGTGCCATATATTTAATAAACAAAAACTTAATATTCATATAAAAGAATTTGATGGTACAAATATAATTTAAAACCAAACAAAGTATAAGGAAAGCCATTCTACCAAGGTATGCATAGAACATGAAAAGGTGCTCACCACCACTAACTATCTGGGAAATGCACTTTGAAACCACAGCTGTGTATCACCTCACCCCAAAAATAATTAGTAAAGATACAGATAAAGGGGAATGCGTGTATAGTGTTGGTGGGAAATGCAAGTTAGTACAGTCATCATGGAAAACAGTGCAGAAGTTTCTAGCAAAGAAGCAAACGTGAAGCAACCATGCAAGCCCCCTAATAGGTTTGTATCTACAGGAACTGAAGTCATTAGATGAGATACTCATATGCCTGTGTTTAGTGTATAATAACTCCAGATTGACAAGACATGGATTGATCCAGGCTTTCCAGTGGTGAATGACTGGGTGAAGAACAGATGCATAGCCACAATGGGGTAACACACAGCCACTGACAAGAACCAAGTCCTGCCATCCACAGTAAAATGGATGGAACTTGAAGTCAATGCATTAAGTGTAATAAGCCAGGCACAGAAAGACACATACAATTTTTTTAAAAAACATTAATATTGTGACGCTGGAGGTAGAACAGTGATTACTTGGGTCAGGGGAGTGGGATTGGGCTATAGTAAACAGAAGATAGAAAGATAGTGGGTAACAGGGGCTAATATACTTAGAAGGAGTAAATTATTTTGTATGTTCACCTGTGTGCATTTGGGGAAGGGAGTTTGTGTTTGTGTGCATGTATGTATGGGAAGCAAGTTTATGTGTGTGCATGCAGATAGTCCCATGCATGCGGAGGCAAGAGACCAAGGTAGGGTGTTATTCTTAGGTCATCATTCACCTTTTTTTCAGAATTTGATGCATCAAGGCTGCCAAATACAAATAGCCAAAACACTAAGAATATAACATTTATATGATTCCTAATTGTTTCACGGTTCTTCTTGCTGTAGGTAGTTTGTTGTATATATGTGTGATAATAGAAATGTATATGCAAAAAATAAAAAATACTTAATAAAAAATTTTAAAGATAGCATTTATCACTCAGACCAGGGGCTTAAAGATTAAGCTAGTCTGGCTAGTGAATGAGTCCCAGGAACTCAGCACTCTCCATCTCCCCAACTCAGGGATTTAAAGTATGCACACTACACTTGGCTCTTTACATGGATGCTGGGGTCAGAACTCAGGTTTCTCATGCCTGCAGGAGAAGCATTTCACTGACTGAGACATTGCCTCAGCCCTGATGGGAGTTAAGTTCTATCATGTAAGATAATACTTGAGTAACATAAGTTTGGAAAAAAGGAGCATTAAATATTTTACAAGGAACTTAAAAGAGGCATGTTTGAAGCTTCCTGATACAAAGAAATGATAATGATTAAGAAACATTGCTGATTACCTTGATGTAATCATTTTATTCAGACTCAGTTACCACACTGTATTCCATATTTATTATTGAGATAATTTGAAAACTGTGTATGCAAGGTATAGGAGACAGTACTTTAGTATACAGATATGTTATCAAGCTAACTCCTTCAGGTGGAGTCAAAAATAAAATGATATATACTGTCACATGTAGTAGTTCACACCTGTAAAGCTAGCCAGGAAACAGAAATCATGTCAATTTTAAATGATAGAGAGAGATAAGATGAGGAGAGTGAAGGAAGGAGAGAGGGAGAGGGAGAAGGAGAGAAGAAAGGGAGGAAGGAAGGATGGAAGGAAGGAAGGAAAATGGAGGGGGTAAATCAAATTATATCACTGGTCCTTTATTCCATTCCTTAAATCATAAAGAGGCCTTTACTTTTTATTTAAATATTTTTTATTTTTAGTTTATTCACTTTACATGCCAAATGTAGACCCCTCCCTTGTTTCCTCCCAGTCCCATCCTCCATCCCTCATCCTCCATCCCCCCTCCCTAGTCCTCAGAAAGGGATGCCTCATCCCCTATCATCTGACTCCAGCCTATCAAGTATCACCTGAACTGCCTATATCTTCTTCCTCTGTGTCCTGGCAAGAGCACCCCGCCAGGGGGAAGTTATCAACAAGTGGGCACCAGAGTCCATGTCAGAGAGAGCCCTACTCCCCATATTATCAAGTCCACAAGGAGACTGTGCTGCCTACCTATACCTATCAAATACATCTGAGCAGGGGATCTTCTCATGCATAGTACCTGATTGGTGCATCTGTCTCTGCAACTCTCCACCCTCAGCCCAGGCCCAGACTTGTTGGTTCCATTGGTCTCCTTATGGAGCTACTGTCCATTCCAGATCCTTGTATGCCCCAGCTCTTCCATAAGACTCCTTGTACTCCATCCCAAAGCTTGGCTATGAATCTCAGCATTGGCTTTGATCTCCTTCTGGGTGGAGTCTTTCAGGGGACCTCTATGGTAGGCTCCCTTCCTCTTCCTTCTCTTCAACTGCTTCCTGTGTCTATTCCATTTGCCCTTCTGAATGAGAATTAAGCGTTCTCCCTAGGGTCCTCCTTGTTATTTAGCTTCTTTAGGTCTGTGTATCGTAGTGTGGTTATCAGTATTATGTGACTCCCAACTTAAAAAAAAAAAGCTATGGGCTAGTTGGATTCAGTGCAGAATTCTACTGGACATTCAAAGAAGAGTAATGTCAATACTCCTCAAAGTATTCCACAAAATAGAAACAGAAGAAACACTGCCAAACTCATTCTATGGGGTCTCAGTTACTCTGATACCTAAACCACATAAAGATTCAACCACGAAAGAGAATTTCAGACCAATTTCCCTTATGAATATTAATGCAAAAATATGTAATAAAATATTTGCAGACTGAATCAAAAACATCATCCACCATGATCAAGTAGGCTTCATCTGTGTGAAAATTCATCAATGTAATCTACCATATAAACAAGCTGGAAGAAAAAAAACTGCATGATCATCTCATTAAATGATGAAAAAGTCTTTGATGAAATCTCTTCACAAGAAAAGTCTTGGAACATAGGCAAGCTAACAGGGACTACTTTTTAAATGAAAACAGACTCTTCCTACCTAAGAATCCCATCCTTCAACTGTCAAAGTTTCTCAGATAGGGGTAGGGCCTCATGAACTCTTCTCCCATCTGTGCTAGACTTTTGCCTGGCCCGATCGTGTTCTGGTCTTGCACATCCTGTCAGAGCCACTCTGAGTTCATATGTACAATGGCCCTGTTGAGTGTCCAGAAGACTATTTTACAGTAGTCGTCCTTAACCTCTGGTTCTTAGAGTCTTTCTGCTTTCTCTTCTGAGATGTTCCTTGAGCCACTTGTGAAACGCCTGTGACATAAATGACTTATTTTGGCTAAGCACTCCAGTTACTCATTCTTTGCATGATGATCAGCAGTGACAACCAGCTTTTAAAATATTTATTTAAGGCTGGGCATAGTGGGCATGCCTTTATTTCCAGCACTCCGGAGGCAGAGGAAGGTGCATCTCTGTGGGTTCAAAACAAGCCTGGTCCTCAAAGCGATTCCAGGACAGCCAAGACTACACAGAGAAACCCTGTCTCAAAAAAGCAAAAAAAAAATTTAAATTTTTATATATGAGTATATGTGCCCATGTATCTTGTGTGTGTGTGTGTCTGTGTGTCTGTGTGTGTATCTGTGTGTGTGTGTGTGTGTGTGTGTGTGTGTGTGTGTGTGTGTGTGTGTGTGTGCCTATAGAACCCAAACAATGGTGTTATAGTGCCTGGAGCTAGATTTACTGGTGGTGAGCTGGGAATGAAACTCAGGTCCTCTGAAAGAGCATCAAGCACTCCTAACCATTGAACTATCTCTCTAAATACTCAATGCCCAATTTTTAAAAGTAGTTTGTGGATCAAACTCAGGGACTCATATTTTCAAGGTAAGTATTTTACTGACTTAAGTTATCACCCAGTTCCCTATGCATGAAACTTTTTGCACATGATAAACCTTGAGAAACTTGTGCTAGTATGTATTGGTTATCTAGATAGTGGATTCGTTATAAACCAGTTTTGTCCAGTAAGTGACATAAAGTAGCATATATTGATTTCTCGTCATGTACCGAAACCAAAGTAGGCAATTTGGGTATACTAATTTCGTGATTTTTCTAAGTAAAAATCTATGTGACTAGAATAGTTGAGTGACTAAAATTTTCACTTAAAATATATTTGTTTAGTAATGTTTGGATGTGTGTATAGGGGTGTGCATGCAAAAGCATTACAAGGAGGTCAGAGAACACCTTGTGGGAATTGTATCTCTACTTTTACCATCTAGATCCCATTGATAAACACAGCCAACTCACTGGTTATTGTGTGGACACTTGATAGAAGCTAGAGAAGCTTAAATTGATGTATTTACACCAAATTGTAAGACATTGTAACTCAAATTTCTCAAAAACTTGCTAACATTTGAACTATCAGTACTGAAGCAACTATATTAAAATATTTTAATAGTATATATTAATTATAAAAGATAATGGGTTTCATTATGGTATTTTCATTTACACATATAATACATCTTGATCATTTTCATTCATTATCCACTCTTGTCCCCATTCTATCCACATTTGTAACACCCTCTTATGACCAGGCACACACATGGTACAATTAGATATATGTAGGCAAAATACTCATACTCACCAAAAATATAAGTAAATCTTTAAAAAGAAATGTATGAAAAGACTGTGCCTTTTATTTAATTGGCTGTCACAAACTGACATTTACAAGCCCTTTCTTTAACATTCTGATGACTATCAATCATTACATTTTAATTCTATCTACTGTGTTATCATCTAATAATACTCATTCATAGAACCATTGATTAATGGTTCAGGGACTTTGCTGTAAGATTGTGTCTCTTTGTAGTATCAGAAGCTATATAAAGTCTCACCAACATGACTGCCGAAATGTGAAGTGGTCAGGGATGACACCAGTGAACGTGCTAAACTGGACTGGGAAAAGCTTACAGGCCTCAACCTTACACAGCTACAGGTGACAAAGGAATGCTGCAGGTGCCACAGTCTTGGTTAAATAATTTTGAGCACTGTCTTAGCTCATTACTGTAGTTTTTGTCTCTTTGTCTGGCAGCTTAGTTTCTCTCAAATGTTTGGATGAGGCATAGTTTTGTGCAACCATGTCAACAAAGGGGAACACCGCCAATTAGGAGCTCTGGGTGGTTTAGGCCTTGCCCTTCGTAGCATCCAGGGGACCTTCCTAATGGAAGTTCAGAATGATAATAGAGTGGGGTAGACAGCAAAGTTTGTGGGTTTGGGCTTTAATCCCAGATGAACAACTCTAGAGATCTGTAATCTTCCTACCAGTTACAAAATGCACTGAAGCTCAGTTGTCATGGAGATTCATCAGCACAATGTGGGCTGCTACAGCTTCCTCTCTGAGTAGTAATTGCTGGATGTCATCTAGGCAAAGTACCAATTCCTAGTGGTTGACTGCTCTTGGCTCTTAAAATTGGGTTCCATCACTCTCAAAGTTAGATGAGTGACAATTTTTCCACCTATGCCCAAGTAGTCACCAACACCTAAGATTTTTAAAGTAGGTTAAGAAATTTACATATGTATATTTTTACCTATCTTTTGTGTGCACACATTTATGTAAAGTACGTATATAAGTATGGAAATGTTTATTGTCTATCATGTTATCTAGTTAATTATCTGCCGTCTACTGTATGAGTTATGTGTACATCCACCTTCTCTCTCTCCTTCTGTCCTATCCTCTTATCTATCTATTATCTATTTTATCATCTGTCAGCTATATATTATCTATCACTTGTATCTATGTATGTATGTATCATCTATGTATGTATATGTATCTATCATTTTATGTATATATGTATCAATCTATCAATCATCTGTCTCTGTATGTATTCATCTAACTCATATAATCTATTGTTTTTCCATCTATTCATCCACCTATTCATCTGAGTAAGGCAATTCCCCTTCTCCTCTTTTACTGGGTCTGAGACTTGGGTGGCTGTGTTTGAGGGCACAGTGATTGATTATAGATATTTTCTCCTTAGCACAGTCAGCATCAACCCAGTCCTAGTTTTCGCTATTGAACTTCTACCCACAGGACTCCCAGAAGCTGTGAACTCTAGCTTTGCTAATTTGACAATGAAGATTTACAAATAAGTAACCACAGGACACTTGGTGTCCAATGAAGCTCTGAGAGAATACAGGTTGAATTGTGTTCAGAGAGGAAATTACCTGAGTTTTTTTCTCTCTTTCTCTGAAGCTTTTCATTTTGTTGAATCATCATGCTAAAAAAATCAAATTGATCTCCTGAAATTATTTCACATAATTGCTTGAAAATAGCTTTTACAAATATTGCTGGCTATGAAATGTGCAATTTCTCTTTGGAAATCTCCCCTTGGTCAGGGTCTTTGCACTATGAGTCAGGTGATGCTTGGCACTGCTGGATAAGGGCATGCTCTAAGGATGGCTGTGGCTTAGCATGCCTGTTTAATCAGTCAGATAATTTCCTAATTATTTTATGCATGCATGGCTGTGCATTGAAGGCTGTGTTGTTCGGCAGACAAATGGCAAGCATATACTTTTTACAACTGGAAAATAAAGATGGTAATAACCAGACAGAAAGTAAGAAAAAAAGGCCTATTCAGGGACATAATTTTTAGAAGCTTACTATAATATAAATAAATGCCTTTCTGTTTTTCTCTCCTTGTAGCTTTTGTGTCTCAGAAGTGAAAATGTTTGATATTTATCATTTGGAGTATCAGATAATGAAATGATCTCATACAAACATATAAGAATCTGATCTTACTAGAGTTCACTGACATAGACGAGATGCTTAGCGATCTAAGGGCCACATGCTGCTCCCAGCATGCTTCCTACATGGCCACCAGATGCTTTTAGCATACTGCCTGCATGGCCACAAGCATCAACCTTCAGAGCATTTGCCTTCCTCACTAGTAAGATGTGTCTAGGAACATTTGATGTTGCATTTTCTGAGAGTATGTGACAGCAATGCATTCCAAGAAGCACAAGGCGACGACGACGATGACAATGATGACCTCAGTAAGAACAATTTTCACCATAAGCAATCTGCTGTGAGTCTCACAAAGAATGTGTGGCAGAATTCAGCAAGCTACAGCCATCATGGCTGTTGTTTGTTTGTAAAGAAAGTTTTATTGAGACACAGCATGTCAGTGGTTTATATCTTGCCTGTATCTACTTTCATGCTATAGTAACAATGTGGTAAGTGAATCTTAACAGTACATAGTGCTACATATGGGTATAGAAGAAGATCCTAATCGTGCATCTGTGTGTGCATACCTGGTCTGCTATCGTATACTGTCTTAGTTTCTTTTCATGTCACTGTGTTAAAATACCCTGACAAAAGCAATGTACAAGAGAAAGAGTCTGTTTTGGCTCACAGTTCCAGAGTACAGTCCATTCAAGGTGGATGGTCACATTTCATACACAGTCAGAAAGCCAAGATGAATGACTGTGACTCAATTTGTTTTCTCTTATTTCTTCATTCCAAGATGCCAACCCACTTTGGATGGTACCTTCACCCAATTTTTCTATATCGCCATGCTGTTTAATCTAGGATGCCATCTAAAAAGGCTTGTAGCAGGAGTACAAATACTTCTCTATACATTTCACGCACTGCTGTTTGGTTGCTAGCCTCTTGTCTCTCTCTTCAGCAATGGTGAAGCAGATACCTTTTCCTCAGGGAAGAGAAATCCATGGTTTTTTGCCCCTGCCAATAACAAAAATGAAAAGCCAAGTGGCAACACCTATGCCATTGGCATCTTTCATATGAACCACATCAAAAGAGCTGGGATGTCTTTCTCTGTTGGTGATCACACCAATTCTTCCCATGTTAACACCTCCAACCACCATACACAGGGTCCCAGTATCAAACTTGATGAAGTCTGTTATTTTGCCTATCTCCAAATCAATCTGAATGGAGTCATTAACCTTGATGACTAGGGTAGTGAATAGTGTGAGCATCATGGGTCACCAGGTGTGAGATTCCCTTTGGGCCCAAAAAGATCTCTCTCACTTTGCACAACTTATACTTGACCTCCTCAGATGTAATACAAAGGACAACAAAATGCCCCTTGGTGTCATAGATCAGATAGAAGTTCTCTCTAGTCTTGTCAATGCTAATAACATACATAAACACAGATGGGTAGGTTTTTATAAGTCCTGACTTTGCCATCAATCTTAATGAAGTGCTGCATGCAAATCTTTTTTACTTCATCTCCAGTCATGGCATACTTAGTTCTATTCCTTAGGAAAATGATCAGAGGCAGACATTCCCTCAGCTTGTGGGGACCAGTGGTTGGACGAGGAGCAACCACACCAATCAATTTATCCAGAATCCAATGTTTTGGAGCTGCTATGTGCTTCACATGTTTATTGGGACCACAAGCCATGGCTGCCCTGGGAATGAAAAGAGACCCACCACCCAATTTTAGGGTGATCCTTCCCACCTTGTTTAAACCAATCAAGATACAATCTCCCAAGCAAGGCCAGCAGTTAACCTAATCTAGATAATTCCTCAGTTATGCTAAGCGGCTTGTTTGTTGATCCTAGAGCCTGTCAAGCTGACATCTGGTATTAACTATTCCACATTCTGTCAGATTGACATTCAGTATTATCCATCGTATGTACTAAGCAGAGCTGACTGTATATTCCTTCTGCTCCCTCACCTACAAACCTTTGCCCTCTGGTGGTAAGTTAACCAACTGTTTCACTCCTTGCCTACAAAAAGCAAATAGTGGGTACTAACAGCGAATTTCCTTGACAAGACTGTTTTCAGGAAGAATATCTACATCTAATAGAGCATCATAGAAACTCTATAATGTTGCCGGGGCGGGGAGTAGATGCCAGCACTAAGCAAAGCAGTATGTGGAATTAGTCTTTTGTGAAGCAAGTGATGTGCATTTAGTTTGGTGACTTTTTAACAAGTCAGTCAGTTACTTCTATGGTCTTTGATCATGAATTGGAAAGCATAATGTCATTCCCAACATTAGCCTCTCTAACATTGCATATCTGAATCTCTCATCTGGAAGAATCTCAGGTATTAAGACTAGCAACTTGAAAGGGAAGACTCCTATAATAATGCACTTACTAAGTGTCCTTTCTCTTTTACCATTTAAAACATCACAGTGAAAGCTACTCATTCCCAGAATCATCTCAGTGCACTAAGTTTAAGAAGCTCAGCACCCCAAAGGTTGTGCTCCCTCCACCATCTTTATGACACAAGATGAGCATGCTTGTTTAAATATATTCTTGTCCACTATATTGGAACATGCACAATGTCTTCTGCTAGATATTTCCAAAAATGTACCTGTCAAGTTTATTTCTTGAACGAGAACTTAAAGCGTGTGTACTCCAAGTTGTACTTCTTTTTTTAATTAATTTTAATTTTCATGTGTGTATCTTTTGTCTGCATGCACACTACATGCAGTTCCTTTATATCAGCAGTGTCTTAGTTTTGGTTTTTACAGCTGGGGTGAAACACCGTGACCAAAAGCAACTTGTGGAGGGAAGGGTTTATTTAAGCTTATAATTTGTGGTATCTTTCAGAAAAGTAAGGGCAGGAACTCAAGCAAGGAACCTGGAGGCAGGGGCTGATGTAGAAGCCATAGAGGGGTGCTGCTTACTGACTTGCTCAGCCTGATTTCTTGTAGCACCTAGAACAGAGGATAACCAGCTAAGGGATAGCACCACCCACATATGGCTGGGCCCTTCCTCATCAATCACTAATTTTAACAACATGCCCTATAGCAGTGGTTTGCCACCTTCCTAATGCTGCGACTCATTGACACAGCTCCTCATGTTGTAGTGACCCCCCAAACATAAAATTATTTCATTGCTACTTTATAACTGTAAATTTGATACTGTTAGAAAATGTAACATAAACATATGATACGCAGGATATCTAATATGTAACCTCTGTGAAAAAGTTCTTCGACTCTAACAGGGTTGCAACCCACAGGTTGAGAGCCACTGCTTGCCTACTGCCCAATATTATGGAGACAATTTTTTCAACTGAGGTTCCCTCCTCTCAAATGACTCTAGCTTATGTCAACTTGGCATAAGACTAGCCAGAACAAACAGCCAGTTCTCTTAGCCACTGAGCAATCTCTTCGGTCCAGAAATGTATTTCTAAAGTGAACATGTTTAAGGATGTGTGTGCTCAGGAACACATGCCTTAACTTGGAATGCCTGTCCTTAAAATGTTTCCTTTCTGAATACATTTGGTTTCCCTGCATAAAATACCCATAGTTCCTTTGTTCTAAAGGACAGTGTTTTGGGTATAACTCCAGTCTTCTCACCTGCTGAAGATAATACTTTTACAGTCTTTTATTTTCTGGTCATGCTCTTTTTTATTTTGTACTCACCAAGGTGAAAGTCCATTGACTGAGATTTCAAGCTTTTGATAATATTTCATAGATTCCAAATCTGGAATTTACTCTTAACATTGTTCCTTCCAAAATCCATGTTGCAACTTACTCCTGAAGGCAATAGTATTAAGAGGTGTGAACTTTTTAGTGGCAATTACATTATGAAGGTATTGATTGTTCTTTGCTCAGTGGGATAGCACTCTAATGAAAGGGCTTTCTTGGAAAGAGCCTGTGTTGATCTTCTATTTTCTTCAATGCAGCATTTCCCCTACAGAGGAGCCTGTAGGAAGCCGCCATAGGGGGAGAGAGAAGCCAGTATCAGAAACCAAGCCTGTCACTATCTCTAGTCTTCAGAACTATGACAGATACATTTGTCCCCCCGCGCCCCCCGCTCCTTGTACCCCCACCCCCTCCTTGAGGATTTTATTATAGCAATGCAAATAGATAAAAACAGATGTCTTTGAAATTACTATTCTTAAAATTCTTGCAATACGATCTCAACTTGCATTAGGTTCTTACCTTAAAATTAAAGTGTGTGTGTGTGTGTGTGTGTGTGTGTGTGTGTGTGTGTGTGTTGGTTGGGGGTTTTTTGTGTATACAACTTGTCAGAGTCAGTTTTCTCCTTCTACCTTGTGGGTTCCAGGGATCTAAGTCAGATTAGCATTGCTTGGTGGCAAGTTCTTTTATTCACTGAGCCACATCTCTGCTCTCTACAAAAGAAGAAGAGATATCAGTTAACTACAGCTGCCAACTTGACATAGCCCAGAGTCATTTCAGGAATTTTCAATTGGGGAGCTGCCTAGAATAGATTGGCCTGTAACTATGTCTGTGAAGAGTTGTTTTCATTAATTATTTCCTTAATGTCCCTTGTGGGCAGGGACACCCCTAGGCAGGTGTTCCTGGATGGTATAAAAAAGATCATTGAGCAGAGAACTAGAGAACAAGCCAGTAAGCAATGATCTGATGTGGTTCCAACCTCTGTACCTGCTCAGATTTGCCTCAATGATAGACTGTCACCTGGAAGTACAAACCAAATAAGCCCTTCCTTTACCACCAAGTTGCTTTTGTTCACAGTATTTATCACAGCAACAGAGAGCAAACCCCACTGCAGAAGGGTTATTTTGCTTAATGTTTATGGAAGAAGAGAGATTAAAACTAAAAGCAGGCTCCTTTAAAGAATGGTGTTTTCGAGGGATTCCAAGATGGCGCCGACCAATAAGCCGCGTATCTGATCTACTCCGAGAAGACCAGGGACATAAATAGAGAAACAGATTGCTGGACTTTGAGAACTGTAGGTGAGTGGGGCCCCAAAGACTGCAGTCCAAACAGGGGGCGCACCCCCCTCCCCGGGGACAAACATCCCGGAGGTGCAAAACGCACTCCCCAAACTCTAGAACGGAATCCACATGCAAACTACAGCTGCATAGAAAGCACCGTCTCGCTGTTTGGGGAGGGATTTTCCGGAGACTCTAACCAGGAGTCTCAATGAAGAGGGGAAATCTGCCTTAGGATTCCTCCTTCCACACCACCCCAAACTGCAGAGATCACCCGCCTGGGGCGAGTGGAAACGCAGGCGGACGGTCCCAACAGGTGGAGGGACTGCAGCTCGCTGGCTATCCAGGGCCCAACCTAACACCAATCATAGTGGATTGAGCCTGCAAACAGCGGCAGTGAGAAGTCAGCTTGGAACTGCTTCCACAGACATATCAGGAGACGTGGGTCTTGCCTAGAGCGATAGCGGAGCGTCAGAGCCCGGCGGGAAGACCTGGTTCCAACCCGCGGGTTTCCTCCAGACCTCTGCACCGCGATTGTGCCTACCCAGCCAGTAACAAGGCACTGGCCCTGCACTCCCTGAAATAGAGAGCCGATCCGGGGCCCTTGGCCCGACCAAGGCAGGCACTCTCACATTATCGGGAGTCGAGACTTGGGTGGGTCGTGTTTGCAGTGTCTAATTGCTGACCCAGAGCATTAGTGGAGCATCAGAACCCGGCGGGAAGACCTGGTTCCGACCCGCGGGTTTCCTCCAGAGCTCTGCACCGCGATTGTGCCTACCCAGCCAGTAACAAGGCACTGGCCCTGCACTCCCTGAACTAGAGAGCGGATCCGGGGCCCTTGGCCCGACCAAGGCAGGCACTCTCACATTATCGGGAGTCGAGACTTGGGTGGGTCGTGTTTGAAGCGTCTAATTGCTGACCCAGAGCATTAGTGGAGCATCAGAGCCCGGCGGGAAGACCTGGTTCCAACCCGCGGGTTTCCTCCAGAGCTCTGCACCGCGATTGTGCCTACCCAGCCAGTAAGAAGGCACTGGCCCTGCACTCCCTGAACTAGAGAGCAGATCCGGGGCCCTTGGCCCGACCAAGGCAGGCACTCTCACATTATCGGGAGTCGAGACTTGGGTGGGTCGTGTTTGCAGTGTCTAATTGCTGACCCAGAGCATTAGTGGAGCATCAGAGCCCGGCGGGAAGACCTGGTTCCAACCCGCGGGTTTCCTCCAGAGCTCTGCACCGCGATTGTGCCTACCCAGCCAGTAACAAGGCACTGGCCCTGCACTCCCTGAACTAGAGAGCAGATCCGGGGCCCTTGGCCCGACCAAGGCAGGCACTCTCACATTATCGGGAGTCGAGACTTGGGTGGGTCGTGTTTGCAGTGTCTAATTGCTGACCCAGAGCATTAGTGGAGCATCAGAGCCCGGCGGGAAGACCTGGTTCCAACCCGCGGGTTTCCTCCAGAGCTCTGCACCGCGATTGTGCCTACCCAGCCAGTAACAAGGCACTGGCCCTGCACTCCCTGAACTAGAGAGCCAATCCGGGGCCCCTGGCCCGACCAAGGCAGGCACTCTCACATTATCGGGAGTCGAGACTTGGGTGGGTCGTGTTTGCAGTGTCTAATTGCTGACCCAGAGCATTAGTGGAGCATCAGAGCCCGGCGGGAAGATCTGGTTCCAACCCGCGGGCTTTCTCCAGAGCTCTGCACAGCTTTCCTGCTATTGTGCCTACCCACCCAGTCACAAGGCACTGGTCCTGCACTCCCTGGAATAGAGAGCTTATCAGGGGCTCTTGGCCCAAACAAGGCAGGCAATCTCACAATATCAAGAGACAAAACGTGGGTCTTGCTTGCAGTATCTAATTGCGGACCAGGAGCGACCTTGGTCCCTCCAGGCATAGAGTTCTGGGAGAAGGTGAACACCTCTACAGGGTATAGAGACAGACCTAAAAGACAGCTACACCTCCAGAAGATCTGATTTACCTGGGATCTTGACTACAAAGCCACAGGAAGGACAGGCAGCAGAGATCAACCTACACAACCAGAACGTCTGTGTGTGGACCTTAATCTAGGTCCCAAAACTGCTGATCTGAATCACAGCAGTAAAATCCAAAGAGAAATCTACTTTGGATGACTCAGCCGGGAGCCCACGGTGCAGAGGAAAATCACCAGAAGGGAAACCAGATCAACTACCTGTTCCACGGAAATACTCCTTGATCCCCACAGGCAAGAGCACCTGACCTATAATCAGTCATCAATTAACCACTCTCAACCAGCGAAGGTCACTACAAAATATCTTCCAACATCAGAGACATCAAAATGACAAGAGGACAACGAAAGAATGCTAACAAAAACCAAAACAGTTTGGCATCTCCAGATCCCAGCATTCCCAATGAAAACAACCTGGAGAACCTAACAGCAATGGATAGTCAAGAAAAGGACCTCAAAGCCCTAGTGAAGACAATGATAAAGGAAGAAACAATTAAAATCTGTAAACAATTGCAGGAGGAGGCAAACAAGAGGGCTGAAGAGTTAAAAGAATCATATAAAGAGGCATTTGAAGAATTTCAGAAAAATATAAATAACCAGATGAAGGAAATCATTAAAACAGTCCAAGACATGAAGATAAAAATGGAAGCTATGATACAGGAACACACAGAAGAAAAACGTGATCAAGAGGCATCAAAGAAGAAAACAAAGATCTCAGAGGTGGCATTATCTAACAGATTGCAAGAGATGGAAGAACGAATATCGGGACTTGAAGATACAATCGCAGAACTGGAATCAACCATCCAGGAAAATGCTAAATCTGAAAAGCTCCTGACACAAAGCATTCATGAAATAAAAGATAACATGAAAAGACGAAACTTGAGAATAATAGGGATAGAGGAAAGAGAAGGCAACCGACTCCACAGTCCAGAAAATATCTTTAATCGAATAATAGAAGAAAATTTCCCCAATTTGAAGAAGGAGATGCATACGAGCATACAAGAGGCCTACAGAACACCAAACAGAATAGACTTGAAAAGAAAATCTTCCCGTCACATAATAATAACAACGCAAAATATACAGAACAAGGAAAAAATATTAAAAGCGGCAAGAGAAAAAGGCCGAGTAACGTATGAAGGCAAACCTATCAGAATTACTCCTGACTTCTCAGCAGAGACCATGAAAGCCAGAAGGGCCTGGACAGGGGTTCTGCAAACCCTAAGAGAACACAGATACCAGGCAAGACTACTATATCCAGCAAAATTATCAATAACCATTGATGGTGAAAACAAGATATTCCATGACAAAAACAAATTCAAACAGTACCTAGCCACAAATCCGACTTTACAGAAGTTACTAGAAGGAAAACTCTACCCCAACTGGTCTACAACCAAAACTACATAGGAAATGGGTAACTATACCATTGCAAAATCACAACCTCACAAAATCTTGACTCTTACAAATACCAAAAATGAAGGGACTTACCAATCACTGGTCATTAATATCTCTCAATGTCAATGGTCTCAATTCTCCAATAAAAAGACACAGACTAATGGAGTGGTTGCATAAACACGACCCAACATTCTTCTGCATTCAAGAAACACATCTCAACCACAAGGACAGACATTGCCTCAGAGTAAAGGGTTGGGGGAAAATATTCCAAGCAAATGGTCACAAGAAACAAGCTGGGGTAGCCATTCTAATATCTAATAAAATAGACTTTCAACCAAAATTAATCAAAAGGGATGAGGATGGACACTTCGTACTCGTCAAAGGTAAAGTCAACCAAGAAGACATCACGATTTTGAACATCTACGCTCCAAATACAAGGGCTCCCACATTTGTAAAAGAGTTATTAACAAAGCTTGCCCCACTTATTGATACCCACACATTAATAGTGGGCGACTTCAATACCCCACTTTCACTCAAGGATAGGTCTTTGATTCAAAAACTAAGCCAGGAAATAACCTCATTAACCAATGTCATGAATCAAATGGATCTAACAGATATCTACAGAACTTTCCACCCAAACGCAAAGGAGTATACCTTTTTCTCAGCACCCCATGGAACATTCTCTAAAATTGATCACATAGTTGGTCACGAAGCAAACCTCAACAGATACAAGAAGATTGAAATAATACCTTGTATCTTATCAGATCACCATGGTCTAAGGCTGGACTTCAACAACAACAGAAATAACAAAAAGCATACTAACACGTGGAAACTAAACAACTTTCTACTTAATGACACATGGGTCATGGAAGAAATAAGGGAAGAAATTAAAGACTTCCTGAAACTCAATGAAAATGATGGAACAACATATTCAAATTTGTGGGACACACTGAAAGCAGTGCTAAGAGGAAAATTCATAGCACTAAGTGCCTTTAAAAAGAAAATGGAATCATCCCACATAAACAACTTAACAACACATCTGGAAGCTCTCGAAAAAAAAGAAGCAGAAACACCCAAGAGGAGTAGACGCCTAGAAATAATCAAACTCAGGGCTGAAATCAATAAATTAGAAACAAAGAGAACAATCCAAAGAATCAACAAAACCAAGAGCTGGTTCTTTGAGAAAATTAACAAGATAGACAAACCGTTAGCCAACCTAACGAAAAGACAGAGAAACACTATCCAAATTAACAAAATCAGAAATGAAAAGGGAGACATAACAACAGATACTGAAGAAATACAAAGAATCGTAAGAACCTACTTTAAAGGCATTTATGCCACAAAATTCGAAAATTTAAGGGAAATGGACAAATTTCTCGACCGATTCCATTTGCCAAAATTGAACCAAGACCAGATAAACAAATTAAATAGCCCTATTTCGCCTATAGAAATAGAAGCAACCATTGATAGTCTCCCAACCAAAAAAAGCCCAGGGCCAGATGGCTTCAGCGCAGAATTCTACCAGTCCTTCAAAGAGGAGTTAATACCGATACTAGTCAAGCTATTCCGAAAGATAGAAATGGACGGAACATTACCAAATTCCTTCTATGAGGCCACAATTACATTGATACCTAAACCTCACAAAGACCCAACAAAAAAAGAGAATTTCAGACCAATTTCTCTTATGAACATTGATGCAAAAATACTCAACAAAATACTCGCAAAGCGATTACAACAGCATATCAAAGACATTATCCACCATGACCAGGTAGGATTCATTCCAGGCATGCAGGGATGGTTTAACATACGGAAATCCATCAATGTAATCCATCATATAAACAAACTGAAAGAGAAAAACCACATGATCATCTCTCTTGATGCAGAAAAAGCATTTGACAAAATCCAACACCCATTTATGTTTAAAGTTCTGGAGAGATCGGGAATACAAGGCACTTATCTAAACATAATAAAGGCTATTTACAGCAAACCAACAGCCAACATTAAATTAAATGGAGAGATACTCAAGGAAATCCCTCTAAAATCGGGAACCAGACAAGGCTGCCCTCTGTCCCCATATCTCTTCAATATAGTTCTTGAAGTTCTAGCCAGAGCAATAAGACATCAAAAGGAGATCATGGGGATCCAAATGGGAAAGGAAGAAGTCAAATTATCCCTATTTGCAGATGATATGATAGTGTACATAAGCGATCCCCAAAATTCCACCAGAGAACTCCT
This sequence comes from Acomys minous, assembly GCF_964271855.1. Classification (NCBI taxonomy): domain Eukaryota; kingdom Metazoa; phylum Chordata; class Mammalia; order Rodentia; family Muridae; genus Acomys; species Acomys minous. The sequence continues at coordinate 120,438,100 of NC_140488.1, read as the reverse complement.
GCAGCTGATAAACACCTTCAGCAAATTGGCAGGATACAAAATAAACTCGAAAAAGTCAGTAGCCTTTCTGTATACAAATGACAAACAGGCAGAGGAAGAAATTAGGAAAACTACTCCCTTCACGATAGCCACAAACAATATAAAATATCTAGGAATAACTTTAACCAAGCAAGTGAAGGACTTATTTGAAAAAAACTTCAAACCTTTGAAGAAAGAGATTGAAAATGACATCAGAAGATGGAGGGATTTACCTTGTTCATGGATCGGGAGAATTAACATAGTAAAAATGGCCATCTTACCAAAAGCAATTTACAAATTCAATGCAATCCCTATCAAAATACCTACAAAATTTTTTGAAGATATTGAAAGATTAATTCTCAAATTCATATGGAGAAATAAAAAACCCAGAATAGCAAAAACAATCCTATACAATAAAAGATCCTCCGGAGGAATCTCCATACCTGATCTCAAGCTGTACTACAGAGCAACAGTAATTAAAACAGCATGGTACTGGCAAAGTAATAGGCTGGTGGATCAATGGAATCGAATTGAAGACCCGGAGATGAACCCACACACATTTGCTCACTTGATTTTTGACAAAGAAGCCAAATCTATTCAATGGAAAAATGATAGCATCTTCAACAAATGGTGCTGGTCTAACTGGATGTCTACATGTAGAAAAATGCAATTAGACCCTTATTTGTCACCATGCACAAAACTCAAGTCCAAGTGGATTAAAGACCTCAACTTAAAACCAGAGACATTAACTCAGTTAGAGGAAAAAGTGGGGAAGAGCCTGGGACACATAGGCGCAGGAAACAACTTCCTGAACAGTACACCCACAGCCCAGGCCTTAATGTCAACAATTAATAAATGGGACCTTATGAGGCTGAGAAGCTTCTGTAAGGCAGCAGACACTGTCAAGAGAACAAAGCGACAGCCTACTGACTGGGAAAAGATCTTCACCAACCCTTCATCTGACAAAGGTTTAATATCCAAAATATATAAAGAACTCAAGAAATTAAACACCACAAAACCAAACAACCCAATTGCAAAATGGGGCTTAGAACTAAACAGAGAATTCTCAACAGAGGAATATCAAATGGCTGAGAAACACTTAAAGAAATGCTCATCCTCGTTAGGCATCAGAGAAATGCAAATCAAAACGACACTGAGATTCCATCTTACACCCATCAGAATGGCTAAGATCAAAAACTCAAATGACACCACATGTTGGCGAGGATGTGGAGAGAGAGGAACACTCCTTCACTGCTGGTGGGAATGCAAACTAGTACAACCACTTTGGAAAGCTATCTGGCGTTTTCTCAGAAAAATGGGAATAGGGCTTCCTCAAGACCCAGCTATCCCACTCCTTGGAATATACCCAGAAAATGCTCGAACACACAACAGGGACATATGCTCAACCATGTTCATAGCTGCTTTATACACAATAGCCAGAACATGGAAACAGCCTAAGTGTCCCTCAGTAGAAGAATGGACTAAGAAACTATGGTACATTTACACTATGGAGTATTACTCAGCTATTAAAAACGAGGAATTCCCGAAATTTGTGGACAAATGGATTGACCTAGAAATTATCATAATGAGTGAGTTCACCCAGAAGCAAAAAGAGACAAACGGTATATACTCACTTATATCAAAACACTAGTCCAAGGGATACGTCCCATGAAAAACCTTACTTACCTAGAAAGTGGGTCAGAGGAGAGGACATCCTATTGAGACTTTAGGCGAGAGTAGCATGGAAGAATGGGGAAATAACAGGACCCACAGGGTCCTGGAAACCTACAAGAAGAACTTTATGACAGGCAGATCTGGGTCCTGGGGTCCTCCTCAAACTAAGGCACCAGCCAAGGAGAAATAAGCAGTAAACTTCGAACCCCTACCAAGACCTAGCCGACGAACACGATATTCTCCACTGTTGAGTGGAGAGTGAGATCTGATTCTCACGTGAACTCTGGTGCCCCTTTTCTGACCATGTCCCCTGGATGGGGAGGCCTGGTGGCACTCAGAAGAAGGATAGCAAGTTACCAAGAAGAGACTCAATAATCTTAGAGCATACATAGGGGGAAGAAGTCTCCCTCAATCACAGACATAGGGGAGGGGAGAAGGGGGGAAGTGGGAGGGAGGGAGGAATGGGAGGAAACAGGGGAAGGGCTAACAATCAAGATGTAATATGAATAAATTAATTAAAAAAAAAAAAAAAAAAAAGAATGGTGTTTTCCTCCCCACAGTAGAGTGGAGAGTGGGATATGACTTTCTCACATACTCTGGTGCCTCACCTTTGACCATGTCCCCTGGACAGGGAGACCTGGTGGCAATCAGAGGAAGGACAGCAAGTTACCAAGAAGAGACTTGATACCCTATGAGCATATAGAGGGGGAGGTAATCCCCCTCAGGAACAGTCATAGGGGAGGGGAATAAGGGGAAATTGGGAGGGAGGGAAGAATGGGAGGATTCAAGGGATGGGATAACCATTGAGATGTAACAAGAATAAATTAATAAAGGAGGAAAAAAAATGGTGTTTTCTAGATAGTGCAATTATCTCACCAGTACAAGTTTGGAGAGAGGAAGGAAATGCACAAAGGAAAGAGATCCATAAGAGACTGACTCTAATCTCTGTTTGGTTCATACTTCTAAATTAGAGAAAAATCAGCTCACTTGAAGGCCCCATCCATGTCAAGAAGACACTGTCAATTCCCAGTCATTATCATACCTTTTCAGACCTTCTTGCCTCCCCACACTGCAACGAAGGTATGGATTTCATAGTTATTTGGGCTTATTCTCTTTTTAAGTTATTAATTTATACACTTTATATCCCAATCACAGCCCCCTCTTTCCTCTCCTCCTGGTCTTACTCTCTCACCCTCTTTCTTCTTTACCACCTCCCCTTCTCTTCATAAAAGAAGAGCCCTGCTATACCAACCCACCTCTACACATTAAGTAGCATCAGGACTAAGTGCATCCTCTTCCACTGAGGTCCAACAAGGCAGCCCAGCTAGGGGAAAGGGATACAAAAGCACGTAACAGAGCCCATGTTAGAGATATTGCCTGGTCTAATAGCTAGGGGACCCTCATGAAGACAGAGCTGACCATCAGCTACATATGTGAAGAGGACCTAAGTCCAATCCATGCATGCTCTTTGGTTGATGGTTCAGTCTTTGTGAGCCTCCATGATCCTCGGTTAGTTGACTTTGTTGGTCTTCTTGTGGAGTTCTTGTCCCCTCCAGGTCCTTCTATCCTTCCCCATCACTTTCACAAGACTCCAGGAACTCTGTCTAATATTTGGTTTTGGGCCTCTGCATCTGTTTCAATCTGCTGCTGGATTGAGACCCTCAGAGGACAGTTTTGCTAGACTCCTGTCTGCAAGCATAATAGAGTATAGTTAATAGTGTAGGGATTGGCTCTCTAACATGGAATGGGTCTCAGATCAGGCAAGTTATTGTTTTGCCTTCCCTCAATCTTTGCTCTATTTTTATCCCTGCACACCTTGTATGCAAGGTAAAATTTTTGTCTAAGGTTTGTGGGTGGGTTAGTGTCCTCCTCCCTCCACTGGAAGTCCTGCCTGGCTATAGAAGGTGGCCACTTCAGCCTTTATATCCTCTGCTGCTAGAATTCTCATCCAGAGTCATCACCCTATATTCCCAGGAGCCTACCCCATCACTGGTGTCCAGCCTGTCACAGAGATGCCCACCATCAGTTTCCATTTTCTCCCAGCCCTCTCACTTCCCACTCTCCCTCTCCCCAACCTGATCCCCACCCTCTTTCCCCTTTCCACCCCATCTTCCATCCAGTCACTCTTCCTCCAATTCAAATGTCTAATTTATTTCCCTTCTGTGGGAGACTCAACTATCTTTCCTTGGGAGCTCCTTGTTACTTAGCTTATTTAGGGGTATTTGGATTATAAAATGGTTATCCTGTACTATATGGCTAATATCCACTTATACGTGAGTACACACCATGTGTGTCTTTCTCAGTCTGGGTTATCTTACTCAGTATAATATCTTCTACTTGCATCCATTTACCAGCAAATTTCAAGCTTTCCTTGTTTTTAATAGCTGAGTAATATTCCATTGTGTGAATTTACATTTTCTTTATCCATTCTTCAGTTGAGAAGCATCTAGGTTGTTTCCAGTTTCTGACTATTATAAATAAATCTGCTATGAACATAGTTAAGCAAGTGTTCTTGTGGTATGGTGGAGCCCCTTTTGGGTATATACCCAGGAGTGGTATAGCTGGGTATTGAGGTAGATCTATTCTCATTTTTCTGAGAAAGCTCCACATTTATTTCCATAATAGTTATACAAGTTTGCACTCCCACCAGCAATGGAAGAATGACCCCCTTTCTCCACATCCTTGCCAGCATGTGATATTGCTTGAGCTTTTTATCTTAGCCATTCTGACCAGTGTAAGATGGAATCTAAGAGTTGTTTTGATTTGCATTTCCGTGATGGCTAAGAATGTTGAGCATTTCTTTAAATGTTTCTTGACAATTTGGTATTCCTTTGTTGTGAAATCTTTATTTAGCTCTATAATCCATTATTTAACTTAATTGTTTTGTTGGTGTTTACTTTCTTTTTAATTTTTATTTAAGTAATTTCTTCAGAGTACATCTCAATTGTTATCCCCTCATTTGTATCCTCCCATTCCCCCTCTCTCCTTCTTTCATCCTATTTCCCTCCCCTAGGACTGTGACAGAAGGGGACCTTGTCCCCCAGTAGAAGATCATGGCTTATCAGGTCTCTTCTTGGTAGCCTGCTTACTCTTCTTCTGAGTATCACCAGGTCTCCCCACCAAGGGGAAGTGGAGTGTTTAATTTCTTGACTTCTTTATATATTTTGGATATTAGCCTCTGTTGGATGGAGGATGGTGAAGATCTTTTCTCAATTAGTAGGTGGACATTTTGCACTATTGACAATGTCCTTTGCCTTACAGAAGCTTTTCAGTTTGTAGTCCCATTTATTAGTTGTTTTTGGTTTTGATTTTGGTTCTTCAGATGGAGTTTCTCTGTGTAGCCTTGGCTGTCCTAGACTCACTTTGTAGACGAGGCTGGAGTCAAACACTGCCTCCTCAAGTGCTGGGATTTGTTGATCTTAGTGACTGAGCTGTTAGTGTTCTGTTCAGGAAAGAGAGTTCTGAGTGATTCCCCAATTTTCTTCTATTGTATTTAGTATATCTAGTTTTATGTTGAAGTCTTTGATCCACTTAGACTTGAGTTTTGTTCAGGGTGATAAATATCAATGTATTTGCTTACTTCTACATGCAGATATCCAGTTAGAACAGCACCTTTGTTGAAGATGCTTCCTTTTTTATTGTATGGCTTTGGCGTCTTTGTCAAAAATCAATTGTCTGTAGGTGTGTGAGTTTATTTCTGGGTCTTTTATTTAATTCCATTGATAAATATGTCTGTTTTTATTCCAATACCATGCACTTTTTATATTTTTGCCCTGTAGTACAACTTGAAATCATGGATGGTGATACCTCCAGAATTTCCTTTATTGTGCAGAATTGTTTTAGGTATCCTGGGGTTTTTTTTCCAAATGAAGTTGAGGATTTCTCTTTTAAGGTCTGTAAAGAATTGTCTTGGATCCCAAATTTTCCCTGTCTACAAGAAGTGCAGAGATAAAGATGGAGTAGAAATTGAGGGATTGTTCAACCTGAGACCTACTCCATTGGAGAGATCCAACCCTGACACTATTGAAACTACTATGCTATGTTTACAGACAGGAGCCTAGCATAACTGTCTTCTGAGAAGCTCCACCCAGCAGCAGATTGAAATAGATGTACAGACCCACAGCCAAACATGGGACCCAGCTCACAGAGCCTTGTGGAAGTTTGAGGAGAAGGATAGAAGGATCTAGAGAGGACAAGAATTCCACAAGAAGTCCAACAGAGTAAACTAACCTAGGCATATAAGGGCTTACAGAGACTGAAGCACTAACCAAAGAGCATGTAAGGTCTGACCCCAACACATATGTAACTGATGGGCAGCTTGGTCTTCAAGGGGATCCCCTAGCAAGTGAAGCATGGCTCTTTCTGACATGGACTTTGTTGCCTGGTATTGAATCACTTTCCTCAAGGGGGTTATCTTACTTAGCCTCAGTGAAAGAGTATTCTCTCAGTCCTGACGAGACTTGATGTGCTGAGGTGGGTTGATATGGGGTGGGGCTCTCCTTTTCTGAGAAAAATGTGAGGGGGAAGAGAAGAGGGTGGGACCAAGAGGAGAGGGGAGGGGCTACAGTTAAGGTATAAAATGAATAAATAAATTTATTTTTTTAAGGAGCCAGGAATGGTGACACTCACCTATGATTTCAGCACTTGGGGAAGCAGAGGCAGGTGAATCTCTGTGAGTTCGAGGCTAGCCTGGCCTAAAAAGTGAGTCCATGCTCAGGGACATCTCTCTTTTCCTTTAACTTTCTTTTGTAGGTAAGGAGATAGGAACTGAAAAGAAAGAAAAAGGATATAAATATAAAGAAGGAGGATAGAACAAAAGGTAGGTTATTGAATCTACTCAAGTCAAGGCATTAATTGTTACTCACAAATAAGGATATTCTTAATTCATTGATATAGAATTTTGTATATTTATGCAAAATAAATGTAATTATGATACATTGGTACAAAATTCAAATCTAAGATTATTTTCACACACATTATATAAATATATATGCATATGTGTGTATATATATGTGTGTGTGTATTCCTATTCTAATATGAGGTATTATACCCATCCAACTCAATTATAATACAAGGTTTACTTCCAATACCTTGAAAGTGGGGCTGCAGCCTATTTACGATCATTAATACAAGCTAATTGTTAGTTGAACAAATCATGGTCATATCAAATACTAGTCTAATTTTATTTTTTTCCTTTATTAATTTATTCTTGTTACATCTCAATGGTTATCCCATCCCTTGTATCCTCCCATCCTTCCCTCCCTCCCATTTTCCCCTTATTACCCTCCTCTATGACTGTTCCTGAGGGGGATTACCTCCCCCTGTATATGTTCATAGGGTATCAAGTCTCTTCTTGGTAACCTGCTGTCCTTCCTCTGAGTGCCACCAGGTCTCCTCCTCCAGGGGACATGGTCAAAGGTGAGGCACCAGAGTATGTGAGAAAGTCATATCCCACTCTCCACTCTACTGTGGAGAATGTTCTGTCCATTGGCTAGATCTGGGTATGGGTTTAAGGTTTACCGCCTGTATTGTCCTTGGCTAGTGCCTTAGTTTGAGCGGGACCCCTGTGCCCAAATCTGCCTATCATAATGTTCTACTTGTAGGTTTCTAGGACCCTCTGGATCCTTCTACTTTGCCCTTCTCCCATGCTTCTCTCATCTAGAGTCCCAATAGAATGTCCTCCCCTCTGTCTCAGTTTCCCGGTAAGTGAAGGCTTTCGTGGGACATGACCCTTGGGCTAATATGCAAATAAATGGGACCTCATGAGGCTGAGAAGCTTCTGTAAGGCAGGAGACACTGTCAAGAGAACAAAGCGACAGCCTACAGACTGGGAAAAGATCTTCACCAACCCTTCATCTGACAAAGGTCTAATATCCAAAATATATAAAGAACTCAAGAAATTAAACACCACCAAACCAAATAACCCAATTGAGAAATGGGGCTTGGAACTAAACAGAGAATTCTCAACACAGGAATATCAAATGGCTGAGAAACACTTAAAGAAATGCTCAATCTCCTTAATCATCAGGGAAATGCAAATCAAAACAACTCTGAGATTCCATCTTACTAGTCTAATTTTATCATAAGAATATATATCCTAGGTCTAAGGGATAGATATGATTTATAGCTATATAAGGTAAAATAGTTAAATAAGGTATTCAAAAACCTTAGAGACCTACAAAATATGACATTTAACGATATTTTTATTATTCTAAAGATTCTTTGACAACAGGACAATTTAATTCCTGGCAACACCCAGCCTACCTCAGAGAAGATGATGAGCATCAAAGAACCTCCTTATAGAGTTGGTTTCAAATGTGGCTTCAAATGACACTGGGCAAAATGTCCTTGTTTCTGCCACAGGCAGAATTCTGTCTAAAACTGGGTAATCTTAGATGCAGGCAGAGTCAACAGCTGAACTCTGCCAAGATAGGGTCAGCAAGTCCTCAATACTTCCTGCCTCGCAAATATGTCTGTCCGGTATATTTGGATAGAAGACCAGAGGTGATGCTCCAACATTATAGAGAGTGTTGGGTGACTGTCCAGGCAGTAAACTGTCTCAGTCATTTTTTCATTTTGGGAATTGCTAACCTGTACTTCTGGTTCACACAGGTATTTAAGTTTTATTCCTTCTCAAATCTCTGATGGGGTTGAAGACCAGATAGCTTAGTCTTACAATTAAGCTTAGTTGGTTAGGGGTCGAGATGTTTTTAGATCAAGATATATGTTTTAAGTTAATAGACATGAGATATGATAGATATTGGTTTTCATTCAAAAATTTAGACCCAACAAGATAGGAAAGATATTTACTACTAGTTTGCCAAATACAAATAGCCAAATCACTATGAATGTAACATTTATATAATTCCTGATTGTTTCATGGTTCTTCCTGGTGTATGTAGTTTATTTTATGCATATGTAATAATATAAATGTATATGTTAAAAAAAGAAACATAAATTTTAAAATGAATGAAAAAAGTGAATCCATGACAGCCAAGGCTACAAAGAAAAAACCTGTCATGAAAAACAAAACAAAAATTGTGTTGGAATTTTGATGAGAATTATATTGAATCTGAAGATTCCTCTTGGGAACATGGCCATTATTACTATGTTAAACCTATAAGCATGGGAGAGCTTTCCACCTTCTCATGTCTCCTTCAATGTCTTTCTTCAGAGACTTGAAATTTTTGTGGTACAAGGATTTCAGTTGCTTGCTTAGAGTTACATCAAGATATTTTTTATTGTTTGTGGCTATTGTGAAGGTTGTTGTTGCCCTAATTTCTTTCTAGCCCAATTATCAATTGTATAAAGGAGGGTTACTGATTTTTTGTTGTTGTTGTTAATTTTGTATCTGGTCTCATTTCTGAAGGGATTTATCACCTGTAGGATTTCTTTGATTGAATTTTTCGGGGTAACTGTATTATCTTATCATTTGTGGGTAGGGATACTTTGACTTCTTTCCCAATTTGTACCCCTTGATCTCCTTTAGGTGTCTTATTTCACTAGCTAGAACTTAAAGTACTATGTTGAATAGATATGGAAAAAGTAGAAAGCCTTGTCTTGTCCCTAATTTTAGTGAAATTGCTTTGAGTTTCTCTCCATTAAATTTTATGTTGGCAATCAGCTTGCTGTTTATTGCCACCCCCTAGTCACATGGCTAATCCATAGAAAAGTTTCTGATTCCCTGCAGGTGTGCACAGTCTCCAGTGTCTAGCCACACACCAGGACATAACACAGAGCACACAGTGTCCCAGACTGATCTGTGGGCCACAAAACACCAGCATCTGGGTTTTCCAGCTGAGTAGAGAACTCACAGCATAAGTCACAAGTAGATGTGATCCAAGATAACCCTGTTAATGCACAGAAAGTTCTCAGGTCCATGCAGGTAGGGGCACAGACTCCAGAGTCTAGCCATATGCCTGCCTGTACACAGCATCTGTGTTCTGTGTCTCTGACTGAAGTATTGGCCACAAAACACCAGTGTCTGGCTCTCCCAACCCAGAGGAGACACTACAGTGTATAATACAGGTAGAGCTGACCTCAGGTCACCCAGATAGTCCCTGGAAAGTTCCTGGATCTGACCTCAGGTAACCTGCATGATCCAAGGAAGGATTCCCTGGTCCCTTCAGGCAAGGGGTCACAGCCTATAGCTACTCACCTACAAGCTGCCTTCAACATTTAGTGAAAGATACCGGAAATTACCACACAATGCCAGAGATAGCCATATGGCTACAGGCAGCCATAGAAAATACAAACAACAAAAAGCAAAAGCAATATGGAATCTCGAAAACCCAATTATCCCAAAGCAATCAGCCCTGGACACTCAAACACAGCTAAAACACAGGAACATGACATCAGATCTTTCCTTATGAGGATAATAATGGAAAAAATGATACAGTCAAACAAATTGAGGCCCTTAGAGAGGCCATGACAGAGGCCTCTAGGGAGGAATTGAAAAAAAATCACTGGATGAAAGTCAGGAAAATGCAAATAATCATGTGATCAATCAATCAATGAAATGGTTCAAGATCTGAAGTTGAAAACAGAAACAATACTGTACTATAGAGCAACAGTAATTAAAACAACATGGTACTGGCATATCTATAGGCTGGTTGATCAATGAAATCAAATCAAAGACACAAAAATAAATCCACACACCTCTGGACACTTGATTTTTTTTACAAAGAAGCCAAATCTATACAATGGAAAAAGGATAGCATCTTCAAGAAGTGGTGCCAGTCTAACTGCCTGTCTACATGTAGAAAATGCAAGTAAATCCATATTTATCACCATGCACAAAACCCAAGTCCAAGTGAATTAAAGACTTCAGCATAAAACTAGAGACACTAAACAGGCTATAAGATCAAGTGGGGAAGAATCTGGAACACATTGGCACAGGAGAAAACTTCCTGAACAGAGCACCAACAGCCCAGGCTCTAAGGTCAACAATTAATAAATGTGACCTCATGAGGCTGAGAAGCTTCTGTAAGGCAAAGGACACTGTCAATAGAACAAAATGACAGCCCACAGACTGGGTAACAATCTTCACCAACCCTACATCTGACAAAGGGCTAATACCCAAAATATATAAAGAACTCAAAAAATTAAACACTGCCAAACCAAATAACCCAAATAAGAAATGGGGTTCAGAGATAAACAAAGAATTCTCAAGAGAGAAATACCAAATGGCTGAGAAACACTTAAAGAAATGCTCAACATCCTTAGTCATCAGAGACATGCAAATCAAAACGACTCTGAGATTCCATCTTACACCTATCAGAATGGCTAAGCTCAAAAACTCAAGTGACAGCACATGCTGGCAAGGATGTGGAGAAAGAGGAACACTCCTTCATTGTTGGTGGGAGTGCAAACTTGTAATAATTACTTTGGAAATCAATCTGGTGCTTTCTCAGAAAATTGAGAAGAATGCTACCTCAAGACCCAGCTATTTCAATCCTAGGAATATACCCAAAAGATGCTCCACCATACAACAGGGACATTTGTTCAACTATGTTCATAGCAGCCTTATTCATGATAGCCAGAATCTGGAAACAGCCTAGATGTCCCTCAACCCAAGAATCAATAAATAATCTGTGGCATATTTACACTATGAAATAGTGTAACACTCAGCCATTAAAAACAAGAAAATCTTGAAATTTGCAGGTAAATGGATGGAACTAGAAATGATCATCCTGAGTGAGTTAACCCAGACCCAGAAAGACACACATGGTATATACTCACTTATAAGTGGATATTAGCTCAAAATAGATGTCCTATGAGAGACTCCACCCTCCGGAGGATTGGGAAAGATGCTAGTACTCACAGCCAGACTCTGGACAGAGATCTGAGCGTTGTATTGAAGAATGAAGGTATGGAAGGACCCAAAGGAGGCCAAGAAGGCCAACAGATCTGTTCCCAGTGGGGCCTGCACAAACTGATGCACCCACCAAGGACAATGAATGCAGAGAACCTAGGCCTCTTGTTCAGATGTAGCCAATGGACAGCTCATTCTCCATGGTTGTAGGAACAAGGAGCAAGGACTTCCTCTGACATGAATACTGGTTCCCTTGATTTTGATCACTTCCCCTTGGTGTGTTGGCCTTTTGGGCACACAGAGGAAGGGGATGCAGGCTATCTTGATGAGACCTGATAGGCTGTGGTCAGACAATGGGGGAGTAGAGCCTTCACCCCTGTTAGAGGTCTAGAGGAGGAGAATAGTGTGGAAGAGTGAAGGGGGGTGGAAACAGGAAGATACAAGCCAGGGCATAAGAATCTGGATGTAGTGTGAATAAATTATAATAAATTTAAATTTTTCAAGTTTGGTATTTTGGTTTCCACTTATACTCCCAGCACTAAGGAGTCAGAGACAGGCCAGCCAGCCTACCTAGTCTATTTGATGAGCTTGAGACCAATGAGAGACTCTGTCTCAAAAAACAAGGTGAACAGCACCTGAGGAAAGACACCAGAAGTAGACCTCTGGTCTATACACACACATGCATGGATGTGTACCTGCCCACACAAACACCTACGTATGTATAGATACACATGTGGACACACAGGAATCGCATATGGAGTTTGTTGGGTTGCAAGTTTCTGCCTCTAGCTGGAGCTTCATTCTGAACCTCTATATGGCACCCAGGTGTTGACGTTGTAGGAAATCATCCCAAATCCTTTTGCTGTGTGCTCCATTTTATTGTGTATATTCAGGAGGGAATGAGAGGCAATTGGTTGCCTTGCCATATAACAAAGGGTTCCTTAAAAAGCAGTAACGATTTCAGATATTGGCAATACATTTTCTACACATGTCTTTTTCCAGACTTGACACATCTTCACTACTTGGGTATCTGTATTCTCTTAGCTGTGCTATATGTACAGTATAAATGTTGGATTCCCAAGCTGCTTGGAATTTCTCATTGCTTCCTTGTACATCCTCACTGGCATCCCATCAACTAGCCTGACTCAACCCTGGACAGGGTCCTGATTTGTGACTATCACTTCAGTGTTTCTTCTCTTCACACAGAGGTAGGCCCACACATACACAGCTGGGCCACAGTCATGGGATCTTTGGTGATCATGTGTGTTCTGAGAGTGAAGAATGAACAAGAGTTCAGATGTATGTTTCTAGCATTTTATCCAATTCCAAGATAAGTCAACAGAGTATTCTCCTGTTCACTCTTGGCCATGGAAAACAAGGATGCTTAATTTAGGTGAGTTTCATTTACATCTATTCTCTTGTTTCATTTAATGGGTATTTAAACCAAGTATTGCACATAGTGCTTCCTTCCCTTCCTGCTCCTTCTCCTCTCCTATCTTCTCACTCTCCCTCATCTTCTTTTTTTTTCATTTTTTCTCCTTTATTAATTTATTCTTGTTACATCTCAATGGTTATCCTATCCCTTGTATCCTCCCATTCTTCCCTCCCTCCCATTTTCCCCTTATTACCCTCCCCTATGACTGTTCCTGAGGGGGATTTCCTCCCCCTGTATATGTTCATAGGCTATCAAGTCTCTTCTTGGTAACCTGCTGTCCTTCCTCTGAGTGCCACCAGGTCTCCCCCTCCAGGGGACATGGTCAAAGGTGAGGCACCAGAGTATGTGCGAAAGTAATATCCCACTCTCCACTCTACTGTGGAGAGTGTTCTGTCCATTGGCTAGATCTGGGTAGGGGTTTAAGGTTTACCGCCTGTATTGTCCTTGGCTGGTGCTTTAGTTTGAGCGGGACCCTGTGCCCAAATCTGCCTATCACAATGTTCTACTTGTAGGTTTCTAGGACCCTCTGGATCCTTCTACTTTGCCATTCTCCCATGCCTCCTTCCCTTCTCCCTTCCTCCATGACCTTTCTCCTATCCTTTCTTTCCATCCTCCTCTTATTTCTTTTCTCTACTCTTTCTCTGCCCCTCCTCCTCTTTTCCTATCCTTTTTCCATCTTTTTTTCTGTGACTTATCTTTCTTTCTTCCTATATTTTCCTCCATCCTCCTCCTCATGTGATTCTTTTTCTGTCTCCTCTTCCTCCAACTCTCCTCCACTTTTATCTACAGCTTTTCCATTTTTCTCCTTCCTCTCTCACCCTCTTTCTATCTTTCTCCTCTCCTATCCTTCCTTCCCATCTTCTTCTTCCTCTTCATTTTTTTCCTTTTTTCCTTTGTCACTTCTTTTCCTTCTTGCCTCTATTTTCCTCCGTTTTCATCTCATTTTCCTTCTTCCTCACTATCACACCTTTTTTCTCTCCTTTTCTCTCCTCATTATTCCTTTCTTCCCTTCTCCTGTTCCTTTCGTCTCCCTTACCCTCTCTCCTTTCTCTCCCATGAGGCTCATATGCCCTTAATGAAAATATTTATACCCATTGATCATTGCCTTTCTCAGCCATCATCAAAGAGACATCTTATAGTAGATGAGAACACAGAGACCCACAACAATGTGCAGAGAATGGAAAGGATCTGGTAAAAACTGGAAAAGGTGAAAAAATAATCAAAATATAATGGACAGTGCAGAGAGTGAGAGGCTTTTGAAAATTCAGTACTAAGTGGAATATGTTCACCAAACCACTCTTCTAAGGTTTCCAGGATCTATGTGGAAGAGGGGATAGAGATATTGTAAAAACAAGAGGTGCTATATGACTCCAAGAAAAGTGGCTTCCAAACACAACAGGGCTGATTCACACATGGACTCATAGAGACTGGCAACATGCATGGGCCTACACTGGTTCAAGCTAGACATGGTCCCAGTATATAAAAGAGGAAAGTGGACATTGGCCTCAACCTCTAGCCAAGAACCTATCTGCAATTCATACCTACTAGCAAAGGAATAATTAGTTATCCCCAAAGGAGTCATATTGGGTATATTAAACACACTTGAATATAGTCCCCATGCCCAGGAGTAGTTGACCAACACAAAATGAAATCAATGGCATTTTGTAGACCTTTCATCTCAGTTTTCTTTGGTTTGTTGTTTTTTTTTTTCATTTCTTTTATTATTTAACCTTTGCTTGTATATTTTAGCTCCCATTTTTGTGTTTTTGTGAGTGTGGTATGTTTCTTGGATTTCTAGTTGGTTGTTTGCTTGCTTGTTTGCTTATTTGTTAAAGATACAGAGAGAAAGAACATCACATTGGATAGGTAAGTATGTGAGAAGGATCAGGGGAAAACATGATCAAAATATATTGTATGAAATTTTTCAATAAAAAGAAAAGATTTAACATGCTTGAAACTGAGCATTTTCAGAGATGGAAAATGCTTCTACATGCCTAGAATCCAGTAAGCCCTTAATAAATGTTTGCCTCAGTCCTTTTCTCCTCTCTACAGTCTACAACATATGTAGCTTTACTTCTGTCTGTTACAAGTTCCTTCCCCTCACAGATATTAAGTGGGGAAAGGAATTTATCCATTGAAAAGGAGAAAATGGATTCCTTGATCAAGTGACTTAGCTTCTCTAAGGTCATCTGACACCAGTTCAACCAAGAAAAGAATATTGCCAGCCTTGGAGAGCCTGTCCCAAGATTCTAGATGATGTTTCACTAGAAAGCCCAGCAAAGCCCTGTGATTCAGAGCCCTTCTAAATGTCCTCCTTCTACTGCTCTCCCTCTACTCCTTACATTAAATATCCAAGATTCATAATTATGCTTTATTCCTGGGCAGGTTCTCATCCAAGACCAAATTTACTTCACTTTGCTCTGGAACCAAAACATACCCAGCACGAATGTACTCTACATATCTACTTTCTAATGCAGCTACTCAAACCTAAAAACTTTTTTAAAATCCTAGGACAGGCCAATCCCTGACATGAGACAGATTAACAGGACCCATAGTGGAACCAGAATAGTAAGGTACCAATAAGAAGACACAAAACCCAAAGCTCAACCAAATGCCTGTTCTTAGGAGCCCAGGCTGGGTGTGAAATTCATGGGTGTCTTTTCATATGAGTAAAATATAAGAAATGTGGGTGAGCAGATGGCTAATAGAAGTTTGTCTGCATGCAGCAAAAAGAAGCTTGTAGAGTAGATAGGGAAAAAAGTATATTTTCCTACATTTTGACTCTAATTAAGAAAAGTTTAGGGAGGGATCGAAGATGGTCGTACCAATTACACACTGCCTCTGATTAGAAGGACAACCAGGTCTGCACAGTGACCTAAAGACCAAACTGAGAGCTATAAAACACCACTCTGCAGATTCCCAGGTGAGAGGTATCCACATTGTGTGGAGTATGGGTGGGTCCAACCCCTGGCTGCGCAGCTAACCCACAGAAAAACCCTGATGGACAGCCCACATTAGCCTCCATCTTGGGAAGGACTATGGGATATCTGTGCAGCTCTGGGCCCTCATCGCACAGCTCTCACCATCTCTCTCCAGGTCAGGGAGCAGACAGGCAGAGTTGAGTCCCAGCACAGGACACAATCCAAATTAGCTTCCTCCCAAAAAAGAGTGTGGGGCACTCAAGCATCTTTGGGATCTCATCTCTCTCAGCCACCCACCTTTCTCCACCCTAGCCCAGCTGGCTCACAGAGCAGATAGGCAGAGCCCTGCCATCTCAAGAGGGTTGGTGGAGCCTCTGAGCAGCTTGGAGTTCCAATTTCTCACAGCTACCCCCCAGCTGCTTACCAGCTGGGCCCATCTGTAATACAGGGCATACAGGCAGAGCTGAATCCAGGCACCAGCCACAATCCACGTTAGCCATCATCCTCAAAGCAACTTCAGGCCTTGATCTGTCTCTGCCCACCTGCCTGAAGCATACTGCTCTAAAACAGATAAGACACATAAAACAGGCTGAGCAGAGACCTGCTTGGGCCACAATCCACATTAGCTGCTACCCTGCTAGCAGCTTCTGGCTCTGATCTCTACCTGTCCACTTGCAGCTTATTAGCCTGATCCTTCTAGGTCACAGAGCAGAGATCTGTGTGGGCCGCACCCTACATTAGCTGCCATTTTCTGAGTAGCTTTCAGCTCCAATCTCTCAACCAGCCATTGGCTTACCGGCCTAGCCCAATTGGGCCACAGAGCAGACCTAAAGAGGGAATTCAAAGCAACAAAAAAAACCCACAAGCTGAGGCAATCTTAGAGTTGGTAAACATAGGTAAGAGAACAGGAACAATGGACACAAGTGACACCAACCAAATACAAGAGATGAAAGAGAGAATCTCAAGTGTGGAAGATATGATCGAAGTTATTAATACATCAGTCAAAGAAAACGTTAAAACTAAAAAGTCCCTGACACAAAACACCCAAGAAATCTAGGACACTATAAAAAGACCAAATCTAAGAATAATAGGAATAGAAGAAGACTCCAAATTCTAAGGCCCAGAAAACATTTTCAACAAAACCATAAAAGAAAAGTTCCCCAACCTAAACAAAGAAAAGTCCATAAACATACAAGAAGCCTACAGAATTCCAAATAGATTTGACCAGAAAATAAAATCCTCCCACTACATAATAATCAAAACAAATTTACAGAACAAAGAAATAATATTAAAAGCTGCAAGAGAAAATGGTCAAATCACATATAAAGGCAAACCCATCAGAATTAAACCTAACTTCTCAACAGAGACTATGAAAGCTAGAAGGGCCTGGACAGAAGTCATGCAAACATTAAGAGACCACAGATGTCAACCCAGATTACTATATCCAGAAAAGTTTTCAATCACTATAGATGGAGAGAACAAGATATTCCATGACAAAACCAAGTTAAATCAGTATTCAACCACAAATCCAGCCCTCCAGAAGGTACTAGAAGGAAAACTCCAGGTCAAAGAAGCTAACTACACCCAGGAAAACACAGGATATAAATAACTCCATATCCACAAATCCAAAACACAGAAATACACACACTCTACCACCAGCAACATCAAGAAAAGGAACAACCACTGGTCATTAATATCTCTTAACATCAATGGCCTCAATTCCCCAGTAAAAAGACACTGGTTGCAGAATGGATGCAAAAACAGAATCCATCATTCTGCTGCATACAAGAAACACATCTCTGCAATAAAGAAACACATTACCTAGTGTAAAGGATGAGAAAATTGTATTCCAAGCAAACAAATGCAAGAAGCAAGCTGGAGTAGCCATTCTTGTATCTAATAAAATAAACTTTCAACCAAAATTAACCAAAAGAGATGAGGAAGGTGACTACATCCTCATCACAGGAAAAATAATGTCAAAATGACATCTCAATTGTGAACATCTATGCCCCAAATGCAGGAGCACACAAATTCATAAAAGAAATGTCAGTAAACTTAAATCATACCTTAAACCCCATACATTAATAGTGGGAGACTTCAACACCCCTCTCTTCCCAATAAACAGAACATCAAGACAGAAACTAAATGATGAAACAAGGAAACTAATAGACATCATGAAACAAATTGATCTAACTGATAGCTACAGAACATTTCACCCAAACACAAAAGAATATACATTATTTTCAGCATCTCATGGAACCTTCTCCAAAATTGACCACATACTTGGTGACAACGAAAACCTTAACAAGCACAAGAAAATCAAAATTCTTGCATCTTATGAGACCACAATGGATTAAAGCTGGAACTCAACTGCAAAAGAAACAAAAAAGCCTATAAACTCAAGGAACTGAAAAACTCCCTACTCAATGATATCTGGGTAAGGGATGGAATAAAAAGACAAATTAAAAACTTCCTAGAATTCAATGTAACTGAAGGCACAATATACCCAAACTTATGGGACACAATAAAAGCATTGCTAAGAGGCAAGTTCACAGCACTAATTACCTTTATAAAGAAACTGAAGAGATCCCATACTAGCAACTTAACAGCACACCTGAAAGTTCTAGAACAAAAAGAAACAGACACACCCAAGAGGAGTAAATGGCTAAAAATCATCAGACTCAGGGCTGAATTCAATAAATTGGAAACATAGAAAAACAATTGAAAGAATCAACGAGAGCAAAAGCTGGTTCTTTGAGAAAACCAACAAGATTGACAAACCTGTAGCCAAACTAGCTAAAAGGCAGAGGAAGAGTATTCAAATCAACAAATTCATAACTGAAAAGGGAGACATAACAACAGACACTGAGGAAATCTAAAGAATCATCAGGTCTTACTTCAAAAGGCTATATGCAACAAAATTTGCCAACCTAAATGAAATGGACAATTTTCTTGATAGCTACCAACTACCAAAATTGGATCAAGTTCAATTGAATAGTCCTATCATACCTAAGGAAATAGAGGCAGTCTTCAAAAGTCTCCCAGAAAAAAAAGCCCAGGACCAGGTGGATTCAGCACAGAATTCTACCACACCTTCAGAGAAGAGCTAACACCAATTGTCATCAAACTATTCTGTAAAATAGAAACCAAAGGAGCATTACTAAACTCATTCTATGAGGCCACAATCACCTTGATACCCAAATCTCACAAAGACCCAACAAAGAAAGAGAATTTCAAACCAGTTTCTCTTATGAACATTGATGCAAAAATACTCAATAAAATACTTGCAAACTGAATTCAAGAACACATCAAAACCATCATTCACCATGACCAAGTAAGCTTCATCTCAGACATGCAGGGGTGGTTCAATATACAGAAATCCATCTATGTAATCTACCATATCAATAAATGAAAGAAAAAAACCAACGTGATCATCTCCTTAGATTCTGAAAAAGCATTTGACAAAATCCAACACCCATTCATTTTAAAAGTCCTGGAGAGTTTAGGGATACAAGGAACATACCTAAACATAATAAAGGCAATATACAGCAAGCTTATAGCCAACATAAAACTAAGCTGAGAGAAACTTAAATCAATTCCACTGAAATCAGAAACAGGACAAGACTGTGCATTCTCTCCACATCTCTTAATATAGTACTTGAAGTCCTAGCTAGAGCAATAAGACAACTAAAGGAGATAAAAGGGGTATGAATCAGAAAGGAAGAAGTCAAACTATCATTATTTGTGGATGATATGATAATATATGTAAGTAGCCCCAAAAAGTCTATCAAGGAACTCTTACAGCTGATAACACCTTCAGCAAAGTGGCTGGATACAAAATCAACTTTTAAAAATCAGTAGCCTCCTTGTATACAAATGACAAAGAAGCTGAGAAAGAAGTTAGGGAAACTACACCCTTCACAATAGCCACAAATAATATAAAGTATCTTGGTGCAACTCTAAGCAAGAAAGTGAAAGATTTGTATGAAAAAACTTCAAATCTCTGAAGAAAGAATTTGAAGAAGATTTTAGAAGATGGAAAGATCTCCCATGCTCATTGATCAGTAGAGTTAACATAATAAAAATGGCCATCTTACCAAAAGCAATCTGCAGATTCAATGCAAGTCCCATCAAAATACCCATACAATTCTTTACTGACCTTGAAAGATCAATTCTAAACTTTATATGAAGAAACAAAAACCCTGAATAGCTAAAACAATCCTGTACAATAAAAGATCCTCTGGAGGAATCTCCATCCTGGATCTCAAGCTGTATTATAAAGCAACAGTAATAAAAACAGCATGGTACTGGCATAGAAATAGGATGATTGATCAATGGAATCAAATTGAAGAGCCAGAAATAAACCCACATATCTATGGACACTTGATTTTTGACAGAGAAGCCAAATTTATACAAGGGGAAAAGATAGCATCTTCAACAAATGGTGCAGGTCTAACTGGATGTAGAAAAATGAAAATAGATCCATATCTATCACCCAGCACAAAACTGAAGTCCAAATGGATTAAAGACCTCAACATAAAACTAGGCATACTAAATCTGTTAAAAGGAAAAGTAGGGAAGAGCCTTGAGCTCATCGGCACAGGAGACAACTTTCTGAACAGACACCAAAAGCTCAGGCACTAAGGTCAACCATTAATAAATGGTACTTTATGAAACTGCACATCTTCTGTAAGGTGAAGGACACTGTCAAAATAAACAAATGACAGCCTACAGACTGAAAAGTTCTTCACCAACCCTACATCTGACAAAAGGTTAATATTCAAAATATATAAAGAACTCAAGAAATTAAACACTACTAAAACAAATGATCCAATTAAAAATGGGGTACAAAACTAAGCAGAGAATTCTCAACAGGAATATCACATGTGTGAGAAACACTTAAAGAAGTGCTCAATATCCCTAGTTATCAGGGAAATGCAACTCAAAATGACTCTGAAATTCCATCTTAGCTCTGTCCAAATGGCTAAAATCAAAAACTCAGTTGACAGCACATGCAGGTGAGTATGTGGAGAAAGGGGAACACTCCTCCATTGCTGGTGGGAGTACAAACTTGTACGACCACTGTGGAAATAATTCTGGAGCTTTCTCGGGAAATTGAGAATAATTCTACCTCAAGACTCAGCCATACCACTCCTGGGAATATACCTGAAAGATGTCCCATCATATAACAAGTACATTTGCTCAACTATGTTCATAGCAGCCTTACTTGTAATAGCCAGAGTCTGGATATTCCTGAACTGAAGAATACATAAAAAAAAAAAAACCTGTGGTACATTTACTCAATGGAATTCTCCTCAGTTATTAAAAACAAGGAAATCTTGAAATTTGCAGGCAAATGGATGGAACAAGAAAAGATAATCCTGAGTGAGGTAATTCAGACCCAGAAAGGCACACATTGTATATACTCGCTCATAAGCAGATATTAGCCATATAATACAGGATAGCTGCATGACAATACAGAAACTGAAACATCAGCCAAGGGCCATGTATGATGTGGACCTAGAACCTCTGCTCAGATATAGTAGCACGGTCTCCTTGTGTGTCACACAATGTGGAGAATAGGTACTACTTCAGACATGTACTCTGGCCACTGAACTTCAATCATTTCCCCCTGGGAGAGCGGCCTTGCCAGGCTACAGGGGAAGAGATTACAGGTAGTACAGATGCGACTTGACGGGCTGAGGTCAGATGTTAGTGGAGGAGGGTTCCCTTTTCTGAGGACTAGGGGAGGGAGGAAGAGGGGATGAAGGAAGGAGGGGGATCGGGATGAGATGAGAGGGGATACAATTGGAATGTGAAGAATTTAAACCACAGAACAAGCAGGTAACTTATATTGCTAATCCGACTATATGGGAATAGCTCTGAGACTGGCTGAGACATGAATGTCTAGGCATAGACAATGCTTCTTGTTGGCTACAGAGCATCTATGAATTATTATTTGATGCCATTCTTAGTATGGCATGAATGAAGATTTATAAATGTATTTTTTCTGCCCATACAAAGAGCAGAAAACCAGCCTTAATTGTTCTGTGCATTACACATACCTTATACATTTATAATTTTAGGACTGTATAATGCTTGTGAAAATCTATGTTTTCAGAACAAAAGAACCAGACATTGACTTTGGATCAGACCTGACAGGATTCATTCCTCTCAGCATGCTGAACACTGACATCCTGTATCCTTCATGTTCCAGCACCAAGTGCTTCAATTACTGTTCATCACCAGAACAAGACAGCTCCCGAGACACCTTCGAAGAAAGCTTCCAATCCCAATTGGTCCAGCATTTCAGACTGTCCCAGCCAGGACTCTAATTCAGACTGGAATTTCTCAACATTTAGAAATTGGACAACAAATGTGATTCCTAGCTTGTTTAACCATTTCTCCAATTTTATTTGGGCCCCTACAAAGGTATCATTTGTCCCAAATCAGCCGGAAGAAACCTTAAGAAAATGAGGTCCCATTTCCTTTAAGGGGGTCTGGGTAGGTTTTTGGTTGCTTTCTTGGGCTATAGAGGATTATTTTCTATAGGAGTTAGTTATAAGTTATTATTTGTCTTACTTAGAGAGAAAACAAGGTTGGACTCCGGGATGCCTCTCTTTTCCTTTATCTCCCAATCTTAGGTTTGGAGATATGGGTTGAAAAGAAAGAAGAGGGAACATAGAAATATGTAGGGGAGATAGAACAAAAAGTAGATTAATGCCTCAATTGTCACTCACAAGGTTGTTTTTGATTCACTGGCATAGAATTTTGTATATCAGTGTAAAATAAGTTTAATTTTAGATACAGTGGTATAGAATTCAAATTTAAGATGATTCTTCACACATTAAATATATTTCTACTCTGAAATAACTCAATTATAATACAAGGTTTACTTCCAATACTTTGAAAGTGCTATTGCAGGCTGTTTAGGATAAATAAGTTATACAAGTTAATTGTTAGTTGATCAAATCATGGTCATATCAATTACTAGTCTAATTTTATCACAATAATAAACATCTTAGGCACAACAGATAGGTATAATTCTATAGAAAGGTAAGGTAAAATGATTAGATAAGGTCTTCAAAAACCTCAGAGACATACATAATATGGCATTTTAAAATGTTTTTGTTATTTTAAAGATACACTGACAATGAGACAGGTTAACTTCTGGTAACACCCAGCCTACTTCAAAGAGGACGATGAGCATCAAAGAACCTCCTTATGGAGATGGCTTCAAAAGTGGCAAACAAGCCACTGAGGAAAATGTACTTGTTTGTACCACAGACAGAATTCTGCCTAAAAAAGGGCAAGCTTGGATTCAGGCAGAGACAATGGCCAAACTCTGCCAAGATAGGGTAAGCAAGTCCTCAATAGTTCCTGCCTCACAAATGTGTCTGTCAGATATATTGGTCCAAAAGGCTGAAGATGATGCTCCAAAGTTATAGAGAGTTTTGGTGACTTCTCAGGTAGCAAATTGTATCTGTCATCTTCTTATTTGGAAAGCTACTAACCTGCACTCCCTGCATAGGCAGGTAACAAAGTTTTATTTGTTTTCAAGTCTATGATGGAGTTGAAGACCAGGTAGCTTAGTTTTAAAATGAAGCTTAGTTATTTAGGGGTTAAGATGTTTTAGGTCTAGATAAATGTTTTAAGTTGATAATGATGAGATGTGATGGAGATTGATTTACATTCAGAATTTGGGATGCACCAAGATAGGAAAGATGTTTTCTTCAAGGCTGTCAAATACAAATAGCCAAAACACTAAGAATGTAACATTTCTGTAACTCCTGATTGTGCCATGGTTCTTTTTGCTATAGGTAGTTTATTGTATATATGTGTAATAATATAAATATATATGTAAAAAGTAAAAATGTTTAATTTTTAAAAAAGCAAAAAGAAAGAAAGAAAATGGCACCCCCCCCAAAAAAGAAAAGTTTAGTTTATAACCTAAGGCAATGATTGATTTAAAGCTGATGGATAGGCAGGTAGCTAAGTGATAAGCAAGTAGGTAGACAGACTGATGTTTGGAGGTGAGAAGAAAAAGTGAAATGTTGTAATTACAATATCAAAAATAGAGTAAATAATTTTTTAAAAGAAAAGAAAGCAGAGCACAGTATTACATAGTTGCAATGCTGTTCCTGAGCAGGGAATGACAGCAAAATTCCTGGGATACACTGGTCAGCCAGACTAGCAAATTTGGTAAGCCCCATGCCAAAAGATATGCATTGTCCAATTAAGATATATGCCATTCTGAGGAACAACGCTTCAAGTTAATCTTTGGCCTACACACGTAAGTGTGTGTGTGTGTGTGTGTGTGTGTGTGTGTGTGTGTGTGTGTGTGTGATGTACAAATGTTTATACAAGAACAACCGTATATACAGCACCCAGTTTTATGGATACAATACCTTGGGGCAAATATTTTTATATATCATAACCCAATTTTGGCTTACTATAATGGTTGACTGTACTCTTCTTTCTCTATATGGTGTGGGGTCCTTTAGCCTTTCCTCATTTTGTGGGAATTGGAGGTTTAAGAACGTACTGAGTTGCCGCTATGGCACTTGCCTTCGTTTTTGAGGCACATGTCCCCTTCTGGATAGCTTGAACCCATATTATATTAACTTGTTTATTCTGCCTTCTTAGTCCACTCAAGTTCTTTGACACATCTAAGCTCCATACCCAAAGAAATTATCTCAAATAAGCATCATAGCATCTCTATTGAGAGTATCAGTGTCTTAACTGTCCTAGATATGCAGTCTGGGATGCCAGCCTGCTAAGTACATTGCAGATAGGTTTCTTAATCTTAACTATCCCAATCTAGAAACTTCCTCACAGGCATGATCAGATGCTTGTCTCCTAGATGATTCTAGAACCTATGAACCTGACAATAAGACTAACCATCACAAAGAACATTCCAGGTTCAAACTATGGCAGAAGCACTGCCTTAGGGAGAAGAGGCCACCTGGATACAAAGATATATTGACATGAGTCATCGGATTATAAAGAACTTTAAATGACAGGATATAACATCACAGCTGTAGAGCAAGCTGCAGGAATTGATTTGTGATATTATGTAAATGAAAAGAAGTGTTGGAACATAATTTTATTCCCAAGTTGGCACAGTGTACTTCCGTTCTGTTTATCAGTCCAGTGCCTGACTGATGGGTAAGCTGTAAAGAGGTGGGAAGAACGGCAGAGGGTATTCCTGGTGGGCTCCTCAGTTTCTGTAAGATCAAAGTGACTTGGAAATTACACTACTTGTTAATTTCCTTTTGTTTCTCTTCCTTCTTTTTTTATTCCTCTCTCATCTGTTATTTTTCATCTATCTTCTAATGTTTATCTACCTTTTAAATATTAATCTATTATTTATTCATAATCTTTATATATGTCATCTACTCTTTATTATCTATCTATATATAGTCCTATCATCTATCTATTGTCAGATGTATGTGCGTGTGTGTATCATTGTTGTATACAAATATGCATGCATATGTGAGGATACTATGCCTATGTATGCGTGCGTGCGTGCGTGCATGCGTGCGTGCGTGCGTGTGTGTGTGTGTATGAAGTTGATGCTGGGTATCTTCCTCTCCTTCTCTACCATATTTTTGACACATAGTCTCACATTGAACCCAAAGCTCACCATTTTTGTTAGAGTGCCTATCATGCAAGCCCCCATGTTCCTCTCTCCCACTCACTGAATACTGGTGCTGCGATATCCAACTTTCATGCAATGCATCCTGGGTATCCAAACACAAGTCTTTATACTTACACAGCAAACACCGTTTCCAGTAAAGAAACTGTTAATGCCATTAGTGAGAAACTAAAAACAAGAGGATAATAGAAAAGTTTCTTGCCAAGAAATTATTGCTCTAATGGTCTTCTGGTCCTGTGTCTTAGTTAGGGCAACACCATGAACAAAAGCAATTTGGGGAGGAAAGGGTTTATTTGGCATATGCTTCCACATCACTGTTTATCATCAAAGGAAGTCAGGTCAGATGCTCAAACAATGCAAGGACCTAGAGGTAAAAGCTGATGCAGAGGCCATTGAGGGGTGTTGCTTACTGGCTTGCTCCCCGTGGCATGCTCAGCCTGCATTCTTATAGAACCCAGCACCACTAGCCCAGGGATAGCACCACCGCAAAGGGCTGGGCCCTCCCATATCTATCACTAATTAAGAAAATGCCCCACAGGCTTACCTACAGCCTGATCTAATTGAATCACTTTATCAATTTAGGGTCCCTCCTCTCAAATGACTTTAGTTTATGTCAAGTTGACATCATCTATCCAACACACACTAGTAGTATTGACTTTCTTCAGGTATAAAGACCAAGTAACCAGGACTAGGTAAATGACTCAGTAGGTAAGTTCTTGCCATGAATGTATTAGGACCTGAATTCGATCCCCAGAGTCCACATAAAAAGCTAGGTGTGTTTAATCCCAGGACAGGGAGGCAGAGACATGAAGATCGCTGGTTCACTGCTCAGTTGACTAGTCTAGCCCATGTGGTATATCCCATGGCAGTGAGAAACTGTTTCTTAAAAATAAAACAAAACAAGGTAGGCAGCTTCTGAGTAACAACATCCAAGTATGCATGTGCTCGCGCGCACACACACACACACACACACACACACACACACACACACACACACCAAAGATAAATAGTCAAGTTACCTAGTGTCAAGCGACCTCGAGGAAATATGAGGATCAGAGATCTGCATATTTAAAATATGGTTGTTGTTATTAAAGTAAGAAATGTGAAATTTGAAAATGGCCTGATTGACAGTGTAAGTAACCTCAGTCCTACATGTAAGGCTGCTTCAGGATGCTGATGCTCTAACCCAGAATCCTCACAAAAGAACCAGAGAGTAGAAAGATTGGAAATGGCATAGGCGTGGAAAAACTATACAGGAAGAAATCACACTGGGAATAGAGCTTGTTGGAGAAAATTCTTAGTGCGTTGAACCACATGTGGGTGGCTCTGCAAATAGTTACTATTTTAGAGAGTTTGAAAGGTTAAGGGTAATTCATTCACAGCTTGTGCTTCATATTAAAAGCTTCATATTAAACATGCATTAAATATAGTTTGTTCAATTAAAAGCAAAAGGAAGAAAAGTTTTCATAAGCTAAGGGCTGGGAAACACACCAGCATCTAAAGGCTGGTAGGGGACATGTTCCCTGCTGTCAGCATCACATCCACCCCCAGGAGAAAAACCATTTGAGCCTGAGGCTTTTTTAATTTTTTAATTTAATCACTTTACAGCCTAATCTCAGTCCCTGCCCTTTTTTCTCCAAGCCCCACCCTCACACACCCCTCTCCCCATTTTCTTCTCTCCTCAGAGAAGGAGAGGCCTCCAAGGGGAACCAAGCCACCCTGGCACCTCAAGTCACAGTAGGACTAAGTGCATCCTCTCTCACTGAGGCCTGACAAGGCAGCCCAGATAGCGGAAAGAGATCCAGTAGCAGGTAACAGTGTCAGAGACAGCCCCTACTCCCATTGTTAGGGGACCCACATGATGACCAAGATACACATCTGCTACATATGTGCAAAGGGTCTAGGTGCATCCCATGCATGCTCTTTGGTTGGTGGTTCAGTCTATGTGAAGCCCCTACAGACCCAGGTTAGTTGACTCTATAGGTCTTCTAGGCCTGAAGCTTTTAAATTGTCACCCCTTGCTTTGAGGTTGTGCCTTGCTTTAGATCTTGGACCTTATGTTAATGAGGGAGCATATGGAGAGGGTGATGGATAGAGAGAGGCTGATGGATACCATGCAAAGGAACTGATAGTTTCCTGGGTACCAAGAAGAAAACTTTCACTCAACTTCCATTTTCCCTGTCTGGCATTAACAGTCTCCACTCTGCTTTGGGACAGTCCAAATCATACCTGTGGGCATCCATCCTAATTTTTTTTCACATTCATGTTAAAAATAACACTGTTGAGATACTCTGACTCCATGGTGTATTGTTTGTTTTTTGTTTGTTACTATAATGAAATGCATAAAGCAGGTTAACTTTATAAGGAAAAGAAGTTCATTTAGTCCATAGTTTTGGAGTATGTAGCAATAGGACTGGCTCTTGAAGGGCCCATGGCACTTGGGAAAAATGTAACCAGAAAAAAATGTGTCAAAATAGGAAGCCAGAGAAGCTGGGGCTCCTTTAGTCCCCTTGGAGGGCACACTCCCCATGACATAACTTCCTTCCACTATGCTTCATCTCTTAAATGTACCACCACCTCCCAACCTTGCAACACTGAGAATCTAATTACTGACATGAAAAACTTTGTGGGATATATTTAAACCATATCCACATACCACAGTAATTACCTGCTAACTAACTGCTGGACCATTTTACTGAGGTGAGTGTCTGCCATTGCTGCTGCTTGCTATTCCCTCTTACATCTTGCAATGTAAATAAGCATATTTCCCAGCTTCTCTTGCAGCCACATGTGCCTGTGGGGCAATAAAAACTAATAATATAAGATAAGGGGTGGAGAGGAAGAGAAAACTATGCTGCATCCTTTGGTATGTGATGTACTGGGCTTTTCTGAAGCCATAGGAAACACATTCTGGTTGGGATGGGCATTCCCAGAGCCATAAACTTGGAGAAGAAATAGAACTAGGACTGTCAGAATACTGTACTTCCTGTGAGCTCACATCTAGTTTCCAACTTGCTGGAGTGCTTTAAGGAGGTACAGTGAACCTTGTTGCAATTCAGGTGTTTCAGATACACCTCCAAAACCTATGTATTAAATGGTAGTATGTTGGGGGATAATACAATTTTTGAGAAGTAGGGATCTTACTGAATGTCTTTTGGGTCAATATAGGTGTGCCCTTGCAGATGGCGGGAACCTTGGTTCCCTTCACTTACCCCCTTTGACTCCTGAAGTGTGTGGTTCTGCTTTACTATGTCCTCCCACTACACTCGCTCCTCACCACAAGCCAAAATCAAGGGTATGGTGGATATAGGTTGTGATTGGGTCACCCAACACAC
Organism: Acomys minous; assembly: GCF_964271855.1. Classification (NCBI taxonomy): domain Eukaryota; kingdom Metazoa; phylum Chordata; class Mammalia; order Rodentia; family Muridae; genus Acomys; species Acomys minous. Next base: position 120,409,245 of record NC_140488.1, on the reverse strand, counting down.
ACATTTTCTCCTTATAAAGTAGTTTTATTGGGTATTTTACTATAGTTATAGAAAGCTGGCCTACACACTTTTTAGTCAGAGGTGGAAAAAATAAAGGAATCAGGCTAAACAGGCTTCAGGCTCAATTCCAGCACTGAGCCTCTGTCATGCACTTGTGGCTTGGCTTCGGTTTCCAGAAGCTCTTCTGATCATTCAACCAAGTGCCATAGCACACTTCCATACAGATACAGCTTCCCCAGGGCACTTTGAAACGCAGTGAGCCCTCAAATATCGTAGGGCCTGTCTGCATGGGAGGAGCTAAGCACCTGTGATCAAGAAACACTCAGAAGAGCACATCCTACGGAATACATAGACATTTCATTTTCTTACTATAATTCCCTGAGCAATATTGTACAACAGCTATTAGCACAGGCTTCATATTACATTAGGTAGTAGAAGTAATCTAGATACAATTCATGGCAAACAAGAGCATGAACATGGGTTTTTACACACTTTACACTAGTGTTTAGAAGGCACTTGAGCATCCGTAGGGCCTTGTGAACACTAAGGTATATGTGCACACTGTCTTGTGTTCCCTATAGTAGCTCTAGACAAGATGAAGAGCTCAGTTTCCCCTGAAAGACACAAAATGAAGCAGCCATGTGTGCAAAATATAAAACATGAGAGGTAGAGCTGGAGTCATCATCCACCGTCTGAACTATGCACTTTGTTCTCATTCCTTCCCACTATAACATAACCAGTTCCTAAAACATTTAACCACCATAGTCAGTTGCCTTTCGAGTTCTTAAGCATTAATAATCTGGAAGAATACAGTTAATATTTTTTTCTCTCAGTGTTTTTGTAAACTATGATAATTTTTTAAAGACATCAGCTCCCCAAAGTATATTCCCAAAACCTTCTAGAGGCATGGAATTTTTTTTGTCAAAGCTTGAGTTTACACATATTGAATAAAATAGCCAATGAAGACCACCGGTTAAGAGCTAATATTGAGGGCAGGCAGTGGTGATGCAAATCTTTAATCCCAGCACTCAGGAAGCAGAGGCAGGCGGATCTCTGAGTTTAAGGACAGCCTGGTCTATGTAGTGAGTTCCAGGATAGCCAAGGTGATATTGAAAAACCTTATCTTAAAAACTGAAACCAAACCAAACCAGACAAAAAGCAAAACAACAACAACAGCAACAAAAACCAAGGCACAAGAATTAATACTAAGAACTGGCAATATAGTTCAGTACGTAAAGATGGCTTCCAACAAGTTTCATGATCTGAGTTTGAAATTTAGGATTTACATGATGGAAGGAAAAGACCAACTCCACAACTTGTCCTCTAGCATACACACCACTAGAAAGTGCTGGAATGTACACACACACACACACACACACCAAACTAAATAAATGTTTTTTAATTAGGAATTAGTATCAACATCAATATGGTAGCACACGCCTGTATCCCAGCACTCAAGAAACTGAAACAGAAGAATGGCAGCCATAAGTTTGAGGCCAGACTGGGCTATGGAAGTACCCAGCCAGCCCCAGCTACACAAGAAGACTCACTTAAAAGAAACCCAAAATGAAAAATAAAAAAAGACTTAACACTGTAGAAATGTGTGAATGAGGTCTCAGCTATAAGTGTCATTTTGTCTGACTCATTTCTTCATTAAATAACATCCAGATAAACGTTTGATTGACTTTCTCACACATCTCAATCATTCCAACACATTTCCCAAACCTATTGGCACCTTACAGAGCTGTGCCAGACACAAACAGTATTTTTCCACAGTAAACTCAAATCCATGGCTTTCTACTGAGGCCTTCATTGCTTTTGTCAGGATATGAGTGGTGCATGTCTATACATAGTTGCATGTGTGTAGATGTACTTTTGTCTGCAGGTATACATATACATGTGCTCAAATACACATGAAGGCCCAAAATTGATGTTGGGGGTCTTCCTCAGTCATCTTCCACTTTACTTGGAAACGTAATATCTCTTAAGGTAACCCAGAAGTCCCTGGACAGCTAACTAGCTAGCTTGCTGCAGGGATACCCTGACTCTGCCTCCTGAGTGCTGTGATCACTAGGATCTCTATGCCTGCTCAGTCTTTTGGTATGAGTTCTGGAGCTCTGAACTCCAGTACCCATATTTGTGTGCCAAGCACTTTATCTGCTGAGCATCTCCCTAGCCCCTGTGGTCTTCATTTGCTTGTTTTACAATGAGAAAGTGTTTTAACTGTTTTTATTAAGAACAAAATTCTATTCAATGTATTTGATCGTGTGTTTCCCCTCCCAGATCCAGATCTTCCTCACCTCCCTACTCACTCAACTTTTAAGTTTTTTTGTGTTTTCCTGTCTTTAAAAGAAGCAAAACTAAACAACACACACACACACACACACACACACACACACACACGACAAAACAAAAATCAAAATAAACTGGCAAAAGACCAATAAGACCAAAAAATGCCTAAATAAAAGCAAAATGAGACAAAAAGTCTACAAAAAATGAGTTTATTTTGTGTTAACCAAGTACTCCTGGGCATGAGGCTGGTTCTGAGGTGAGGTTAATATACCCAGTGAGATTTCACTTGAGAAAAGTAATTTGTCCTTTTACAGACAGCTTCTTAGAGGTACAAGCCCATGTACACTTTCCCCCTCAAAATTCTGGGATCTTGTCTTCTTTTTAAAGAATCAAATGGATTGCGTTTTGTATTTATCTATGTGTGTGGACATATGTGTGTACATGCCCTCACTGTACCCATTGAAGTCAGAGTACAGACAGCAGAGGAATCCCTGAGTGAACTCCTGAGTGAAAATGTACTGTTGACATGAGACAGCCATGTCAAGGCTTCCAAGGCCTTGGACACATAGAAAATCAGGAAAGCCATTCCCTGTAGGGACCAAGCTCAAGTTTTCCTCAGGGTTCTAAGTGCAAGTGACCAGTATATACAAAATGGGTAACTCTAGCTTCCTTCTTCTCCTTGATGTTTACAGCCTGAGACTGCAGACCTATGGGGACCTCCTCCTGCTGAAATTACCTAACCCCTACCCCTGTGCTGTACCTAATAAACATACTAAGGTTCCAAGTTGCCAGTGTTGGTAGTGCCATTCTATGAGAGTGAGCACCCCCTACACACACATCTGACCCCATCTTTTCTCTACATGTATCTATGCATTTGTCCTTTCTCCATTACCTCACTCCTCCTAATCATGGTTCCAGGGCCCAAACCATGCAGGACACAGTATCAGATATCAACTTACAAGAGACAGTTATCTCCCACAATGTGGGTTCTGGAACCCAGGCTCATATCACTAAGCCTGGCAGCAAGTGACTTTACCCACTGGGCTTCCTGGCATGGATTTTTTTTAACAAAATACAAGTGGGAGAAATGTGGCATTCAGCAGTGTCCCTGCTGTGCAAGCTGGAGGATCTGAGCTCAAGTCCTTAAGATTCACATAAAAGCACATAAAAGCTGGACACAACAGAGGGTGTCTATAATACCTGCTCTGGGAGATCAGAAACATCCAGACTCCCAGAGCTCACTGGACAGCCAATGTAGCCACACCAGTGATGAACTCCAGGTTCAGTGATAGGCCTGTCTCAAAATTAAGATGGAGAGGGAGCAATTGAGATAAACATCTGACATCAACCTCTGGCGCGCGTGCGCGGGGGCACACGGGCACACACACACACACACACACACACACACACACACACACACACACACGGGATGAGGAAAGGGAAGTAGGGGGAAGCAGGAATGAAGGAAAAGAAGAGAAAGAGATAGACAAACATAGGGAGAGAAGAAACAAGAATAGAGGAGCATGCAGGCAGGGAAACAAAGAGGAGACACAGAGCAGTCAGGAAAAAGCCCCCTCACACCTGGGGTTCCCACTACCTTCAAAGTGAGCTTGGCCCACACGTGGGAGAACCCAGCATCACCACAACTGCCCGGAAAGTTGCCAAGCAAAAAGAAAAACAATCACAGAGTAACGAGCATATGAGCCTTTTTTGCCTCTTCCAAGGAATCAAACAGTGACTCAGAACAGTGCGTAGAAATCAAAGACGGCTGCTTCAAAGCTTCTGCAAAGATGAAAAGAGGACAGAAAGCAGCATGACTAACAGCAGCAGGCGGAGCCAAGATGAAGCCCACTCCATCATTATCTCCTGAAAGTCAGCTTCGACTTTGAAAATCCACTCAGAGATTTGTACAGGGAGCTTTATGGAAAGTTCCATCGCAGACACACAAATGAAGCATCTTAGGTAAGGAGAGGTGGAAAGTAAAACTTCACTTACAAAAAGCTTCCAGATCAATACATGCCCTGACTCCTAAGAAAGATGGTTTTCCACTATGTCATGTGGCTTAAGCTCAATTTTAGGTGATAGTCCCAGAGTTAAATCAGAGAAAAATGACTCTCAAGTTAATATATACCCTGGCTTCCCTTTCTAAAAATGACTTTTCTGCCAAGTATGGAAAAGGAATAAATGTTAGTCCTAGATTTTTTTAAATATTTAGGATTGACAGTGGGCTTCGATATAAAACTAGTGAAATGACCTCTCTCTCCATCATAAAATATTTCTCCCTGGCACTCATGTTTTCTGGCACACACACACACACACACACACACACACACACACACACACACACACACACACGGAGGGGGGAAAGAGGGAGAGGGAGAAAGAGAGATTGGGTGTGTGGATGTTACTGCAGAGAGAGTTCTACCAGCTCTACATGTGACAGAACTCCGTACCATTCATGGAAACTTGAGTAGATGTACTTAGTGATCGATGCAAGTTATTAGGCCTCTCACAAAACAGAGGGGAGGCCTGGTGGCACTCAGAGGAAGAATAGCAGGCCACCAAGAAAAGACTTGATAACCTACGAGCATATACAGGAGGAGGAGGTCCCCCTCAGTCACAGTCATAGGGGAGGAGAGTAAGGGGAAAATGGGAGGAAAGGAGGAATGGGAGGATACAAGAGGTAACATAACAATTGAGATCTAATATGAATAAATTAATAAAATATATTTTAAAGAACAGAAACTGCAAGAACAGAGGTATGTTGCTCCAATGACATAAGGGCACATCGCCTGAAATATGGGGGTCCATCTTCTTTGCTTTGGGAGTCTCATAAACACTCTATTCTAAAACAATACTCACGACGAAGGAGAAACCTTCTTGGAATATTTCTAGAACTCTGTAGTTCAAGCTGGCTATGAAGGAATATGTCAGTAAATAGCCTAGCACACAGTAGAGCTGGGGCAATGGCTCAGAAGAGGAAACACTTGTAGCACAAGCATAAGGTGCCAAGTTCAGATCTCCACAACCCACTAAAAAAGCAGGGCAAGTGTGGCAACAGCCTGCAATCTGAACATCACAGAGGAGACAGAAGCAAGAGATCCTTGAGGCAAGTTGACTACATAGACCAGCCAGAACTGGACACCTCAAGGTTCAGCAAGAGGTTCTACCTCAACAATTACAATGTAAAGCAATAAAAATACTCACTGTCCACTTTGAGCATCCATGAACTTGGATGCACACATGTAGGTGCCCTCACAATCCAAACATGAATACACTAATGTACACCACACACACACACACACACAAATATAAAAGTGAAGTAATTTAAATGTACATTATACAGTGCTTGAACAGAAGAATTTAACAAGAACCGATTTAAAGTGATTTCTTTAAGAAAAAAGAAAGAAAAGGAAAGGAAAGAAGAAAGGAAAGAAATTTGATGTTCTTTTATAAGAGTTAATGGTAAAACATGTATTTTTAATCTGACAGTCTTCTTGATTTTTTACCCATGTATTAAATCCTCCCACTGCCTTGGGGAACCACAGCCTCCAGGCTCCTAAGGACACCTTCACATTACTTCAGTGGACTGAAGTTTCCTGTGTTTGGTATTTGATTCTTACACAATTTACACAGAATATTACACACACACACACACACACACACACACACACACACACGAACACACACACACATGTGCACATGGTGCATATGAAGATCCGAAGCTGTTAGGAAAATGTCTGTTCTTCTTGACAATGTTCTGTGTCCTGTCAAGTCACATGAACACTTACTCTATGGCGATACATAACTGGTACCCACATTTACCTTTTTTCTGATTTGATTAGATTACAAGTAAACATGCAAGGAAGAAAAGAAAGCTATGTGTATGTCACTAAATTATTCTCACTTTATTAATGCATTTTATAGCATGATAGTTGGTTATTTCTATAAAGGACACCAAGCTCACCCAACCTAAATCATTACTGCTTCAGAAAAACTACATAGACCCTTGTTTTACACCTATTGTTTTGTTCTATGACAATTTTACATATTTATACAATACATTATGATTATTCTTATCCCCCACCCTCTCTTTTGTCTCCCTTACCCCTATAATGCTTTCCTAAAAACTTCATTCCTGGATTCATAGCTTTTTGTTTTGTGACCCACTGAATTTAAATAGGGCCATCTGTGTGCCCATGGGTTTGGAGTTATTCACTGGAGCCCATTGGGCTCATGGGTAGTAGACAACTAAAGCAATAACTCCCCCTCTCCTGGAATCTATCAATAGTCAATAATTCAGTGGGGAGAGGTAGAGTCCCCTGGGGTCCTCCCCATCCACTGGCTGGATTTTTAATGCAACCCGCTGAACAGAAACAGATGGTGTATGATGTGCCTAATTAGATAACGAGGACAGAATCTTACTCCCTCAACAAAGCTGTCTTTGGCTGAGGCGTGCTACACAGCACGTACACCAGCCATAAAAATGAGTCTGCTAAGCAGGGCATCCCCCCTTGATATCATCAATCAAGTCAGTTCTCATTCCTTCCCTTGTCTCTCCTCTGCCCCTGGGCTACATCTTCCTGTTTTTATGCACATTGACAAATATGAACAAAGATGGAAAGATGCCAGAAGTTAGTCACTAGCTCTTAAATCAACATAAGAATACCTGGAAATCTGAAAACTTTCCCAAGTGAACATGCTTTTACTAACAATAAAATGTGGGGACTTGGAGGGTGTAGAATGTATTTGTTGTGCATATTACAGTTGTACATAACTAAGAGGATTAATACTGAGTGACCACATCAACATCTCAAACCAACTTTTGAGTTCCATTTATCTCTATATATAAAAACACACCAGAAACGCTGCCTGGGGTTATCAATGTTAGGTATAATCCTTATGTTCATCACCCAACCCCTTCCCAAAATACAAAGACTCGGAAAGTGCAATAGAGAAGCACATCTAATTTTCTACAACAAGGTCCATACTGATAATTAGAGGAGAAAGCATTGGTCCCTACAGTCTGCATCACTATGTGCTTACTAGGAACGAAAAGATATGTATTCTCAGCCACAAACTTTTTTTTTTGTCCTCACACTGAGAAAGGACGAGAACAAGAACTTCACTAACTTCAGGTAACTGGTATCAGTGATTAACCAACAAAAGCTGGCCATATGTTTTTAACGAAAATATCGCCATAGGATCCTATGTTTAAGTACTTGGTCCTCAGTAGGTGACACTGGGAAGGACTAAGACATATGGCTTTGGTAGAGGAGGAGCATTAATAGAGGCAGATTTTGAGGTTTCATTAACTTCCTAGGTTGTAGTGCTTTTTATGGATGGGGAATATCCAGTTTGGTCTTGTTGCTTATGACTGATGAATCCTTCCCTCCCCGTGTTCTGTTCGTTGTTCAGATAGAGCACAAAGAAGGAAGGTAGCATGAGTTAATCATCCTATTAATCCCAGCCTCCCAGAACATTGCTCAGCATAAATAGTATTCAGGTAAGTGCTATCTGTGGTTAGCCAGCAGAAGCTGCCTGTGATGGTTTGAATAAGAATAGCCCCACAAGCTCATATGTTTGAATACTTGGCCCCTAGTTGGTAGAGCTGTTTGGGAAGAATTAGGAGATGTTGCCTTGTTGGAAGAGATGTTGCCTTGTTGGAGATGTGTCATTGGACTTGGAGGTTTCAAAACCCCAAATACACTATTCCCCATTAGCTCACACTGCCTGTGTTTGTGGATCAAGATGTAAGCTCTCAGGTACTGCTCCAGTGCCTTGCCTGGTTGCCCGCTGCCATGCTTCCCACAATAATGGTCATGGATTCTAACCCTCTGAAACTGTAGCCCCCCAACAATTTGAGTCCTCTGAACTGTAAGCCCCCAATAAATTTTTCTTCAATAAATTGCCTTGGTCATAGAATCTTATCGCAGCAAAAAAATTAACTAAGACAGGGACTGTTGTTTTCTTCACCTATAGTATTTATGGGTACCTTGAAGCCCTTACCGTCCTCCCCCGTGCAGTCTCCTCTCAAACACATACAAACTCCAGGATGAATACCCAGGTCAGCTGTGTTTGCCTAGGTAGGACAATCAACTATGATCAGGGTTTCATTGTACCAAGTGGTAAAAATGGATTGCAGTGCATGCCCAAAGATAAGGCTTGAACTTATTTCGTCTGTTCCATGTCTTATGATTGCCAATGGTATTCCTCTCCAATTCAAAGAGGATAAAGCCACAGTGCTGTGTAACTGTTGAAGTCCACAGATCTCTGAATGTAAATGAGCAGAGCAATGATTTAGCAAAACTTAAATTCAACACAGCCTGCTCACTTCAAAATCAAGTAATATCATAGGTGTAGAGACTCCTAACTACAAGGGCTTTCCAGGACTGAGTCCTTGTAGGAGGAAGAAGAGGAAAGCATTCATGAGTTGTTCGGGGCTTCTCTTGAGGAACAGAACTGATAGAATGAACTTATATTACAAAGGGATTTACTAGATTGGCTTACACCGTTTGGCTGGAAAAGTCAAGTATGCTGTAGGTGCTGCAAACTTACCAGCTGCTCAGTCTACGAGTCTGGATGCCACAGCAGTCCCAATACAGCACTGAAGGATTGAAAGACTCCTAGAGAGCTATGGGTCTTTGGTCCGTGTTGGAAAGGCAAAGAAGGTGAGATCCTGTGACACCAAAGAACAGCAGTATCAGCTGCAAGAACAGCACATATATGTCTCCCTGAAGAGAGAAGCCAGGCTTTCAAGAGCAACAGCTTTTGCAGCTGGATAGAAGCAGTTAAGGGCACTTGCTGCTCTTGCAGAGGACCCAGATTTGTTCCGTGCATCCATATGGCAGCTCATAACTATTACTAACTCCAGTTTCAAGGAATTAGCCACCCTTTTCTTGCCTCAGCAGGGCCTCAAAAAACACATGGTGTGCAGATATATATGCAGGCAAAACACTAATACACATAAAAATGAATAAATCTTTAATAATAGCAACAAGCAGCACAGTCTCCTTGTGGGTCCCCTAATATGGGGAGTAGAGACTACTTCTGTCATGGACTCTGGCCCCCACACGTTGATCACTTCCTGCTGATGGGGCGGCCTTGCCAGACCACAGAGGAAGAGGATACAGGCAGTCCAGATGAGACTTGATAGCCTGAGGTCAGATGTTAGAGGAGGAGGGCTTCCCTTCTTGAGAACTAGGAGAGGGAGGGGGGGGAGTATGATGGACGGAGGGTGGAATCAGGAAGCGACAAGGGAGCGGGCTCCAATCAGGCTGTAAAGTGAAAAAAATAAATAAAAATAAACATTTTAAAATAATAATAACTTTTCCACTGAGTGTCCTTATAGCTGCACACTCCGCCACCAAAAAGTTTGCCCACTCTAAGGGAAGATCTTCCTTCTCAGTTAATCCTTCCAGGAAATACTGTCATTGCCCATGCCAAAACACCTTATAGCTGTTTCCAGATCCAGTTAAGTTGACAATTAATATTATTAGAATCAAAAATTCTGGCCAACTCAAGAACAAATGAACAGCCAGATCACAGGTTTCAACTGTGAAGAAGGAAAGAGAAGCATGCCAGTTTCATTATTGCACCTCACACTGGAAAAAAAATACTGTCACAGTGCTCCATTATGACTCAGTTACGATCCTCACCTTGTCTTCCAGAGATGTAAGCATGGCATATTCTCATATAAGAACAGGAGAGAAAGGGGCACAAGGTAATATATTTTAATTCTAATTCCACTTATTTGCTGTATTGTGTTGCATGCATATTTGTACATATTTGTGTTCACAGGCACACATACACAAAGGCCAAGTGGAAATTCAAGTGGCTTCCTCTATCACTCTTCACATTATTATTACCTTAAGGCAGACTCTTTCGGTGAACTTGGAGCTTGGCTATTGGGGTATGGGAACATTAAGCCAGTGGCCATTGACCATCATCTATCCTTACCTCCATGGCAATTCCCCCAAAACCCAGCACTCAGGTTACTGGCACCCAGTTATGCACAGCTTTTGCATGGGTACTGGAGATCTAAACTCAGGTCCCCAGGCTTACACAAAAGTTGCTCTTTCCTACTGAGCCATATTTTCAGTACCCTAAATGTTCTATATTATTAATAGTAATTGTCAATAGTCTCCTACCATGACTAATTTATAAATTTTAGCATATGTATGTATGCATAAAAGTATAGTATATATAGGGTTCTGTGTTACACATAATTTCAGTTACATGAGCATGAAAAAGTTACTATATACAAGAGAAATATATACTGCAAGTTAGAAAAGAGCTAGAACAATTTCCCCCGACAAACTCCTGGAACAGACCCACTAAGGTTCCCCTCAGGACAGAACCCTCATAAAGCAAGAAGATTCCCAATTGACTAGAACAGCAAGAAGATAAACAAAGAAAAGAGGCAGCCCAGTAAAGTCATAATTTCATGAACTCTACACAGAAATAGCCAAGCAAAAAGATGAATGTGCCATTTGGAACACAACTCCTTCTTAAAACTTAGGAAAATTAATTCCATGTGAAAATGAACGGTAAAATGATCTGATTCAAATATACTACTTAAATAGACAAAATAAAGCAGAGTAACCTCCCTAGGGGCAAGAAAAAGTATTCCAGAAAATATATTCGTATTAACACATTTTAAAACTGTTTTCGTGTGAAAGAGAACTAAAAGGCATCATGAAAATAGAATACATATCAGAAACTGAAAAACTAGGAAATCCTGTGACAAAACACACTGAAATGGAAAAGGTAATTTCAGAAGAATTAACTAGAAAAATATGAGGCAATATACTAAACAGAACTAGAGAAATTAATTTTAGGATTTTGTGGGTATTTTATCCCTTGGGTGGGGCCCGATGGAGGGTGAGGGAGGCTTCCATATGGCTCAATAGTACAAGTGCCCGTGTCTGCTGGCAAAACACATGACACAAATGAAGGAGCTCAACAAACTGTTAGAGCCTCAGGTTGGTGGCTGCTTTCCCATCTGCAGGGAAGTCCCCTAGGATGCTGGCAGGCCTTGTACTTCCCCATAGTGACAGTGGGATGGTTGGCTCCCTCAGAGCTCCTGGCAACTCCGCATTAGTCCAAAGGTTGTATAAAAATGCTTGCTGCTGCACAATAAAAGTAGATCTGCATACAAAGCTGGTCTCTGGAGTCTGTTTACCAGGTTGATAACTCTACCTCTCTCACCCACTTCTGGATTCGAGTTCCCACAGAAATTTTACTTTTTACAAATTTGTTTTATATGTATGGTTGTTTTGCCTGTTGTATGCCTGTGCATTGCATGCATGCTTAGTGCTCAAGATGGCCAGGAAAATGTGCAGGATACCCTGAGACCTGGAGTTACAAGCAGTTGTGAGCTACCACATGGGTGCTGAGGGCCAAACTCAAGTCCTCTGGAAGAGCACTCTATGCTCTTTACCACTAACCATCTCTCCAGGCCCTAGAAATTTAATTTTTCAACTGTAAAAAAAAACATATAAGATAAAAGAGACAATCATTTAAATAAGGAAATAAGCTATGAATACTGGGTCCCTCAAAAAATAGCACTTGAGAGGCTGAGACAAGAGGATCAAGGCTTCAAGGGCCCCTCTCCCCAGGGCTACATGGAGACCCCTAAGTGGCAGGGTTAGAACTGAATTTAATTGTACATATATCCAGAAAAACACCACACAACATAAAAGGAAATAAATCTTTAAAATAAATTTCAGCTCATTCCTCCATAATGTCCTAGAAACAAAGACCACCCAACAGCAATGACAACCCTTGGCATCAAGGACTATGTCTGTGAATCTCATTTCCCAAGGAATGATGTCAAGTGTAAAAATGGCCATCCTCTAGTATAGAGCATAAAATGTACAAGATGACCTCTTAGATCTTGTCACAGCAGACGTTTACTGAGCCACCAATGACCTGTGTGGAAAAGATTGGCAAACCATTGTAAAGAGATTTCCAGAGACCACACACAGGACAAAATGAACTACATAAACAGCACTAGGTAATTCCTGTGTGTCTAAAATCACAAGCTCATGAGTAATATTGTCAAAGCATATTTGGTCCCTTTTTTGATAATCATCCTAAAAGTCAGGAAATGGGGATTCTTTTTATTCATTACTAGGCCTCGAGTAAGCACAGACATGTGCACCTACACACACACACACAGAGAGAGAGAGAGAGAGAGAGAGAGAGAGAGAGAGAGAGAGAGAGAGAGAGAGAGAGAGAGAATATCACTACTGGTACATGGCAGGGTTAAAATTGAGTTCAATCCCCAGCCCTAAAGCAAGTTAATAAAGTAAAAGAGCCAAGTTTCCATCCTGCTTTTCCTGCTTTACTACTAGGCAACAACAAGAAGTGATTCTTTAAATATTATAACTAATAAATGAAACATAATAGCAAGATTGGTTCAGAGATAGAACTTTCCAGTCAAAGACAATGCCACTGGGAAAAGACACGACAGCAAAGGATGTTGAATAAGGTACTGAGTTTAGACCCCTAGCACTCATTTAAAAGGCTGGCATGCTGGCATTTTCTCTTATCTCAGAGCTAAGGGAGGGGCAGAACAGCTGACCCTTGTGGCTCCCTGGCCAGCCACTCTAGTCAAACAGCAAGCCTCACATGCAGTGAGAGATCCTGTCTCAAAAAGTATGGTAGGAGCAATTGAGCAAAAGATACTGTGACATCAGCCTGTGGCCTCCACATGTACCTATGTGGGTGAGCATATGCATGTACACACACACACACACACACACACACACACACACACACACACACACACACGCACGCACGCACGCACGCGAGACTCATGCATGCTCAGATGCATGCACACAAATAAACTGAAAATTGAAAGAGAAGGTGGCATAAAGGTAAAAGTCCATGCCACCACTTCATTCCCCCACAAAACAGTATTTACAGACCAAAAGCAGAATATCAATAGAAAAATACTTTTTAAAAACAAAAAACACTTTGGAAAACACACCAATTTTTTTAAGCACCACAGTTATTTCTCCTGAAGGGTACATGTTTGGAAACTTTTTGAAAGGGGCCAAGTAGAATGTCATTTTAGGAATTCCTTCTCAAACATGTACCTTTTCCTCTTCTCAAGATTCTCAGACTGAGATTCACTTTATCTGTCCATCAGGTAGCAGTTAGTGATCTAGGGATGCTTAGATCACAGGAAGCAGACCTTCGGGATAGAAGTGAGGTGAGGTGAGGTGAGGTGCAGTGAGGTGAGGTGAGATGAAGTGCAGTGCAGTGAGATGAGGTGAGGTGGGTGAGGTGCAGTGAGGTACAATGAGGTGCAGTGAGGTACAATGAGGTGCAGTGAGGTGAGGTGCAATGAAATGAGATGCAGTGATGTGAGGTTCAGTGAGGAGTGGTGAGGGGCAGTGAGGTGTGGTGAGGTGAGGTGTGGTGAGGTGCAGTGAGGTGAGGTGAGTTTTGGTTTTGAGTCAGGGTTTCTCTATGCAGACCAGGCTAGCTTCATATTTTCAGTCCTCTGCCTCAGCCTCCCAAGTGCTTGGATTCCAGCCATGTGTACCACCATGCCAAGCTCAAAACAGAATTTTGAAATTGAGTAGCAGATAGCAGTATGAAGCTGCTCACAGTTTGTAAATGGGACTCTGATGACTCCCTCTAGGTGTGTCTTTACAGCTATGGGAAGTTCAAGTGTAGTTGATGGAGAGGACATGGAGATAGGTAATGAGGTTTTGAGAAGTAGTAACAAAAGTTACAAGGATGAAACTTTGTCATTGCAAGTTTTGCAAAAATATAGATGTGACATACAATGCTATAGACCTATGCTTATGGTAGTTAACCATCGTCTTAGTTACTTTTCTGTTGTGATAAACCACCGTGACCAAGGCAGCCTATAGAAGGAAGGGTTTATTTGGGGCTTATAGTTCCAGAGAGATAATGGTCCATCACCATCACAGTGGGGAAGCATGGCAGCAGGCAAGCACGGTAGCAGGAACAGCTGAGAGTTCACACCTCAAATAAGAAGCAGAGAGAATGAGCTAAATATGGTACAAGCCTTTAAACCCTCAAAGCTCACCCCCAATAATGCAATTCCTTGAATCAGACCACAGCTCCTAAGCCTCCACAAACAGTGCTACCAACTGGGGACTAAATATTCAAATGCTGGAGAAAATGGAGGACATTCTCTTTCAAACCTCCACGGCCACCAATGTATAATACTCATCTCTAGCATCTACAAGGTATATATGGTGTTGAAAAGTCAGGTTCTTATGTTACATGAGGCAGAATGGCAAAAGAGATTGACTATGCGACTAGATTAATGTCACAGGCCTGCCTAAAAAAGTATGGTGCAGGGGCTAGAGAGATGGCTCAGTGGATAACTGGCTGCTCTTCCAGAGGACCCTGGTTCAATTCAGAGCAAACACATGGTGGCTCACAACTATCTATAATGATATCTGGTGCTCCCTTCTGCTGTACAGGCATACATGCAGTAAGAACACTATATATAATAAATAAATAAGTCCTTTTTTAAAAAAAAAAAAGTATAGTGCTTAATAAAGAAGAAAACTATGGTTAGCTGGATCAATCACAGACTTGTAAAGCCACAAATTGCATTGCCTTTCTTCCAGGACAGATCAGCTTCTTTGACTAGGACACAAAAGGATGCCCCTTTTTAAACTGTAATATAACACAATGTATAATTTGAGATTATAACACAATATATTTACATTTCTCCCTTCTTTTACTCCCTCCAAAGCCTCCCATATGCCCTTCCCTGCTCTCTTTCAAATTCATGGCCTCTTTTTTATTAATTGCTATTATATACATAAGTGCATGTATGTATATTCATACATATTTCTAAATACAGCTTGTTCATTTGGTATAATATCACTTGCATGTATGTTTTCAGGGATGTCATTTGACATTGGACAACCAGTTGGTGTGCTCTTCCCTGGAAAGACAGCTGTCCTGCTCCCAGCTTTCCTCAGTTGCTTGTAGTTCCATTTGTAGGGTTGAGAGCTCATGAGGTTTTTCCCCAGCCACTTTGGCATGTTCACTGGTGTCACCCTTATTCAGTTCACATTTTGGGCACTCATGTTGGTGAGAGTTTATGGGTATAACTTCTTAAGTAGGTGTTACACCACATTGTGTTGTTCTTCATGTCAGTGTGTCACCATAGTGTCTACAGATTCTTCTGATGGAGCTCACACTTGTCCTCCTATTCAGTCATTGTTTATAGGAAGAGAACACAAAGAAAGAGCTCATGTCCATCTTGAAGATCACTAGCATGTCAACATCTCTCAAGTCCTCCTCTTTCCCCACTTCCAGGAACCTCACCCCATACTGTCTTTCTTGTGAAAGTGGTCTCTACACTGTGCCAATTTTTCTGAGTTCCTTTGTATAGAAAAAGGACATCTAGAAACTGGAGACGCAGCTCAGTCTGTAAAGTACTTACCTTGCAAGCATGGGGATCTGAACTTAGATCTCCAACATCCATATAAAAAACCAAGCACAGTGATGGATACCTGCCACCTGGTTGCTGGACAAGAAGGGACAGGTGTCCAGCCTTATCAAATTGAGGAACTCCAGCTTTGGTTAGAGATCTTTTCTTAAAACATAATATGGAGAAGTGATATTGAGGAAGATAGCCAGTATAACCTCTGGGCTTGGTGTACATATACACACATGTACAAGTGCATGTGAGCACATGCATGTGGGCCCTTAAAATCTTAGGTTCATGAATACCACACACAGAAGAAATCCTCTAGTTAATTTCTCCTTTCTCCACTGAGGTTGTGATTCCAGAGGAGCCTCGCTGCTTCAGCATAGGAAATGGCGCTATCTGGAACCCATGAAGGGCAACTTCAGAAGTATGGACATGATGAAATGCATCTTCAAAACCATGAAAATAGATGCAAGAGTGAAGCAGTCACAAAGAGGTGCTAGACTCCAAGTGCAAATTCCAAGTCTTCAATGAGGATTAGTTTGTAAAACACTATTTTTTTATTTCATGCAATTTTGCTCATGTCTTTCCCTCCCTTAATTCTTCCAAGATCCTCCCTACCCATTCAAATTTATGCACTCTCTCTCTCTCTCTCTCTCTCTCTCTCTCTCTCTCTCTCTCTCTCTCTCTCTCTCTCTTCTCTCTCTCTCTCTCTCTCTCTCTCTCTCTCTCTCTCTCTCTCTCTCTCTCTCTCTCTCTCTCTCTCTCTGTGTATTTCTGTCTCTCTATCTCTGTATCTCTGTCTCTGTCTCTATCTCTCTGTGTCTCTCTGTGTCTGACTCTCTCTGTCTCTATCTCTGTGTGTCTTTCTCCCCCTTTCCCTCTCTGAACCAAAACAAACATGGGCAGTGGTGGTACACATCTTTAATCCCAGCAGAGAGTTTTTGTTTCATTTTGCTTTGCACAACCTTGGTTCCTTCCCAGTCATTTCTGGAAAACTCCTTCAAATCACACAGGCATTAATTCTTCTAATTTGTGGTTGGGTACTAACATCCTGTAGCTGAAACATTTTTTTCTCAAAGTGTTCCAGAAGTTACCACTGATGCTGTAAGCAGGGACATCTCTCTATACGTAAGTAAACACACGGTCATTGGGAAGTCAGTTCCATAGATTCCTCCATGTCAATAAACATTGTGTATGTGTTAATGTGGGTGTATGTGAGAAGATACATGCATGTGTGTGCATGTAAGGTTCTTAGGTTGAGGCATGTCCTCTTCAATCGCTCTTCATCTTATTTTTTGTGGACAGAGTCTCTCACTGAACCTAGAGCTCACTGATTCAGCTAGGCTGGTTGGCTAATGAGTTCTAAAGATCTTCTTTTCCATGCCCTACCTCCAAATATCCCATTCCTATTGTGAACTAAGGTTGTAGATGTGCCCAGATTTTAAGTGAGTGCTGGGGACCTAACACATGTCTTCAACTAATTTGTCTTCCCAACCTAAATGCCCTTTTTGTTATGAAAATCATAAATTCTGCCAATCAGTTTGTGCTCACATTCCTAGCTTGTAGCAGCAGTGTATCACTGTATCAATCCTAAATTTAAGCCTAAATATGTATCTCACATCAGACTCAATATAAAAATATCCCTAAATATGAAACTATAAGTTCCATTTTCACACATTAGTTTATAAATAACCAAAGAGGCAACTATGTACTTGTAATTCATTCAAAGACAATTTAGGAAAACCCAGGTACCTTCAGTTATGTATTGTGGCTGCTAAGTTAGGCTTGCTTCAGTCCAAAGTCCAATTAAAATAAATAAAGTTGGTAACTTCCATATACTTTCATGATTATAGGCTGGAAAACTTTGCCATCTGGGGAATTTTCCTCTCCTGTTCCTCAACTCTTTAATCATCGTCCATATAAACAAGTGTGATTGACTAGAGCTGAATAACAGATTGTGCCCTATATGGGGACTCAAAGACAACCACCTCCCATGAGCATAAGCTTAGGATTGGCTAAAAGGCATATATTCACTGAAAGCCAAAAATGATAAACTTCATGGCTCTAATAAAGTGGAAAACTGACCCATTTTTACTCTCATATCAGTATACACTTCAGTTATTTCTTAAAGAGGGGAAATTAAATTATATTTATCAGTCATCCTTGACCATTGTCTGGAAACTATTTGAGACACAGTAAAATCTCAGCAAATTCCACCTTATGTTCAGTAAATGCTGATAAGCTTAAGCCAAAAGCAATAAAAATTGCAGTTGGGGCTGGCACTGAGCCATCCTGCCAGCCAAGTTAGTTGATCTGTTTTGTTACAGAGGTTGGATGATGTTATTTTTCTTATGTCATATATTTGGAATAAAATTTCAAACATGATTTGGTATATTATTTTAGTGAGTATAAAAATAATCTGGAGCTGGAGTCATGCTTCAGTGGTTAAGAGCACTTCTACAGGACCTGAGTTCTATTCCTAGCACCTAGATGGTGACTCACAGCTGTCCGTAACTCCAAATCCAGGAAAGCTGATGCCCTCTTCTAATATAAGTGGATATTATGCACTCATGTGATGCACAGACAGACAGAAAGTCAGGCAAAACACTCAAATTCATAAAATAATCATATAAATGTCTTAGCTAAAGACATAAGCAATCCAGGTGAGTATTGTATAGATAAAGAAAGATGGGCAGATGGTAGATAGATAGAGAAAGAAAGAAAGAAAGAAAGAAAGAAAGAAAGAAAGAAAGAAAGAAAGAAAGGTAATTTCATTTCAGACAGGAAGTTGTGAATGTCTGTCATCCTAGCACTAATGGAGACTAGCCAGGAAGATCCTGATGAGTTTAAGGCAGCCTAGGCTACACAGTGAAACTCTGTCTCATAAATAAATAAATAGAAGATGGTAAAGGAAAATGGAAGGAAGGATAGAGGGAGAGCAGAAGGGAAGGAATGCAATGAAGGATAGAAAAAAAGGAAAAAAGGGAAGAAGAATGAATGTTTCCAAATATCATTTTCTAATTTCATAAATCTCTTCTCTTTAAAATTTTTATTTAAAATACTGTATCCATGAATTTATTTTATGTGTATAATAGTGCATTGTCACCAAAAGCTATGGCAGGAATTGAAACTTTCATTCTACACAAATACAAGCTGAAAATCAATTTTAACAATATACAGTTCAAAGAACAAAGCCTTCCCGTGTGTCTTAGTTAGGGTTAATACAGCTATAATAAAACACCATGACCAAAAAGCAAATTGGGGAGGAAAGAGTTTATTCTGCTTACACTTCCATGTTACTGTTCACCATCAAAGGAACTTAGGACACAAACTCAAATAGGGCAGGAACCTGGAGTCAGGAACTGATGGAGAAGAAGCAATGGAGGGATGCTTCTTACTGGCTTGCTCTTCATGGATTGCTCAGACTATTTTCTTATAGAACCTAAGGCTAGCATCCCAGTGGTGGTACTGCCCACAGTAAGCTGGACCTACTTACATCAGTCATTAACCAAGAAAATGCAAAGGCATCTTTAACAGAGATATTTTTGTTCAAGAAGTTGTCTCCTGTGCCAATGTGTTCCAGACTCTTCCCCACTTTTTCTTCCCAAATGCCCCTCAATTGAAGAATGGATAAAGAAATGGTGGTACATTTACATTATGGAATACTACTCAGCTATTAAAAACAAGAAAATCCCAAAATTTGTGACCAAATGGATGGAACTAGAAATTATCATACTGAGTTAACCCAGAAGCAGAAAGACTCACATGGTATATACACAATTAAAATTGGGCACTGGCCCAAAAGGCATGCTCCATGAAAGTCTTCACTTACCAGGATATTGGGATAGATGTGAGGACATCCTACTGGGACTCAAGGTGAGAAAAATATAGGAGAATGGGGAAATAGAAGGATACAGAGGGTCCTAGAAACCTACAAGGAGAACATCATGATGGGTGGATCGGGGTACAGGGGAATCTGCTCAAACTATTGCACTAACCAAGGACAATACAAGTAGTAAACATCAAACCCCTACTCTGATCTAGCCAATGGACAGGACATTCTCCACAGTTATGTGGAGAGTGGGGACTGACTCTGACATGAACTATGGTGTCCCATATTTGACCACTTCCTCTTGGTGGGGAGACCTGGTGGCACTCAAAGAAAGAATAAGCAGGCTACCAAGATGAGACTTGATAGCCTATGACCATATAGTGGGGGAGGAGGTCCCCCTCGGTCTTAGACATAGGGGAGGGGAATAGGGTGAAAGCAGGAGGGAGGGAGGGACGGGAGGATACAAGTGATGGGATAACAATTTAAATGTAATCTGAATAAATTAATAAAAATTTTAAAAAGTAAAACTTAGTTAATCAATTAATTAATTAATTAAAACAGAAGTAATTTTCTCAGTTGAGTGTCTCTTCCCTAATGACTCTGGTTTATGTTAAGTCGACATAAAACTAGCACATATACCATGGCTGGCCAATCAGAAGATATTTTCCTCCTTAGCTCTTTGAACCTGAAACTCAGAGTTATCCTGCCTTTCACACACTTAAACACACAGATCTAAAAAGTCTTTCATTGTAAAATCAAAACCTGTATTTTCCCTATGAATAGAACTTAATTAGGCAAAGCAAAATCATCTTGCTGGCAACAGTGCTGACAAGCCTCAATAATCAAAGCTACCTTTTCCTAAGCAAAATGGCCACCTAAAATCAAGTATGGTAGAGCTTTCGAAGCAATAATCCATAGGTTGGCAACTGTGAACTTTTCTTTCTAGGTAAATTTGACAGTACTGCTATCTTTTAGCTTACATTTCTCAACCATACTCATTTTCCTCCCTCTGCCTGTCTCCTTTTTTTTTTTTTTTTCGATGTTAGGGGACTTGGTCTTCAGGTGCTGTTTGGATTGCTGATGGAGAGCATGGATATTTAGAAAGCTCTCCTCTGAAAGAGTTCTCAGCTTGTGGTATTGCCTAGTACAGATCAAAAGCCCTTCAATATTTATGCTCCTTCTATCTACACTCAGTAATGAAGAGCTGTAATACCTGAATGATCCGAACCATCTGCTTCGTTGCATCCTTGAAAATGAGCCGGTGGTGGAATTTTACAAGCACATTCTCTTATCTCTTGTTGTCAAGGAAACTGCCTTCCCTTTTTTTTTTCCTTTCTTTCTTTTTGGTGGTGGTGGAGGGGTACCTATAATCCATGCATCTCTCCAGCACCAAGGCACAACCTTCCTTCTTCCTCCATTTCTTTAAATGAAATAAATATCTTCCCTGAGGAGTCTCCTTCTCAGTCACGCTAGGCACTCAGTCTCCAAGGACATTAGAGGATCCTAAGCCACTGAAAATGCAGAGATGAATGCTTGTGCAGAGTCTTCCCCCTTTGCAGATTGAAGGAGGAGGCTGGGAAGCTTGCTTTGCCCCAGAAAAATGACTGTTCCCTTGCTGGAGTTTATGAGGTGCTATTTTGTCATTTGTGCACATAAGACTCGGGAGAAATGAAAAGATCCATTCTGTACCCTGCCCCCATCCAATTGGAAGTTATTTTACCAAAAAGACCCCTTGTGTGATAAACACAAAATAAAAAATAATTGTGTTCGGCTCCGTGTTGCTTTCTAACTGAAAACATAAAAGAGAATCACCAAGCAGAGTGGGAAACTACCCACGGTTTTCATACCCTCAGGGTAGTGAAAGCATCAGACCTCTAAGGAGGCAGCCCACATCCTACCATGGGAGAGAACATGCTGAAAGAGCTATTGAAATGCATCATTTATGTGTCATGAGTTTGTTTACTTCAGAACAGGAGAACTGCCAGCGGCACAGTTTGTACTAGGAAGGTAGTTGTGCCCAGAACAACAGACGATGGCAGTGGACAAAAAAAGAAAGAAAGGAAGAAAATGATTAACATTCTGTCTTTAAAGACACCTGGAAAACATGTGACATTTGCATAAGTCATTTATGACTCTCCTTATTTTCTTATTCCCCCAGTAGCTGTTGGGGAAACAATTGTTTTAATTTCTCTCCTTCATAATCTCCGAAGCAAAGAGCCTTTGCACACAGGTAAGCAAGGGAAATTTTATACAGAGCTGTTTTGTTTTGTTTTGTTTTGTTTTTTAGAAGTTTAGCTTGGGTTTTTCTTTTTTCAGAGAGGGGGGATCTCATGCATCTCAGGCTGACTGTGAACTCACTATGTACTAAACAGTAAGAGTGAATGGAACTGCTGGTCCTCCTGCTCCCAACTCCATCCACAGTGTAGGTTTGCACCAGTGTGTCTGCTTTATCTCAAGATCCTCTTTAATATACACGAGCCCACAGTCCAAAACATTTGCACCCCAGAATGAGACTGAAGGAAGAAATATGAAACATGAGTTAGAAAAAAAATGGGGGAAAAAGGACACTGTCATTACAGGTGGAGACTGAGGGCTTCATAGATGGCTCAGCAGTTAAGAGCACTGGCTGCTCATCCAGAGGACCATGGTTTGATTACCAGCACCACAGGGCATCTCACAATCATCATTAACTTCAGTTCCAGGGAGTCTAGCACCCTTTTCTGATCTCCTTTGGAATTTCAAACATGTGGTGCACAGACACAAACAAGGGCAAAACAACCACACACATAAAATGTTTCAAAGATGGAACAGAATGTGTTAAAGAAATAGAGAATGTATTAACCAAAATGACAGAAAAAGAGAAAGCACTATGCCAATGAAATAGCATCTGATTACAGGTCAGAGAATAAAAAGACTAGAAGAGATTCATGATCAGGTGTGCTAACAAAGTCTTCTCTACTCTTTGGATTTCTGTCAGATATTTTTCTTCATAGCCATGAAGTTACTGCTTTTTGGGTGGAAGTTATCACTCAAAGAAACATTCAAAACCATATTCAAAATATTTTAGGGAATGGAGTGATAAGTCAGTCAGTGAAATTGTCTAGTATGCAATCAGGAAGACCTAAATTCAAACCCTCAGAACTTATATTTAAACAAAAGCCAGGGGTGATGGCATGTGCTTGTAATCGCTACAGAGGAGGAAACAGGTGGATCCTTCTGGCTTGATGACCAGTCAGCCTTGCCTACTTGGTGAGCTTCAGGCTAGAAAGAACCCTGTTCAAAAATAGTGCACAGTGTGTGAAAAACAAAAATGGAATTTGTTTTCTAGTGTCCTTGCTTGTGGATGCCCAATTGCATACCCAGACAAACAATAAGTAAAATAAAATACTAAAATGAATATACAGCCAGGACTAGTCTATAACTTGCTAATGCAGAAATAAAGGTCACTATCATTTCCCATTACCAACTTTCTATGCAGGCTGACACACTCCAGATATAAAACAAAGCTTGGTGTGCCCTGGGTCAGGCAGAAACAATTTCATATACTATTGTGTTAACAGGACTTGTTGTGGAGCTTGTCACACACAGTACAAAAAAAAATCATCCTGACAGCTCAGAAGTACTCTAGAAAAGTATATGCAAGTATTTCCTTTGGACTCATTTTCTACCCAAATGGATTTCACTAAAAGGAAAGGCTTATCAGGGGGTAAGACCTCTTTATATAAACTCATACCTTCCAATTCTTGGATATGTCTCCCCCACCACCTAATAATCATGAACAGCAAACATCTAAGAACCTAATCTCTAAATCAAGTAAATTTTTGTTCATTATCCCTAACAAGGTTTGTATCCCAGGCTATAAGTCCCAGGGACTTCAAACTTTCAGATTCCAGAAAAATCAGAAGTCAGACTAATACTCAAAAGCATTAAAAGCTGATGCTACAAACCAGCTCTCACTCACAACAGCTTCAAGTAAAGTTGTTTTTAAAGGATATTTAGGCAATTGGCAGTATTGGAAAATG
Organism: Acomys minous; assembly: GCF_964271855.1. Classification (NCBI taxonomy): domain Eukaryota; kingdom Metazoa; phylum Chordata; class Mammalia; order Rodentia; family Muridae; genus Acomys; species Acomys minous. Next base: position 120,385,658 of record NC_140488.1, on the reverse strand, counting down.
GAACAAACAAAAAGGTTTATTCACCTCCAAGTCTACTTTCAGAGTGCTGATATGGAGGCAAGAGGCATACATGACTCAGTCCTAGTTAAGGTATGGTCCCACCCACTACTGAACCATCCTCCTCTAGCTCTAATGTCTCTTGTAAGGTTGTCCAACAAGTTGTCAGAAGTGAGTAAAATCTCCTCCTAGATAACAAGTTCTACCTCTGTCTGACAACTGTCTTCAGCCATTTCCTTCACCCAGCATGAGACTCCCCTGGGAAATTCCAGTTTCATGGGGCCCATTGTCTCAATAGTCTGATAGTCAAAGGAAGGGGTGCAAGTATCGCTTTGGAATATCTTTGTTCCTGCATAGACCATTATAATTGTTTCACTACAATATAGAAAATGCCCCTCAGCCACCTCAAGCAAAATCTCCCAGTGACAAAGATCACACTTTTACTTCACAGTAGTGGCTTTAGGTTGTAAATGACAATAGTCGTCACAGAGTTGCCAATGAGTCCGGTATAAATTCTAGATTCAGAAGGATGCTAAAGTATGGGAACTTCTGACTCAAAGACTAGTGCTGAACATATTTCCTTCTTTAGTGATTCTACAGTCCTCTGAAACTGAGAATGAGTCCTGCCTTACAAAGCCCTTGGAAGTCTTGAAAGAATCATAAAAGAAATATGCTCCCTTGAAACATGGCTCTGGGTATGGAGGAACAGGTACACATCAAGCAACAGTGTCTGGTATGACAGCTAATCTTACCTAACAATTCAGTTTAGAACACCCAGAATAGTAAAACAAAACTGGGTGTGTCTGTCAGGGTGTATCAGAGAGGATTTGATTCCAAGGACTCTGATCTTATGAATGGATGGACCTATTAATGAGTTTGAATTTTGGAGAGACTATTGGTAAGTGGTGGAAATGAGAACGGTGAAGCCCGATTAGTGGAAGTAAAAACTGGGAAATGGTCCGGAGAGCTATCTCTCCCAGATCCTTCCTGTTACTATTCCATTGTGGTTCCTATCTATCATGATGTGAGCTAGTCCACCATACATTCTCTACCTGATGAACTAAAAGCTCTTGAACAATAAGCAAACCAAGTATTTCTCCCCTCAAGCTGTTTCTGTGAAAAAGTAAACCATTTCCCTCTTAAGTTGTTTTTCTCAGGGTATTCTTTTAATGTTTTTAATATTATTTGAGAATAAATGTTGATCATATTTCCCCTCCCCATCTCCTCCTAGATTCTCTCCCACATCCCTACATGCCCAACCTAATATTCTTTTTCTTGGCTTAAAAAAACACAGTCTAACTGAACAACTCTCTGCTCAATAATAACTGGGTCAGGGAAGAAATAAAGAAATTAGGGACTTCTTAAAATTCAATGAAACTGAAGGTACAATATATCCAAACTTATGGGACACAATGAAAGCAGTACTCAGAAGAAATTTCATAGCACTAAGTGCCTTCATAAAGAGATTGGAAACATCTCATACAAGCAGCTTAACAGCACACCTGGAAGCCTTATTTCTAAAAAAGGCAGACACGCTCAAGAAGAGTATATCACTGGAAATAATCAAACTCAGGGCTGAAAATAATAAATTACAAACAAAGAGAACAATTCAAAGAATCAACAAAACCAAGAGCTGGTTCTTTGAGAAAATCAACAAGATAGACAAACCCTTAGCCAAACTAACTAAAAGACAGACAGATACTATTCAAATCAACAAGATCAGAAATGAAAAGGGAGACATAACAGCAGATACCAAGGAAATCCAAAGAATCATTTGGTCTTACTTCAAAAGCCTGTAGGCCACAAAATTTGAAAATATAAATGAAATGAACAATTTTCTTGATAGATTCAACTTACCAAAGTTGAGTCAAGAGCAAGTAAACAAATTAAATAGTCCTATATCTACTGTGTAAATAGAAGCAGTCATCAAAAGTCTCCCAACTAAAAAAAAAAAGTCCGGGGCCAGATGGTTTCAGCACAGAATTTTATCAGACCTTCAAAGACTAGCTAATACTAATCCTCTTCAAAATATTCCACAAAGTAGAAGGGGAAGGACCATTATCACACTCATTCTATGAGGCCACAATCATCTTGATACCTAAACCACGCAAAGACCCGACAAAGAAAGGAAATTTCAGACCAATTTCTTTTATGAACATTGATGCAAAAATACTCAATAAAATACTTGCAAAGCAAATCCAAGAACACATCAAAAATATCATCCACGGTGACCAAGTAGGCTTCATCCCAGGTATGCAGGAGTGGTTCAATATATGTAAATCCATCAATGAAATTGACCACATAAACAAACTGAAAGAAAAAACATATGGTTATCTCCCTAGATGGTGAAAAGGCACTTAAAAAATTGAACACCCATTCATGTTAAATGTCTTGGAGAGATCAGGATACAAGGCACATACATAAATACAGTAAAGACTATGTACAACAAGCCTATAGCCAACATCAAATTAAATGGAGAGATACTCAAAGCAATCCCACTAAAATCAGAGAGAACACAAAAGAGGAGATAACAATCGAGATGTAATATGAATAAATTATAATAAATAAAAATTTTAAAAAATTTTTTAAATGGAGGCCTCTCTTAGTGACTCCAAAGGAGTCTACATCCTACTATACTTGCTCAGCCATGTTCATTGTTGCTCTACTCATAATAGCAAGAAATTAGAAACAGCCTAGATATCTGTCAATGGATTAATGGATTAAAAATGTGGTACATTTACAGAATGAAATATTACACAGCTGTTAAAGAAAATGAAATCATGAAATTGACATGTAAATGGATGGAACTAGAAAAAAAATCATCCTGAGTGTGGTAACTCAGACTCAGAAAAACAAATATGGTATTTATTCTCTTATATGTGGATATTAGTTGTTACGTTAATGAAAACCAAGCTACAATCCAAAGAACCACAGAGGGTAGGAATACAGTAATGACTAAGGGGGACACATGGATTTAGTTAGGAAAAGTTAATAGAATAAATAGTTATGGGTGAATGGCAGGCTGGAATTGGGAAGAATCTAGTCTGGAAGAAGAGTGGAGAGGAAGATGAGGTAGGAAATATGGGGAAGAGACACCTAAAACTAAGGGCCTTTTGAGGGATAGTATGGAAATCTATTGTAGTAGAAGCTTCTTAAAATATATGACCATATAGTGGGGGAGGAGGTCTCCCTTGGTCATAGACCTAGGGGAGAGGAGTAGGGTGAAAGTGGGAGGGAGGGAGGAATGGGAGGATAAAAGTGATGGGATAACAATTGACTTGTAATCTGAATAAATTAATAAAAATTTTAAAATATATGCATATATGATGAAGATCTAAAAGGAATCACCAAATAAAGGGGGAGACAAAGCCCCAACTAGACACCTCTTATCACCAAATGAAACCTCCACTGCCAGGAATAGGTTTCATATAACTGAGTTGTTTGCCAAAGGGGCCCCATAGACATCCCAAAACAACTCGTGCTATTGCCTAGGCTATTGGTTGCTCTCCATAAACTAATGGAAAGACAACATTGCTGAAGATCACTAATGGAAAGACCTATATAGTTTATTTAAAATGAAGAGGTTGAGCTGGTACCTATCTAGATCTTTCATTCCTACTGACATCTTCATGGTACTGGAAGGTACTCTGCATGCTAACAGAGGAGAAAGGTAAAGACTAACCAAGTAATAAACCCTTCATTCTACAATGATAACCTGCCTGCATGATATTCTGGTTCAAAAATGGGACAATCACTGTGGGAGTAACCGACAAATATCTGATTAGATTTAAGGTCTACTCCTTGAGATGGAATCCATTTACAATACTCCTTGGGTGGCCAAGAACCTGAGACTAGATAAGCGTGGACATAGGAGAAAACTAAATACTACCATTCTGCTAAAGGAACATAGCAATACAATGACTCATAATGACATTCTGCTGTGCTCATAGATCATTTCCTTACTCAGTCATCATCAGAGAAGCTTCCTTCTGATAGATGGGAACAAACACAGAGACCCACACAACTTGACAATATTGCAGAGAGTGAGAGACCTTGGGATGTCTCCATCAAGTCCCTCCCCTCAGGACTCAGGTTAACTCTATGGAAGAGGGAGCAGAAATATTTTAAGAGACTATGGGATGAAAGATGCCAAGGAAGCAAGGTCTTCTAAACACAGCAGGATTGATGCATATATGACCTCAAAATGACTGTGGCAGCATACTCAGTACTTACATGGGCCTGAGCCAGATGGGGTTCCAGCATTGAGAGGGAAAGTGAGTACAAACTCCCATCCTAACCTAGAAGCTATCTCCATTTTTTTTTACCTTAGCGGTCTATTGCTTATGTATTATGGTTTCCAGTTCTGAGTTTTCAATGTGTACAAATATGTATGTCTCTGCATCTTTGTGTGTTTTTTCTTTGGCACTTTTTGTCATTTTTTAGGGTTTTTTTTGTCCTATTCTGGTTTATTTGTTTTTACCTTGTTTTGTTTAATTATCATTATTGTATTAGATGCCTATTTGTTTTTATTAAGAGAGAGCAAGAAAGGGTGTGGATTTGAGTGGGTGGAAAGGTGGAGAGGATGTGGGAGGAATTGGAAGAGTGGAAACCATAATCAGAATATATTGTATGAAAAAATCTATTTTCAAATGTTTCTTCCCCACTCTCCTCTCCTCCCAGTTCCATGCTCAAACCCTCTCACCTGTTTCCCCATCCCCATATCCTCAGAGAAAGGGAGGTCCCTCTCACTGAGGCCAGACAAGACAGCCCAGCTATGTGAAAGGATTTCAAAGGCAGGCAACAGTCAGAGATGCCACCCCTTCCACGTGCTTTAGTTGTTAGGGGACCCACATAAAGAACAAGCTGCACATCTGCCACGTAGGTATAGCAGGCTTAGATCCATTGATTGGTGGTTCAGTCTTTGGGATCCTCCATGGGCCCAGGTTAGTTGACTCTGTAGGTCTTCTTATGAAGTCCTTGATCCCTCTGGTTCCCTCAATCCTTCCTCCCACTCCTCCACAAGAATCCTCCAGCCCAGGCTAATATTTGGCTGTGGGTCTCTGCATCTGTTTCCATCAGCTACTGGATGAAGCCTCTCAGTAGATACTTATGCTAGGTTCCTGTCTGTAAGCATAGCAGAGTATCATTAATAATGTCAGAGGTTTGCTCTCTCTCATGGGGTAGGTCTCAAGTTGGCTCAGTTATTGGTTACTCATTCCTCTGATTTCTGCTTTATCTCTATCCTTGCACACCTTGTACTAAAGGGAAAATTTGTGTCTAAGGTTTTGTGGGTGAGTTGGTGTTCTCCCCTTCCAGTGGAAGTCCTGCCTCACTACAGGAGGTAGGCTCTTCAGGCTCCATATCCCCCATAGTAGAATTCTCAGGTAAGGTCACCCCCATAGACTCCTGGAAGCCTCCCCCAAGTCCCATATATTCCCCCCACACTGAATTCCATTCACTCTTCCAGCATTCCTCCTCCCAAGTCCTGATCCCCACCACTGTTCCCCTCCCTATCCCTTTCCCACCCAGTCCCCTCCCTCCATCTACTTCAGATGTCTATTTTCTTTGCCCTTCTGAGTTCAAACATCCGCCTTTGGGATCTTCTTGTTATGTGGCATCTTTGGGTCTGTGAATTATAGCATGGTTATCCTGTACTTTATGACTAATATCCACTTATAAGTGAGTACATATCATGCATATCTTTCTGGGTCTGGGTTACTTCACCCAGGATGATCTTTTCTAGTTCGTCCATTTGCCTGAAATTTTCAAGATGTCCTTGTTTTAATAGCTGAATAGTATTCCATTGTGTAAAGGTACCACATTTTTTTTATCCATTCTTTGGTTGAGGGGCATCTAGGTTTTTTCCAGTTTCTGACTATTATGAATAAAGCTACTATGAACATAGTTGAGCAAGGATTCTTATGATATAGTGGAGCATCTTCCATGTATATGCCCAGGAGTGGTAGAGTTGGATTTTGAGGTAGATCTATTCCAGCTTTTCTGAGAAAGCACCAGATTGATTTCCATGGTGTTTGTTTTCACTCCCACCAGCAATGAAGAAGTATTCCCCTTGCTCCACATCCTTGCCATCATGGGCTGTCACTTGAGTTTTGGATCTTAGCCATTTTCATGGGACTAAGATGGAACGATTGTCAGAGTCATTTTAGTCTGCATTTCCCTGAAAAAAATCTACTTTCAATTTTAAAAAGAATAACTTTAATGCAGGCCAATTTTTACTGGGTATGTTGGTATCTCCTGAGTCACTCCACTGAATGAATTTTGCCCTCTCCTAGAAACTAACAATTGTGAGTAGCTTCTTGGTTATAAGTGGCAATTCATGTCTAGTTCCCCTCCTCCTTGCTGGGATTCTGTCGGACTCAGTTTCTGTGAGTTCATATGTGTATCCGCCCTGTTAGGTTTGGAAAACAAACACTGTTTCATTAAAGTAATCTACCATCTCTGATTCTTACAGTTCTTCTGGATGTTCTTCTGCATGGATGCCTGAGGCCTGAGGGGTTGAATGTGATAAAGACATCCAACTTAGAACTGAGCATCCTAAAGCTTTTTTTTTTCTGCACATTGTCCAGTTGTAGCTTTCTGTGTTGATTATCATCTTACTCTACTGCAAGAAGCGTCTCTGAATGAAGCACTTATCTGAAGTTCTGGTTAGACCTCTAGGTTCAGATCAGCATGGTATTTGAGGTAACAGGGTGTTTTATCACAGCAAAGGAAATAAAACTAAGACATCTGGAGAAACAGCACATT